>NC_143202.1:26129250-26458500 GCF_051530095.1 Phoenix dactylifera | reverse complement strand
ACAAGATTTGAGTCTGTGATGTCAGAGGCTGCGGAGGTAAGACTGACAAAGTGCTGTGCTCCAGTACCATTTTCTTGTCGCTGTAAAACATAGAAGAACTTCAGCATTATCATAGGCAAATACAAACAAGCTAATCTATGCAAGAAGTGGCCTTGCAAGCCCTTTTTTCTCCTTTAATTGTTGACAAGTCGCGAGACTTTTCAGCTAAAGGAGGAGATGAGCTGTTTTGTGCGCACGCTGCTCGGATGTTGGAACTGAGGTGTGGTGTCGTGGGTAAAAAGTCTATTTTACCAAATTTTGATTGCAAAATTTATCATGAAAACATGCAAATGGAAATGCAACTTGGTGAGCTTTTCCTTTCCCTCTCTCTCTGGGGTTATTTGGATCCTTGCTGTATATGGAGCCAATTGTTATTTTATGAGTTCCAGTTCTTTGCCGGTAAAGAAATGCTACGGTAATTAGAGGACACTTTTTATTTTTTCACGCAACATCAAAAGAAGTTGGTGGACCGAAAAGGACACCAAAATCTTAAGAAGATTTCTGGCCATTCTGTATGCTTATTCAGTTTGGTGATCAGCATGCTTGATGTTCACGGCTGATTCAAGTGAAAGAAGTATTTCAGGTATGGTTGCTGTCCGGGATAGAGCATTTATTTAACTTACTTCCGATTGGAAGCTTCCATGTAGTTTAATTGATTCGGACGTTCCCATATCCACCGGCAGCTCTGCAAGCTGATGGGAGTACCACTAATCATTATGTTTGCAGGAATAACGGAAGAATCAGTCATCTTAAACAATTTGAAAATTTTTGTCAAGGTGTGAGGGAGGTCCATGTTGGCATGCGCTGATTATACATCGAGTAGATCTTCAGTATTTGTACAAGGAGGGATAAAAAGTTCAGAAACATCTTCTGGTTAGTCATTTTAGGTAAAGTTTTGAGTTGTGATAAATGTTATCAAAGCGGACTTGGCCCATAGTCTATATGGACTGAGGGACACTACAGTACAGATCTATTGGGGCTGATTATGGATTAATCGTGATGCTTGTGATTAGATTTAAATTCTTAGTTTGGTAAGAATTTCAGCGCTTAAATAGGAGAATATGTGAGGACTTATGCGGATATATGTTTAGTCCCACATTGACTGTGCGCTGGATAGATCTTGGATGCTTATATGGTTTGGAAATCATTGCCACTTTCTAATGTAAAAATGGTACAACGGTTTGAACTTTATTCGCAACTTATACCTAATTTTTAGGAAATATATGCTCATGAACTTGAAGCCTTTTTGATCTAGAAACCGAAGTTGTTTTGCTATTAAGGACTTTGTCTCCTGCCTATGCCCATCGGTGTTAGGAAATGTTTGCAAATAAGGCTATTTGAAGGTGGTGACTCATTGCCACCAAGGTGGTAGCCTGGTGGTAAGAGGGCGATAATTCCGGTCGAGTTGTCCGGGTTCGAAACGCGTGGGTGTCAATTAAATTAGAGAATCGGATGCCCCACGCCCGGATGGCTCGTTGGCGGTTATGCTTTCCTTCCACTTGTACCAAGATGGCGCTGGGGTGACGTACCCACATGTAAGGCGGTGAGTCCAGTGGGGTGAGCCCACGGATCGGGGAAGGACACGAAACCTGCGACATGTATCGAACATTCTTTGGTGAAAGAGGGGCCCAATGGGAGCTGCTACATGGATGGGCTGGTCCCTCCACCCCTCCTATTTTTCAACAAAAAAAAGAAGAAGAAAGGTGGTGACTAATTGGCCATTGGACATGAATTGGTATATGAGAATGGATTCGGGTTGTATCCGCATGCAAAAGTATGATTCATCTTTTTCTTCATAAAATCAACCATTGGATCATGCAATACCCACTTCGAGAATGAAATGAAAAAGGTTGGAGTGCTTGGAGATCCATGCAATACACCATTCAACGGTTCACGTCTCTAAAGAAGATCCATCGTTCTTTTCCATGGAAGGTACAACCCCAACCCCACGAGGACCGGAACTGAAGTCATAGTTCAGGGCAACAAGAATGTTAGAAAAAAGCCTCCTTCCACTCAAAACTTCCACAGTCGATATTCCATTTGCACAGCCATCGTATCATCAACATTGGGAAGCGTGGCCATGCGATGCCGGGGCCACACACTGAATAGGTCACGGTTTGGGTCTCAATCATTTCTAAACAGTGAAAAAAATAAAAAGCTATTCTCTCATCAACGTCCAAGAGGAAAGTTCCATGAACCCCATAAAAAGGAGAGATAAAGGAAGCCATGCATACCTCGGAAAAAATATTATACATTTGAGAAGAAAAATAACATAGTTAATATAAACTATTAGATTATTTTAAACATAACCTATATAAACGTCTTATCTGGATAAGATCTATTTTATACTGATATTTGAAAAAAACATAGATCTTCGAAAATTTTGCAATTCATATTTAAAATTTGATGCTAGATGGCCACTCCATCCGCCATGAATCAATAGCCAGGTATGCCTTATATGCTGCAATTTTTAGAGTATTTAGAAAAATCAAAATACCTATTTCTTTAGACAAAATATAGAATCTACATTAGCTATTAAGAAATGGTACGTGAAGAGAGATTACATATCATTTTTTTTCATTTTTTTCATTTTTAGAATAACATGCAACAACTAAAAAATTATAAATGTTTGACATAGGCCCCTTCTGGTCAACTTTTATCTCTATCTCTATCTCTATCCCTCATCTTTTTTATATATATTAAAAAAAATAAAAAATAAACTATTTTTAATTATTTTACAAAGTCATATTAAAAAAATTACACATATTTTTTTAATAGAAAAATCACTTCTTAATAAAATTAGGAAGTCGACACACAAAAAAATCAGAAAAAAGAAAAAAAAATAATTTGTTTTTACTGAAACTTTTCAAAAAAGAAAAAAAATAATCCATGCCACCACCATCAAATAATATTTTTAAATCTTTATTATTTTTTATGATAAAAAATAATATTTTTATTTTTATTATCTTTCCGTGTACGGTTGGGGTATCCCATCATTCCATTTGCACTGCGATTATGGTCGGGGCCTTTATTGGGGTCCTCGGACTTAACCATGGGAAGCATGGTCATGTGAATGCTGGGACCCTTCATTATGTGCCTTGTACTGCGGTTCTCCCCTCTGACCTATTCTCCCCTCAGCGTCCTGAAAGGAAAATTCCATGCACTTCCCAAAGAAAGCCCCACAGATATAACATAGAAAAGAGATATAAAAAAAAAAAAGAAGTCTTAGAGAACCTCTTTGACACGGAAACTAATCTTCCATGTGTTCTTGAGCGTGCTAATTATGGGTCTGAATTGCATCTTTCATACGAAAGAATATTTTTTTTTTTTTTTTTGATGTTGACCGTTCGATAGCTTCTTGAATAGATCTCAAAGCATTCCAAATTCTCTCGTTCATCTGTATACATAACTTTTGAAATGACTATCACACAATCCAACAATAGATTTGTGCTAGCTACAGGCTGTCACTAAAATTATCTACATACTCTATCTTGCATGGTCACAAAGCTATCAAGTTGTTTAACTTGATGTATCTTAGTGCACTTATGGTCAGTTAACCCGGCTTTAGAAGAGGATATTCAATTGTATTATACCAGAACTCAACGTATCATAATCAAGGTGACCGGCAAATATGAGTATGACCATGCCAAATGAAGTTCTTAACTAATATTTAAAAAATAACATGGAATCTTGCCTATCCTACCTGTATATACTAACATGGTACATGCCTTCAAACAACAATGAAAGCTACCTAAGGATAAACTATACTCTTGGTGCTCTACATTATCTCTACATGGTACATGTCATGATCAACTTCTCCAACACATAGCACACGCCAAACTCCTCTATGACATAAATATTATCTTCTAGATAAGTCTAGGTCAAGTTATATGTTGCTCTGATAAATATCTTGAAGACTGCTTGGTCATAGCAGAGTTACAAAACTAAACAGAGTCAGATTAGAACTAGTCCTAGGGCTCAAACTGATAGCAGCAATCATATTACAATGACAGCAGTTGAGTTCTAAAGGCCTCGTGCTATGTTTACATCAAATATGCTATATATTTCTACTACAATCCCTGTTGCTAGTATCAAAGGAGATGCTCGTAGCTCAATTTCCGTTCACATGCACTCACCTATCCTTGCATCAATTCTCAATTGCAACATGGTTTTGGAAAACTTAAGCACATAGTATATTGTACCATATTGGACAGTATCGAATGTACCATATCATATCGGTTCGGTATCGGTATCAGTACGGATGGCATACAGATTTTCGTTACGTCAAAAAAACTTCGTACCGCACTGACACTATGCCAGTATGGCACCGGTACAACGAACTTTGTTTAAGTATGGAGTAAAACGATAATATAAAATATAATTTATTCAATATTTTTAAAATTTAATTTTTATTATTATTAGATGGTATAATAATAATATATAATTTTAATGGTAACCATATCATATAGTATGATTTCCAAATTCAGCATAAGGCTGAATTAAGTAAATAAATCTTTTTTTTGTTACCATAATAAATAATAATAATAATTCTGGTGGAGGTCCATATTAAGTTATATAAATATATCTAAGACTTTGAAGATACTTTGGCTGTTGGCGTCCCTGTGAATCATACGACATATCTAACCAAACTCTTTTTAGCTAGAAAGGATAAGCCTGAGTAATTTAAAAAAAACGTTACCAATTAAGTAGCGATGGCTCACCTAAACTTATCGTTATCAATGATACGGGAGAACGGATAAGAAAATCTAGACCGTCGATCGCATGAGAAAACCGCGGAGGGAAACGGCGCGGGGGAGATCGAGGCGGCGATCCTATACGTATCGGAGTCGGACGACAGGGGATCGAGACTCGCTCTTCTTCGTATTCACCCCCTCACGTGATCCTCCAATAGAATAATCCACCCTTTCTTCGCTTAAATCCGGCCAATCGATCCCTTTCTTCGCCCACTTCCATTCGAATCTTTGTAAAGGTCTCGGCTTTATCCTTCGACCGATCGATTTCTCGGCGTGTTCGAGCGATCTGGGACGGGTTTGGAGGGATGGAGAAGTACGAGCTGGTGAGGGACATAGGGTCGGGGAATTTCGCGGTGGCGAGGTTGATGCGGAACAAGGAGACCGGGGAGCTTGTCGCCATGAAGTATATCCCCAGAGGGCAGAAGGTGAGTGGACTTCTATCCTTCGTCCTCTGTCTCCGATTCCGATCGGATTTTTCAGATTTGTGATCGGGTTTGTTTTTGGGTTGTTTGGTCTAGATCTGTGAGAATGTCGCGAGGGAGATCATCAATCACCGGTCGCTGCGGCATCCTAATATAATCCGGTTCAAAGAGGTTGGGAAATCGAAGCAGAGAACTCTCCGATGGCGTCTTATTAGGGTTTCGTTCGTTATTTTTCTGCAGGAAACCCTTAAACTTTATTTTTTATTTTTATTTTTTATCCTGTAGGTCGTATTGACGCCGACCCATCTGGCGATCGTTATGGAGTACGCCGCCGGCGGGGAGCTCTTCGAGAGGATCTGCAACGCCGGGAGATTCAGCGAAGACGAGGTACTCTAAATTCTTTTTTTTTTTTTTTTGCATTATTTGTGAATTTTTCCTCGAATTCCTCGATTAAATATGACAGTTGTTCTATTTTTTTTTAAAAAAAAATCTCCTTTTTGTAGGCGAGATATTTCTTCCAGCAGCTCATCTCCGGCGTCAGCTACTGTCATTTCATGGTAAAACTTTTCCCAAAAAGGATCCATGCATCTAGAAAGGACAAAAATAAAAGGAATTCTGCTAATCGAATCCAAAAATCATTAATTTCAGCAAATTTGCCACCGAGATTTGAAGCTGGAGAACACTCTCCTCGACGGCAACCCAGCCCCCCGCCTCAAAATCTGCGACTTCGGCTACTCCAAGGTCTCCACAAAATCACAAATAATCGGTGCAAATCCATCCTCTCTTCTTTTTTTCAAACCTAAAAGTCGAATTTTTCGTTGAAATCCAGTCATCTGTGCTCCACTCGCGGCCCAAATCAACCGTCGGAACGCCGGCATACATTGCCCCGGAAGTCCTCGCCCACCGGGAATACGACGGCAAGGTCAGTTCCGTAATTCCCCCCAACTCTCTCCTCTGTTTTTAGCGAGTTTCGGATTCCCTCATGGCCCCCGCTCGCGATACGCCGCGCCGCGCCGCGCCGTTCGTGCGTGCGCAGCCATCCGGCTCCCATACCTGGCACGTGCTGCGAGCCACCACACGACTTCCACGTGGTAGGCGCAGTGGGTCCCACGCGCCAACGAAGTTGGAAAATTTTGCAGCATGCATCCAGCCTCCAAAGTGGGTGGCCGCTTTCTTACGTCGTTTGGTTTAATTTCTGGTATCCTGAGGAACTTTCCAAGACTATGTTTTTGTGGTATTGGATGGCTGTGATTTCCTCGCAGACACGTTTCTTTGGAGTATTCATTGTCGTCCCACTGCTGGTCTTCTCGTGGGGCCCGTAGTAGCTTTCTCATTTAATTTTTTTTCCTCACAAGTATTGGGTTTTGGTCAGTTCTTTAATTCTAATCATATCAAGTATATGGTTTAATTTTAATTGTTTTGTACGTGCATGTTCCGTTTAAGTAATACATATTGTGATGGTGTAGCTGGCCGACGTATGGTCGTGCGGAGTAACTCTGTACGTGATGCTGGTGGGAGGCTATCCCTTTGAGGATCCAGATGACCCCAAGAATTTTAAGAAGACCTTTCAGGCAATTCCTCCAATCCTCAATCTTTTAGTATTGACTTATTCATGAGAAGCAAGAATTTTTCTTGATACACTGCTTGTTTGGATCGCAGAGAATAGTGTCTGTGCAGTACAAAATACCTGAATTCGTGCACATATCCCAGGATTGCAGGCAACTCCTTGCCCGAATCTTTGTTGCCAATCCAGCCAGGGTAAGTAGGAAACTAGACTAACTTCAGTTTTGAATTCCATTGAGAGAAGCATAAGATTGTTATCACAAAGTTGGCTTGCTACTTTTACGCAGAGGATAACGATAAGGGAGATAAGGAATCACCCATGGTTCTTGAAGAACTTGCCAAGGGAGCTAACGGAAGCAGGGCAGACAGCGTACTACAAGAGGGATAACGATGCCCCTACCTACTCCCTTCAGAAGATCGAGGAGATCATGAAGATCGTCGACGAGGCAAGGACTGCTCCACCAACTTCCACGCCTGTCGCAGGCTTCGGATGGGCCGAGGAAGATGAGCAGGAGGAAGGCAAGCAAGAGAACCAAGAGAATGGAGAGGAGGAAGAAAATGAGTATGATAGGAGGGTCAAGGAAGTCCATGCAAGTGGAGGATACCCCCTCAGTTGATCGAATTATAGGTGGAAAATAATTTAGTGCTTTTCTGGTCTTGTCTTCCAATGTCAATTATCGATCTTTTTTGAGTTTTTTTTTTTTTTCAAGTTGATTTTGTTGAATATATTGTCTTTTGTCTTTTTTGGTACTTCAAACTTGTAAAATTATATAACAATGCTGCTATATATATCAACCTTGTCATGCAGCATGTAAATGCTGGAAATTTTCAGAGTTTCAGAGAAAGAAACTAAATACAGGTATGTCGAGCTCTTCAACCAAGAAAGAGGTAACTTCTTTAGCAAAAAAAACAAAGAAGAAAGAGGTAACTTGATACTCAACATCGCACCGGGGTTGGCTGCACCTGTTCTTCCATGCATGTGCACTAAAAAATTTTTGCAACCTGTATTTTTTTTTTATAGGCATTTGGTATGGAGTGATCTTCTCAAGATTAAGGAGAATGTGAATAGAGATGATGAGATCACTATATTTGGTTGCACCACGGTGATTCTACATGGTACTGATCTTAAATTATCTCTACTCTTCAAATCACCATCCACAATGATCTGGAGCTGAAATTTGGGGACAAAAATGCCCTTCAATTCAGTAGAAAATTGATACATCAATGTACTGTTAATATATTATATTAATATTATATATATATATATATATATATTATATTTTTAATATATATTATACTATAATATATCATTAATCATATTATTATCATATTATTAATCAATGATAGTTTTAAATTATAGTAGAAATATATTACTATACTTTATATATATATAATGAAATTATTTAATATATTACTTCTATGTGCCTTATTTTTCTTATCAAAACTAATATTAGTATTAAAAAAATAATAATATATCATAAGTATAAATAAAAATATTATTTTTATAATAATATAATATATTTTTATAAGATTAATAATTTATAGGACTAATAAATTTTTTAAAAATATATTAATAAGTAATATATTAATAAATATATTAATATTATATTATATTTATATGATTAATAAATATATTTTTATGGAATATATTATGGATAATTTTAGTATTTTATGGTCAGTGATCTTGAATTTTCATGGAGTATCAAATAAGTTACTCGTGCATATCCGAAAATTTTTAGTCACTGAAATATTGTATACAAATATAGTGATCTTAGATCATCTTGGTGATTCTATTTAGATCCCAAATGCTACCTAGTTCATTAACTCTTCATTCTTTTCTCATATTTTCTATTTCGATTACTCTCGCCCATTGCTTTAAGGGAAAGATTCCTGATTGATGTTGACGTCCTCCTCCGGTCCATATACTTTTAGGCTTACAAATTATTGACTATAGTGTGGCCAGAATCTCTCTTAAATTTTTTTTATAGATATGTTAGCCACAATTTTTGAAATATCGATAACCTAATTCTCCAATCATAGATGGACTACTCTAAAGCACCCATGAACTTCTCTGATGTTGATATAAACCAACAATCCATGGATCCTCGACGCGGATGGCATATCTCCAAAGTTGGACCATCTGAACCTCTAGATAAAAGATACTAAACAGTCGATTGACTTTGAAAAGGCCATTCACATTTGTTTCTATCCTTCAACCTCATAGATGTAGCACTTGAATCAGCATTCACTACAGAAGTCCAGCTCTCCCAATCTCTCTTTTTTATTGTTCATGTTTATGCTGCCTAGATTTTAATGAATGCAATCTCCTTCGATAGGACAAAGGGAAGCAAATATCAGAAACGATGGAAATTAAGAATCTATCAGTTTATCAGACGTTCATGTACATCTGTGCAGGTATGGCACTACATTTTCTTCTAGCGAACTGTAAAGAGATTCAGCACACCAAGAGCTTCTCTGCATCTCCTTTCATGGAGGCTAATAACGGACGTTAATGGATCAAAAGCATACCCAAGATTAATGCTACCTGAAAACTATGGTGATGGTGAAGTCTGCTATATCACTCATCCATCAGCTTAAGTTTTGTGATAACCTTGGTTGACATGGAGAGCTCAACGACGGCCATGCTGGATTCAACCAAGCAATTTCTTACTGTGCTTATGTTGCCGACTTCAATGATTCAATGGTTTCTAATGACATTCAAGGTAGGATTGTCACGAACAAAATATGTATGGACCTGACCGGGTCTAGAATCATAGATTTATGGGTTAGGTGTGGATACCAAGATAGACTCATTATATTCTAGAGATTGAACTCTAATGTACTAGAAGTTTATACTACCCAGACCTGACCCGACCCGACCCGAACATATGTATGGTAGGATGCGGGTTTGATGTTACAGATTCATTCCGACAATGTATAGGTTGAAGATGGAAATTGATCTGAGATTTTTGAAATCCAAATCCAAAAACATCTACTTTGCATCCAGAATTGAGGATGGATATTGTTTTTTTTATTTCTAAGTCATATTTAGTGGTTTTTGATGGTTGACACATTCTGCTGAAATTTAAGAAAGAACAAATATGTTTCTTCTATATGGATTCGACATTGTACGGTTTGCATCTGATTTTTTGGACTCAAATTAGTTATTTTGGTCTTTGATGCGAGAAAGGGCTGATGATATCCATTGCCATGCCATCATAGTGTGAGTGGATCAACCAGAAAACATTACTTCATGAAAGAATGATTTGGGGTAACTTCTACCCCCCCACGTATAATGGGTTGCTTTGTAAAGATTTGTACCCTAGGTGGCATCATGGCAGTGTCAGTGTGCCCAATTTTAAAAATATACATTAATATTTCTTGTAGGTCTTGGCTACAAAGCGTATCCATTCGCAGAGGCTAGAAGGCAAAGGACCTCTTGAATCTTCCTCTCACCCACAGTGAAGCTTCCTTACAGAATGCATGCACAAATTCTTGTACCTGAAAAATAAAAAGAATAATTAGAATGTGGAGCTCAAAGAATTTGCCCGTCGTTTATATCATGCCATTGGCAGGGCCGTATGCTAAGTTACAATAACCCACTGGCAATGGCTGTATGCCAAGATACTGTAATCTGCTTGCTAGGATCGTATGCCAACTACTATAATCCATTGGCAGGAGCTGTACATAGCTATCCAAATCATATCTTTCTTAAAATATTTCTTTTAAGCCATATTTTTTTGAATCATATTGTCTTAAATCATACATAAATAAATCGCTAAAATGATTATAAAAATTTATAGTTCATAATTAAACCTTTAATAGTAGAATAATCATAAAATTATTCTTTTCATAACAAAATACAAATTTCATAAATATGAAATTCATAGTTCATAAATAGTGCTTAATGGTAAAATAATTATGGAACCATTATTTCGGAATAAATTATGAGTTCCATAATATCGTATGCTTGATTCTTGAATTTAAGAAAATATGATATCATCAATATTTAATGCTATTTTCATATTTTTATAATACCAAAAAATAAGTGGAAAATTGAAAACTAATAAAGAGTGTTAGGATTACTGACCTCTTCCATCTTAGACTTTCAAACTTCACTAGGGGAACCTGCTAAATCCATTCAAAGATATTAAAAGTAAAATTAATTCTCATTCGATAACTTTAATAGTATTAAAATAACAAAACAAAGAGTATGGTTGGCCGGATGATGGTGGCCCGGTTAGGTCAGGTCTATGCAACTCGATTAATGAATCATGGGGCACATACTCAATTATATTGGGGCCAAGGTCATTCGATAGGGTTCATCAATACTGAGTTTCATAGGTACTTAATAAGGCCGGGGTGATTAGTTTGGCGGGCTACCCGGCACCAGAGCAGATTAGGATCCTTTACCGGAGTCAACTCGGGTTTGTAGACTAGGTCAACAGGACCCTATACTAGGATCTATAGGTCTCCTAGATAGAAAAGAGAGAGATGGTAGAGAGAAGAAATAAGAGAGTGAGAAACTAGAGAGAAGAGAGAGAAAATAAGAGGAGAGAACCATGAGGCTCTCTTCTTCTTCCCGAGTGGTGGGAGGTGCTCGGCAGTAGTATCCTCTCATGGCTGGCGACCCCCAATAGTCGACGGCCTATGTGGTGCCGGTGGCATGCCACGTCTGGCGACGGCTGGCCGAAATGGATGAAACAGGGGAGACCCTATGTATCATAAATCCAGCGACTTGTTATTCGGATTCAAGATGGAATGGTGGCCCAGAGACTGGAGAAAGGAAGAGAGGAAGCTTACCTTGTATTCGGCGAGCTTTCCCGGCCGGATCAACGGCGAATCCTTGAGCATTTTCCATGAAATACTTGGAGATCTAAGCCTCTAATGGAAGGACTCCCAATGTGGATGCTAAAGGAGAGGAAGGAGACTCTTTTATAGATGAAGATCTGGCTTAATTTGGTTCCTCAGTCTCCTCCTCCCGGCCTAATCGGAGGAAGAAGAGAACTCTTGTCTGGAGTCCGATTTCTTTCTCTCCCACACGCGGGCCGTGTGAGTCCTTGCTCACGTGGGCTGGCGGCCCAAAATATATGCTGGCCGGTCAATGGACCCGGCCCACACAGAAGAGGCCAATCCTTATTACCTCCACGTTCTAAACATTAGTACCAAGGCATGCTTCCTCTCTCTTTCGTTGGCATGGCCTTTTTCTCCATGTTGTTTGTTCGTCAGACAAAGGACCAGAGCTAGTAGAGCGGGAGGCATGAGTTTAGAGTGGCAACCAAGAGCACCATTTCGAGATTATATATAGACAGAAGCAGTATGTGGGATATCCATGCGAAATTTAGATCCATAGGCTTCAAGATCAGAATAAGTAATAGAGAAGCAATTGAAGATGGGGATGGAGATTTTCGAGGAGGAGGTGAATGCAACATTACCCCCGCCATTGATGTCATTGAACCATGTTTCATTTGTCTGCAGGTCAGTTAGCCGGTCGGTGAAGTTCTATGAGGAGGTCTTGGGGTTCGTGAGTGTTAAGCGGCCCTCTTCCTTCAACTTCCATGGTGCATGGTAAGAATCCAGAAATGCTCCAAGTCCACCTCCTGCGGATTAAAATTTCAGTGCTCGTAGAGAATTCATGTTTGATGTGGCATTGTTGGACAATTTTGATCTTCTGATCCTTCTCCTTCTTCTTCTTCTTCTTCTTCTTCTTTTGATTATATTTTTTTTAAATTCTTTTAAAGAATTGTTTCATCTCAAAATTTTGACCATTTCCTGATAAATAATTAGAAAGCGTTTTAAAATAAAGAGTCATTTTACTTTCTAGAACATGTTAAATGACATTACTTCTATTTTACATTACATCTAAAAGGATTCTTATTAGATGATCAAATCATGTTTTAGCTCCAACTTGTTATTTTTTTTTACTCATCATCCTTTTTAAAAGATAAATATACGTATCGTTCTACGTATCACTTCATGTGCTTCGACTTGCACTTGAAAAGGTCGCAGACACAGTTTTAAGCAAGAGAGGGAAAAAAAAGAAGAGAAAGTAAACCCAAGAATTCAGCTTATCTTTTAGGAGGAGATCAGATCACCAGTTCTTGCATTTTCCATGAAACTTCATTTAAAGTTACAGCAGAAGATCATGTATTCTCACTGTTTGAAAGCTTATGAACATTCTAATACATTAAGTTTACATCTTAAATTAGCCTCGAGAACTCCTGAGCAGATGTCCTTTTTGCTTTTTTTTGTTTATTTTTGAGGATAAGGGAGGCAAGATGCCACCCGGTTTTTATTAATCAAAGAAGTTTATGTACAAGCACTTATGTACCCCATAGAGCAGATGTAGTGTAGCAAAATATGGATCCCTGATTCTAACGTTCAGATAGTTATAACTTTGCAATTTTTAAATAGAAGTCAGCAAATTATGAGATTAAGCATATCCCACCAATTATACTCCTAACTGATATAGAAGTGCATAAATTTTCAGGTTGTTTAACTATGGAGTTGGCATCCATTTACTGCAATGCAACTCTCCGGATGATGTCCCCAAGAAGAAGGGTGTCATAAACCCCAAAGACAACCACATCTCCTTTCAATGCTCAGACATTAGTCTTCTGAAGCGGAAACTAAAAGAAATGAGCATTGAGTATGTGACCTCAGTGGTTGAGGACAGTGCCATTCAGGTTGATCAGCTCTTCTTCCATGACCCAGATGGTTATATGGTGGAGATATGCAACTGTGAGAACCTCCCTGTGCTTCCACTCTCTTCATTCCCACTTAAGTTCCCATACCCAAAGGATCCTATCCTATCTTCTCTCTATGGTGGTAGGCATCCCTCTCTTACTGGTCCTAGAATTTCTCTGTATTGCTAATGAAGGACACTTTGGGCTAGTTAGGATAACTTGGCTGGTGTTTGTTCTTTGAGCAGGCAAGGAACTTCTGAAGTACCAGTGCAGGCCTTGTGGAGCAGAAACAGAATGTGTGTTCATGGAAAACTTGGTCACCGATATGATGGACATTTCCTTCTAGCATTTGGTTTCTTTGTTGAGGGAATGTAGAAGAGATTCTGGATTCAATTGTGTACAGGCTGAATTAAGTTTGTGTCTCAAAGTGTCTTACTGGTTGGTTGTTGAATTGTAAGCCTTCTTTTTGAACTTATTTTGAGTACCAAGAAGTCACAATAAAGAACCATAAAAAGAGAGTGAATCATAAGCTTGGGTAGTAATGGGTGGAACAATTGCTTTCTTATAGTTTATGCAATAAATTTGAGTTGTTTCTCTTCTCTTTTCTTCTGTTTACTGGTCTTATGTATCACCTCAATGTTTAAAAAATTATTGTTTCAGTGGTGATTGCTTTTCTAATGAAGTCTCATCCTTCTGGATTTATCGAATATGCTCAATGGACACCTCAATCCAATTGAACATACTTCTACTAACTTCTATGATGTTATCGCTACGAGTTTGCTTTTAAGAATTTTGCTTATTCTCAAGAAAGATCTGCAATAGCTAATAACCACAGCCAACAGGACTTATCCCATCAATGTGGGTTTGGCCTAATACCACTCTACTATTATACAGACTTAATAATCCAGAATAATGGATTACATTTACCACCTCCTGCTGTAAATATAGCAGTATTCTCAAATTCTATTACACTGACTGAAAGGTCTTACTATCTTAATAGCTGTAATTCTTGACATACATTCCCTCTTTAGCCTCTGCAGACTCACCCTCACCTGTGTATTTTCCAAGCTGAGCAAGAGAGTTGGCCTTGGCTCGGACGAGGAGAGTGTCTTGGGCAGCCTTCACATTCTCAGGTCTTCCTCCCCATGTTTTCAGGCAAGTGTTCTGAAGAGCTCTAGCATAAGAAAAGGAGACATGCCATGGGTTGGGGCTCTGGTTCATGGCATTCAGGTTCAGCGTTGCCTCCACTTCAGACTGACCTCCAGAGAGGAACTGTTGGCCATAAACATCCAAAAGATCTTGAGTATTTGGTTCCTTTATCAGTTAATCATCACTTTTACAAGATAACCTTCATAGGATCTATAAATTTTCAAGAGAGAGTACCATGATGCCAGGGACAGAAGGTGGAATTCTTCTGTGGAGAAGCTTCAGGGTGTACTCAGCCACTTGTTCTGGAGAGGCTTTCTCCTTGCATTCAGCTCCGGGTGTTACCATGCTTGGCTTGAGAAGGATGCCCTCATACATGACATTGTTCTCCGCCATGTAGAAGAAGACCTCGGCCCATACTTTCTGCGCAACCTCAAAGGTCCTTTCAATTCCATGTTCTCCATCCAGCAGTATTTCCGGCTCAACTATTGGAACCAATCCATTATCCTGAAGCATATAATCCCATGATCTGATTACTCAGAAGTTCTAGATACATAATTCAGGTGATTTCATAATCACAACATTTGAATTGATTTTATGTTCACAATATCCATTCATTTTCGTTAACTGCAACTATCGATCACCTTTTTCATAAGACATCGTGGAGTTACATAAACATTTTTTTTTCTTCACGAAAGAAATTGACTGCAATGTGATGAATTACAAGAAAAAAAGTTCCCATTTCAGGAGGTGAGATTTCTGTGTATGTTTACCAGTGCCTGTCTGTGGTCATTTCCTGTAATTCTTGCTTTTCAGATGGATTGGTAATATATTAAGCAACCAAAGGAGATGGGGTGCTGATCTCTAATTACAAGCTGTTCTAAGTGTCTAGAATGTAGTTTGCACATTAAGTTCATCCACCTTGTAATTTTTGAAGAACTCTAAACAAAGAAAAGAGTATTTACTTGAGCAATGGCTGCATATCGAGCCAAACCCCAAGCAGCTTCCTTCACTGCAAGAGCTGATGGTCCATTTGGGATACTGACCACTGTACGCCTGCAAGACAATTGGCAAGGATAAGCCTCTGAAGAACATTTATATAATAAAAACATTGGCATTAAGTAGATTTCACCATTTGGCAAAGCGGGCTCCTTGTTGGTAGTAAGCTGCACATCGTGATGCAAGGCCGTCCAATCCTTGGCACCATGATTCATCATTTGAGCCAACTAGTGGTACAAGACCCTGGCAATCAGCAGAAAACAGAATTTGATTTTAAAGCTCTCCCTTTTATTTCTCACCTCTCCTGCTCACATTTATAACAAGTGTGCTATGTGAATTTAGGGTCAAATCTTAATATTTCTATATCACTTAAACACACACATGAATATGCACAAGACGCAAGCGAAGGCAAACGCATGCAGACGCACAAGTTGCAGTATGATCCTGATCCAGACCTGCTCATGCAAATCTGCATGGACCTGTTTTGTTGTTTTTGAGTAATGGGGTTTCCACCCCTTCTTTTTTTTCGAAAAAAAGTTCAGAGCCAAAAGCTTTGCTCTATAGATTCTTCCATTACTTGCTCTAATGATTAAGCATCAGGTCTCATTCTTTTCAGATGTAACAAATGAAATATCTCCACTGATTTCTGAAGTTGGAAATCCACTTATGTTCTACTACTTTGTAATGCAATGGGGGGGAAGTGTATTTTTATGACTAGAAACAAGTTGGCTAAGGCTTCTGCTGAATTTGCAATGTGATGCTGATGAACACGTCGATGCATAAAAGAACATGGTGTTGGGAAAAATCGCTTACCTTATCAACCTTGATCCCTGGCATTATGTTTTGTTTCACAAGAACATCAACCATCTTCTTCCCATCTGTGGTTGATTGATACAGTGTTTCCTCGAACAGGATGGCGCCAGAGATGTATTGACCCAGACCAGGGGCTGTGACAAGGAGGGTACGATAAGCCTGTCGATTGGCCTCAGTGTTCTCCATCCCAATTGATGCAAGCCTTTTACCACAGGTGGCATTGGATTCATCCATGGCCAATATTCCTCTGCCTGGTGATGCGATCGTTTTCTGTGAACAGAATTTGATTTCTTTGAGGACATTTAATTTCATAACTGGAATGTAAGAATCAGAAAATCTACAGTCCAAAATAATTGAGTCTGATTGCAGGTTTCGAATCCGGCTTGCCAACAAGATGACTGTTTCATCTTATACCTATCAATCATCATCAGAAACGAGATGGCAACCCACTCAGTCTGGACTCACTAGAAATTATAGCATTAGGAAAATTTTCTGCCTCAAATATCAGTCTTTTATTAATATGACTACGTTATCGTGGAGGTCGAATTTGTGCTAATCCTGCCTTAATCTTTTTTATATGGCTTAATAGGAAGTTGCTCCATTTATCAGCTAGCTCTACAACATAACTGGAGTTATGGAACAAAGAACTTAGCCATGCTGCCTAATAGTGATATTGTCAAGTAAAAGATCTCAGCCCTATGATTTCAACCAGTTTCATAAACAGAATCACAAGTCAGTTCGATATGACCGAAACTTGGAATCCCAAATTTGTGAAGAATCTTAAGGTAAAATGCATCAAGACCCAAGATCATAATATATGGCCTCAAATACTTCATATACTTCCATCGCAGGCAACTGTTTCAAGTATTTTTATAGTACTTGTATTAGATATTTGATAGAACAAGGAAAGACAAAATAGTTAGCTTACTGCAGTCTTGACAAGCTCGTCGGTGTATGCGCCAGCACGGACGGTGAAGGAGACCGCCATGGGCTGAGCGCTCGATGAGGGGCGGGCGTTGAGCCATTCAGACTTTTTGGGAAGGAAGGAAGACTTGAGGAGAGCAGCCGAGGCCATTTGCAGAGCAAGAAAGTTGTGGCCTTGTGCTCTGCTCTTCTCCTTGGAGGCTGAGTATTATTCTCTTCGAGGGTAAGGTAGTAGTTATGCGTATATTTATGTTTATTAAGGTGGTACGGAGCCAGAAGAAGGATATGAATTGTGAGGTGGAGGTTGGCCTCTGGATTTGAATGGTGGAAAGAGGTAGTAGCTGGGTGATAGGCTATGCAAGGAGCTTTGTCTACGTGCTCTTGTTTGTGTTTTACTTCTTCTTGTTCATTTAATTTTAGTCCATAAAAATGGGTGATGTTCCATTAGCCTCAGATGGGACCTTAGCAGGAGAAACTTGGGGGGCTAACGTCTTATGGCTGCACATTTGTGCTTCATAGAGACTAGAGAGGGAAGGAGAAGTTATGTTAATTTTTATGGTTCAAGATCTAGAAAAACTTAGATGGCCTTCCATCACTGTCATAATTTTGTAGATCTTTTCCTTCCCTCCCCAACTTGTGGTTGCTCCGGACGTGGCTCTCAGCTATTGTCTATCACCAGGACTTCTTCTTACATTGACTCCCCTATCCCACCCACAAAAAAAAAGGAAAAAAATTCCTGATGTAAATTGTATTAAAATTGCGCTCAACTATATATTTTCATTTTATTCTTAGATGATTGTGGAAGGTTTTGCAGTCATCGTGGAAATTTCATTCTTGCTGCGATTAGTATTTTCCCTCGAAGAAAAAAAGAAAAACCAAAATCTTAAAATTTGAATTTACGATCTATTCATTCAATATTTTTTTTTTGAATAACAAATTATTGCATTTAAACTATGTGTCAAATTCTCCTGAAAATTTTGGTTCAAATCCTTCAATTTTGGATCCAAGACGTTCCTTGTTTATATTTATTGCAATTCGTTCTTCACGGATATCATAATAGGAATAGTCTTATTAGTCCGAATAATTCTATTTATATATATATATATAGGGGAAGCAAAGAACAAATCTTTAGTACCTGGTTTCTAGAGGTTTCTTTGATAACAATTCGTGCTGGTCATTGGCCACACATTCTTTTTAAAAATAGATGGTCGTCAGCCGCATGGATAGCGATCGCAACTTGTGAGCAATGGGTTAGGATAAAGAGCTGGGGTTAGGATTTCTCATGTTTGTGTTTGTAGTTGCCATGAATTTGAGGATATAAGAAGAGCGAGGAGAAGGAGAGAAACATCATAATTTTGTATTGCATGGCATAACATGGCATCAAGACTACTGCAGTGGCTGGTAAATTATTATAAAGGTTCTACCACTAGACCAAGTTTCAAAAATTAAATGAATGCAACTATGATCTGTCCAAATTGCCCCATCATTTCATGATTAAAAAGAGCAGTGAAATTAAAGAACAACTCAAACTCTATGCGACCAACCACATTGGATTTACATTATGAGATTCTTCGACAAATCTTGCCGTTCAATTGTTAAATATTTTATTTGCTGATTCTTATGAATATATCTATACTTGAAGGATTTAATTTATCCGATTTGTCAAAAAAATAAATAAAAAAAGAAGAACTCAAGATAACCAAATCTAGGATATGATTCAGCAGTTTATCTTGAGGAAAAAGAACTGAGATAATTCATGTTTAACGAAATATTAGATATGATTCCACATTAATCTAATTTTGGTAATTTTTAAATTATTTTAATCTCCACCGCCGACCATAGACAGGTACAAAAGAATTTCTTTGTTGATCAGTTTAGCTGGTGAAGGTGTATTTTTAGCCCCTGTAAGTTCTTGCTGATGAGATTTCTCACTGTGCTTTTCCTTTTATCTGCCCTTCTCATAGGGGCAAGAATTGAGATAATTCATGGCTAAGCAAATCTGTTAATTGTTAATTACATGGTTGGGCCTTGGATGACCTAAAACTTGAGCCAAGGCTGCAAGTAGGGTGTGGGCTAGCCAACCTTTGCAAGAACCATTACATGCTCATACTGTTTGTCTCAATGTGTTTGTCATAGCATAAAACTATTTGAAGACAAATAAAATGGCCTTCAACAAATCAAATTATTTTCTCCGGGAGCATCCCTTGGTTCACCATGAACACAAATTATGTAGAACTACTAAATAAAGAGGCTTTAGGCAATGGCTCCATGAATATTTTAAGAGCCTCCTAAAACTTACTATGTTACTGATGCTTGGTAATTATGGGTTCTTTCAGAGCCTCCATGCCACATCACTGATGACTCTTTTTTGAATTCTTCCTCCACATTGCAGCACGCAGTATTCCCATTAAGAGGTAAAAATAGATTTAGTTGGATAATTACCATGAATTCACTTTGTTAGAATAAGATTTAATAGAGGGAAAAATGGATCATCCAGCCTACAACTAATAAGCGGATGAATCTTCACCTCGGCCCAGAGCCAGCTCGTCCTCGAAACTCCGCCGAAAGCTCCACCAACTCCAGACATTCACCGACTCCCCCGACCAAGTTCGGGATACTTCCGGACAATCGCCGACCTGCCTCGGCTAAGTTTGGGGTACCAACCCCAGCGATATGCAGCATACGCTCCGGTTCTCGAGCTTGGAGCGCTCCCCGAGCATATCTCGAAACCCGGAAAACCTAGCTATTCCCAGCATCCGCTAAGCAGACCTTGTCAAACGCATGACACGACTACTTAACGAGCTCGGCCTTGTCAACGACCACATCTATGTGCGGGCCTACGCCCACCTACGTGGCCGTACTCCACCATACTGCCGTGTCATGTCTGCATAACCGGCCAACAGCAGTCAGACGGCACCTTGACTACTCCGGCCATACCCTGCTGTGACTGTCAACGCCCTACCGTTCTCAAGAACGGGTTGTACCACACGTCACCAATCAATCTGAGCTGCGCGCCGTCCGGCTCAGAGCCATACCCCCCTCATGATGGGGACTGATAGTACCTCCATCACCTGGGCCACTCTATCGAGGCTATAAATAGCTTGGTCAGGTAATTTCCAAGGAACTTTTTTGGCTGGGCCTACTAAACTCCACTCTAACTTGAATGTCGGGGGGCCCTCACCAAAACTCCACAGGTGAGGCTTTGTGCAGGTCCGCGACCGTCGCGTAGGAGGTGGCTCCCGTCTTCCCCTTTCCAGCACCGGCGGCTCCCTCGGCCCCACCGGCGTGGTCACCCTCGGGCCAGATTTGAACCACAACAAGATTTAATATAAATAGCAACATAGAGAGATTTCATCTCTAGTTACTACTTAATGATTATAAGTATTGGCAAGTTTAATTTTTTATTTAATAAATAAAAATTACAACAGAGAATTAAGTGAACTAAAATTAATAATATATTTATTAAACGAAATCACAACCATTATTTTTTTTGTTCACATTTCTTTAAATATTTCCCCATGTCCGTCATGCATCCATGCTCATTGCACAAATAATATATTAAAAATTCTAAGATTAGAGAAAATGAATTTTGCATAACAAATCCTCTTAATAATTAATTTTGCAAAAAAAAAAAGATCAGTCATTTTATTTTTATAAAATGGTAAATACTTGTAAATATTTTTATGAACCATTTCTCCAAAAGCATGGGATTCACCCGCAGGATCATCTAATCTACTGAATTCTGTGTAATAACATAAGCCTTGAGTTGCAATCTCTGTAATGGATGGCATTTAATGTTCATGTCCGCTGAAGATTTATTCTTTGAAATCCAAGCAAATGACTAAACAAAGCAGAATAAGGGGGATTTATTCTAGTTTATTCCACCCTATTCTCTTGAACTAATAGAGTTCCTATAGATTTCATGGAAGAAGAGCAGACAAATCTTGTATCTTTTCCTTCTTTCATTTCTAGTAGAATTTCATCACCTATGATGACAGAGAGAGAGAGAGGCTTGATCGGTTACAACTCATGCTGCCATTTGTAGAGAAGTAAATGAAGATGTAATTGCACAACGCAAGAACGGCAAATGCCACTCCCTCAAGTTACAATATCATAATTAAAGCTTATGTTTAATATCTTTATTCCAGAGAATAGCAGAAACAGCTAGATTTAATTGGGGGATGGCAAGAAATGGCTGTGCCTGCGAGTGAATGAGGGAGTGAGAGAGAGAGAGAATTCATTGGAGAGGGAAGATGTTTCTCTCTCCTATCTTTCATCCGGTTTATTTTCCTCATAATTCCACTTTATGACTTATTAAATATCAAGCTGTTATTCAAAGAAATAAAGTAACTGCTGGAATTAAGAAAAGGGAAGGTGAATAACTTCAGAGCCAATGGCAATCTATTACTGTTCATTTGGCGGTGACCACACCGAACCCATGCATATATATAGCCGTTAGAAGTGGAGTCATTGTACGCAGGAAACAGAAGAGGAAAGGCCTGCTGCTTGAGAAATGGAGGGAGCTCGCTTCACCATATTCTTCTTGTTCTTCATCTCATTGCTCTCTGTTTTGAAGGCCAAGGACGAGGCGGCGATGACCGCCGACATCTACATCGTCGTGGTCGAGAAGCCAGAAAGCATCCAGCTGGAGGTCTCCTACCTCAAAACCCTCTCTGCTGCCCTTGGCAGGTCAGTATTTTTCCTCTCAGTCCATGAGACCCCCTTCATTCTACTCTATGTTTAAGACTTAGGTATAGGGGTTGGATTCTGGATTTCGACATCATCTGAGATTTTTCTGGTGTCAACTCTTGAAGCAACGAGGCTGCGAAGAAGGCCTTGATCTATAGTTACAAGACTGTCACCTATGGTTTCGCTGCCTGGCTCACCCAAAAACAGGCATTCGAGATTTCGAGTAAGTTATCTTGTCTATAAATTATGGGATCTGATTAAAAGGAAGAGGATGACAGTGGATATGTTGCTCTGAAGGGGTGGTTTTGTTTCTTTTTTCCTGCATTTCTTGTTGTTAAATCTGTTTAACCATTGTAACCATCATTATTTTGTGTGTTAAATGTTCCTATACTTTCAAAGAAATTATACTGCATCAAAGAAATTATACATATCCAAAATTGTTTTTCAGTCTCACACCCACCCACCAAGAAAGCTGGTAAGACTTATTGGTGGTTAGAAAAACACCCAATAAATTACATAATTCAGGATCTGGATGCATGCAATTTACAACCCAAATTATGAGGCATCTCTGAACTTGCCAAGCATCCGAACGAAGTCGGAACAATGCAAGTAGGATTGCATGTAGCAATATAATCATGTTAGTTTGCTCTAGATTTGAAATCATTTTATGCTAGTTCGCATTAGACCTCTTTCTCTGTCTGTGCTTTGAACCGATTCGTGGTCGCCTTCTCATGTTCGCTCGAATTGATCTTGTTTTGCAGAGCAACCTGGTGTTCTTCTGGTCATGATCGACAAGAAATACAACCTCTTTCCAGCACCTGTGGGACCTCAGCATGCACCTGTGGGACCTCGGCATGCAGGACTTGCCTGAGAATGTTGCTTCTCAAATGTTTTTCCCAAATTATTTACATAAATGGCCTTTGTGCCACTAAAATAAAGATGCGACAATTTGTATGTGCCAAATATTCTATACAGTCTAAGCACTGGAGTCTGGAGCTCTTCAATTCATCAAACACACTTATGGGGATCATTTATCACAGCTAAAAAAATGACAGTTTCAAGTGTTTAATCTGACAAACCTCGTTTCCTAGAGTTGGAGCTCTGCAGTTCTTGATGTAGAAGCTCGGTGCCATCTGATTTGTGTCCTCTTGGCTGGAAAACATGATAGATGAACAACCATTGCGTAATGCATATGTTAATAGATGACTTTTAGCAGTCTCTGCACTGATTGAGCTGGGAAAAACAAGCATAACTTATTCAATTCATATGGTTCAATCTCATCCCATTTACATAGTTTAGATATGATTTTTGTTTATTTTTACCAGTACTTATCTCTGTTGGGACAGTGCCATGCTGTACCAAATCACCAAATCAATGCTTTGATAACAAAGAAGTCTCAGATAACTGTTGCAGTGAGATTTCTATATTATGCTAGGACTGCACCAAGGTGCATGTTTTTAGCCACAAATCTTAGATGGTTACAAATTTTGTTGCCATGGATGGATGACTGTATCATGTAGTTATTCTTGTCAGGCTATCGTAATTGCAACGACACATGCATGAAAATGAACTTTAATTGGATCAAGATAAGGTAGAAGAAAATGAAACTAATGACTTACAGGGAGGTCCAGGATATTAGACAGGAACCATTAAGTCGAAAAGAGCCTAAGAAAGAAATTGTCAGGTTCTTGTGTTCCTTTTTCTCTCCCAATTCCCAAAGAAGATGGAAAAGAAGCCAGAGTTCTTGTCTCAACCGACTGGCTGGAGAAAAGAACAATGCCATTATTTACCATATAATTTTCAGATTGTCAGTATTTCCATGTAGTCAATTGAGGAAATACATAAAGGGCAACACAAGGAGGCTGTGCATATCAGGGCATTATAATTGTACAGATATTATATTCATATTCATTATCATATGCTAAACTTTGTTATCTTTCTTCTTCTGGTTTTGATATTTACTTTTAGCTAATCCTCATGGCTTTTCTTGAGAGAAAAACATAAAAAACCCTACGTGCTATTGCATGTTTTGAAATTTGGATCACTTTTACAGTTAGATGCTCCATGTCTTACTATAAACAAGTATCCAGGCTATGTGTTCTTAGAAGTTATTAATTCATTTTGTACAAACCTTTGTTAAATAAATAAAACTATGTATTTCTTTACAAAATTATGCTCAATTTCATATGTGGCAACTCTGCCAAGCCCTCCTCGTTGTTTGGCGACACGAATTGGAACATCTCATTCAGTGTGGCTATAAATATATTTTCTGAGCTCAAAAATTGGCATCAATTTTAGGAGCATCCCTACCTTTTATCATTATTTATGACCAATATGTGACATGAATGATGGACTTGAGAGCAAATGGATATAGCGAAGAACAGAAGCTCGGTCCCTTGCAACTAGTGGAGAAAGGAGGGGAGAAAAAAAGACTTGTTTCGAGCTGCATTGCACGCTTGGGTCCATGATCAAGTCCGGCAAGAGTGAGAAACACATTAGAGTACACAAAAGAAGGAATCGAAATGAGAGGTTGACTCAAACTATTAATAAAATTTGGGGGAAGTCTCCTACTTCCTCCACATTACATTCAAAAAAGATAGGTGAACTTAGAACATGCCATATTATTAATCAAATTGCATACCACTTGGTAATGCAAGGAGAAAATGTTTTCCTTTGATGCATGTCAATTTGATGTTCACCCAACTTTTGATGGGTTTTCCCAATTGTATGCACCAGTACGCCATTTAGGTGCAACCGAGTTTCTAAATCAACATCAATTTGAACACAGACAAGGAGATTGGTCGATTAGAGAACAAAAAACAGCATCAAGACATGGTGTGACCTTATAGGGACATGCAAGGCTTTGGTTCGATTTGGGCTGGAACCGGAACCAGAATCGCCATCGGGTTCGGCTTCACAACGTCGGACGCACCGATTAAAAGCACTAGCCGTTGGGGGAACCCAACGGTCATCTGTTTTAAATTCAATTTTCAGGTCGCAGAGTCTCGCGATGCTGTGATATATCCTGACTTGAATCGCAAAATCTCCAAGACCTTATTCAAGAAAACTCGCTTCCTTCCCCCATCTCCTCTCCTCCTTCCTCGCTGACGCTGACGAACTCTGTGTGTGTGTGTGTGTGTGTGTGAAGAAACCCAGCAGCGGACCAACCCATCAGCCATGGCTGATAAGAAGGAGAATCAAGAAGAGAAAGAGATCAAGATCCCTGTCTTCTCTGTTCTCAAGAAGGGCATCGTCCTCAAGAATATCATCCTCAACAGCCCGCCACCCGAACCAATCCCCTCGGTCTTGAAATCTCGTGAAAACGGCGATGCCTCCAACCAGGAAGGGGAGCCCATAATTTTTGGCCGACATCCAGACTGCCACATCGTGCTCGACCACCCGAGCATCAGCCGTTTCCACCTCGAGGCCCGTGCAATTCCATTGATGCAGAAGCTCTCAGTTACCGATCGTTCTTCGGGTATGTGGTGAAATCCCCAATGCTTCTTGTCTCCGTTTGGTTTTATTTCTTAGAGTTTCATGCTCATTTAATTCCTGTTCCGTTATTGGTATGGACTTGGTTTTTTGTTGCGAAATCCCCAATCTTTCTTGTTTCCTTCTGGTTTTATTTCTTAAGAGTTTCAAGCTCATTCAATCCCTGTTCCGTTCTTGGTACAGTTCATGGGACTTGGGTCTCGGGGACCAAGATCCCACCAAATGTGCCTATGGAACTAGTGGAGGGAGACACGGTGAGGCTTGGTGCTTCAACCAGGGAATACAGGCTTCAATGGGTTCCTCTGAGCCGTGCTTTTGAAATGGAAAACCCTTTGTCTCCGCTGCTCGAAGAGAAGGAAGAAACTCATCAGGTATAATTCAGGACTACAAGATTATTTTTCCTTTTCCATCTTGTTACCTTCTTGGATTTAATTCTTGGATTCTTGGCAGGGATCCCAATTTACGTTTGATTTTTTCTCTGTTTTCTTGGTCATAGGAGGATAAACCTGGGCAGCTGATCACTGATCCATATGAACTATGGGATACAGAGATCCCTTCAGCACCTCCCATGCCAGACTGCATGAACCCTTCACCTTCTGATGTACCATTTTCATTGCCAGTCGAAGGAGAAGAACAGAAACCAGAAAGAAGAGGGTCGATGGAGGAGAACTCCTCGAGCTTCTCTTCGGTTGCTCCACTGCAAGAATCTGTGGGTTCTTCATTTCCCAGGGAGCAAGAGATTGGGTACCCAGAAAGAGGGCATCCAAGCCCGATGGGATCCAAGAAGCGGGCATCAAGCCTCTTGTCAAGGAGGAGCAAATCTAAAACTGTTAGCTTTCTTCGCATACATACCGGGAGGAGTAGAGAAAATATTAGCAACATGAGCTCTGATGCAGAGGTGGAAGTGGGAGTCAAGAAAGAGAATGGAGCACTTTCTGAAAGGAGCAAGAAAGAGGAAGCAATCCGTAGGGATTTGCCTGACAATTTGGGTGGAAAAGAGGAGGAGAAAGAAGCAGCAGCAGCAGCAGCAGAAGAAGAAGAAAGTTTTGGACTGGATAAGGAGAATATGACCCCAAAGGGTTCCATTAGTCGAAAGTTGAAGAGCAGGCGCCCAGATTTACGGGAATCATCTACGCTTGTTACTACATATTTGAATATGGAAGAAGATGTGTTTCATTCAGATATGGAGTATTGGAGACCTGAAGTTCTTAGGGACCTGAAGCTGAATGAGCCCACCTATGAGAATGTGGTGAAGAGCGAAAGGGACGAAGAGATGTTTGGTTCAGATAAGGAGAATTTGACACCAAGTATCTCTTCCGGTCGGATGATAAAAGAAAGGAGCTACAAAATGCTGCAGAGATCATCTTTCAACACCATTGCAGCTTCAAATGTGGTCGAAGGTGTGTTTGATTCAGACAAAGAAAATAGGACACCTGAAATTCCTCGAGAGATGAAGCCAGAAAAACCCAGCTTTGGACGTCACATAAAGACTGAAGATGAAGAGGATGAAGCATTTCCTTCAGATAAAGAGAACTTGACACCTCAAGGCTCATTCTCTCTGAAGGCAAAGGAAATTTCCTCCAAAAGCAGTGCTAGAATTGGAAGAGAGATGATGAGGAAAGGGGTTGATAGGATGCCACTTCAGCTACTGTTCGAGAATTATAGTTCGACAAAAAGCAGTTATGTCAATGATGCCCAAACGGCCCCCAGTGATGGTAACTGCACTTCCGTCAACCATACTGAAGGAATTGGAGATGAAATGAATATCTGTTCTGTAAGTTCTGAGAAAAATTAGTTCCTCATACTTCATTTCGACTTCTGTTGGAAACTACTTTCATATTGGCTTTGTTAGTATGGACTGAGTTTGTTTCCATTGCAGATCCAATCCATGGATAGGGAAAGAGAGGAGAAGAAGATATGGAACATGGTGGTGGATACGAGTTGTTTCCTGGATGATGAATCAAGAAGGTCTCTGCAGCTATTAGAGGGCCTAAAAGGGACTCATCTCATCATTCCAAGGATTGGTAACTAAAATTTAATCTTCTTGCTTTCTCCTAATGTCTTTAATTAGCACATTCTCATGTGTTCTTCTTTAGCTTTTTTTTTCTTTTCTTTTGAGCAAATGTTTTCTTCTTTATTTTTCAGTTATAAGGGAACTCGACAGCCTGAAACGGCGTGAGAGCCTCTTCAGGAAGTCCACAAAGGCTTCTTCAGTATTGCAGTGGATAGAGGATTGTATGGTGCATACAAGTTGGTGGATTCATGTCCAGAACTCAATGGAGATTATGCCAGTGGCACCAACTCCCCCCGCTTCTCCTCAATCACAATTAGGCAATGGAAGTAGCGACTTCGGTGCTGGTGCCTCAAATTCCATTGCTTTCTCTGCATGGGGAAGTTTGATGGAGATTGTTTCTCCGACAGCTGAAGACCATATCCTTGATTGCGCAATCCTGTTCAAGAAAATAAAAGATGGACAGTTTGTCCTTTTATCTAACAGTGTCACACTAAAAATTAAAGCCATGGCAGAGGTTAGAACTTTTCAAAAGTGTTCTTCTCGAGCATCAATATTAGGAGATGTGACAAAAACTGAATTTGGATTGTTTTGGTTGCAGGGGCTGATTTGCGAGTCGCCAAAGGAATTCCGTGAGAGCCTTGTGAACCCATTTTCAAAGAGATTTCTGTGGGTGGACAGCAGCCCGAGAGGATCTACTTGGTCTTGCTCAGACGAGACAGGCCTAGTGGAGAACTATTACCACCAACGCCCAACCGTGAGAAAGGCAGTGAAGGCAGCTGAGGCTGTCAAAGGATTGAAACTTATATTGCTGCATAATTCTCATTATGGACAGACCAACTCGGTCAAGTAAACATTCATAACTTTTCTTGTTCAAACCTCTAGATTGTACGAATTGCCTACCATTGCAAACAAATCTCGTTGAGATGGCACACAGATTGCTGATAAATCTAATCTCTTGTGTTAGTTTTTATGTAATCATGTACCAAATTTCTTCCTTTTATATCGATCTCATCTCCTCTACAGTTTATGTAATTTGTCTCTGGTTTGCGGCTGGATGCTGTACTCATTTTGTCATCAGATGTCGTATTGCTGGTCCACCAATTGTTATTTAAATCCTCTGCAAATTTTGCATTTCGTTGAGGTTCTTTCTGACTGCAAGGGAAGGGACATTGTTCTGTAACTCTGAACATGTCTGTCAGAACTTTATTTTGATCACCATCCAGTAAATTAACCTGTAGATTTTACTGTTTGGTGCCATGGTATAGAATGGAGCAATCATTGCTTCTTTTTGGAATCACCCAACTGAGAGAAAATAAATATATTTTGGTTGGTTAGATAAAATTCTACATCTTTAATTCTATTCTTTACCCAGTTATGAATGCTTCGCTAAAAAAAAATGGACAGACACCATGCCAGAAGATTTAATCGATTGTATTGCTTAATTTTAACAACTGCTATATTCAATGAACAAAAGTTTTTATGTCAGTGAAAAACAGCTCTAAGAAGTTAGGAATCTAGACACCCAGATCTTGGCATACATTATAAACTGTAGTGTAATGCCATAAGACCTGGTAGACGCATCAGTCAATTCAATTACGTCCCGTTTTAAAATTCACAAGATTGATATCATATGATTCTGAAGTAAGCAGGTAACCAACACTAGTATTTGCTAAAGCATACTGGTTAGATTGACAAAGAAAGTTATGATTTGCAGCCACTCGTCTTCTTCTTTCTTTTTTCTTCTTGACAGAGTTCAATTGACAATACAAACCATAGCCATTCATTCTCTTCTCCTACATATTCATTTGCACAGAGAGACCAATTCAGCATACTGCTGATAAATATGCCACTCTAATAATTAACTCAGACTGCAATCCACTCTGTGAATAGCACTCCCCTTTAGTAATTGGATTTTTCACGATAAAGATAGGCACCCAAAAGCTACGAGACACTGATGCATCTATATTTTGTTGCAACCACTACTGCATGGTGAATAGCAGTAACCTTGTAATATATGATTAATGGAATTGAAGCCCTATGACTTGCTACAGAGTGCTCGTGCATTAGATGCATACGAATAAGATCAATCTTGCAGCATCTGTTCGTCATCTTATGCCTTCCAGCAGATTGTATTATATTATGCTACAGAAGAAGTACCAGACGTGGTATGAAAAATGTGTTGGGATTGGGAGGTAACAACAAACAAGATAATTAAAGCACAACGGAATCAACAACTCTCCCACTTTGTGTAAACCTGTTAGAAAACAAACAACTAGAGCCAATCCACCTAATATATATATATCAAGGCATTCACAAATACTTAGCTGATCAGAAAAATAAAACACAAAAGGAACACCAAATTTTTACGTGGAAAACCTCCCCAATGTGGAGAGTAAAAACCACGGGACCGTAGTCCACCCAAAAACTTCCACTATCAACAAATAATGGGTATACAATCTGTTCTCTCTAGCCAAAACTAGAGGCATATATCACCACATAATCTCAAGAACAATATTCTTGGCAAACATCAATTATAAGAGAGAAAGATTGAGAAGATCTCACATAAACAGCAGCCACGTTTCTGAAAAATCTGACTGTGATAGAAGACTGCAAATGGCTATCACACCGTACAGATTGAAGAACCACGTGTTGCGAACCTGCTGTCCAAATTTCAGCTCGATCGGACCACGGATCACCTCCCGATCGTCATTTGATCAAGACTGCGCGCTGAATATCAATTCTGCATCTTCTCCCCTGCCTCCCTCTATTTTTAATTCGTGGAAGACGGCTCACATACCCTGCATTCTCAACATAAAAGGTTGCCCTAATGGGCCTCACGTTTTGGGCCAAAAATAGTCCAACCAAATAGGCTAAAACTAATTAATTTAGCCCACATTTGTTGGGCTAAGTCTCCTCCAACATAGGAGGGATAACCCAACAAATCTCCCCCTCCCGACTATGTAGAGGGATTCACCATCCCGGAGATCAATCGACATACCTCTAGCTTTTCTCTTGGCAAAGACTTCGTCAACATATCAGAACCATTGTCATCTGTATGAATTTTTTCAAGTTCCAACAGCTTAGAACTCAGAACATCTCGAATCCAATGGTATCTCACATCTATATGCTTCGATCTTGAATGAAAGGTAGAGTTTTTACCAAGATGGATAGCACTCTGATTATCACAATATAACACATAGTGCTCTTGCTTGAAACCAAGCTCCTCAATATATTTTCTCAACCATAGCAACTCTTTACATGATTCTGTTGCTGCAATGAACTCTGCTTCAGTGGTAGAAAGTGCAACACACTTCTGTAACTTTGATTGCCATGCCACGGCTCCTCCTGCAAAAGTAATTAGATAACCTGAAGTAGATCTGCGAGTATCAACATCTCCAGCCATATCTGCATCTGTGTAACCAACTAGCATAGGTTTCTCACATCCAAAGCTAAGTTTCAAACTGGACGTACCTCGAAGATATCTCATAATCCACTTCACTGCATTCCAATGCTCTCTTCCTGGATTTGAAAGAAAACGACTAACTGTGCCAACTGCATGAGCCATGTCTGGTCTTGTACACACCATTGCATACATCAAACTTCCTACCGCTGAAGAATATGGAACTTTCTGCATGTCTTTCTTTTCTTCATCTGTAGAAGGACACTGTTTAGTGCTCAATTTAAAGTGAGTAGCAAGAGGAGTACTAACCACTTTAGCTTTGTCCATATTAAACTTCTGAAGCACTTTCTCAATGTACTTTTCTTGTGACATGTACAACTTCTTAGCATCTCTGTCTCGATTAATCCTTATGCCAAGGATCTGTTTTGCTGACCCTAAGTCTTTCATAGCAAAAGACTTATTTAATTGCTTCTTCAACCTATCAATCCGAGAAGCATTCTTGCCAACAATCAACATGTCATCAACATAAAGTAACAAAATAATAAAATCATCATCATCAAATTTCTGCACAAAAACACAATGGTCAGAAATTGTCTTCTTGTAACCATGCTCCCCCATAACTGACTCAAATTTCTTGTACCATTGTCTCGGTGCCTGCTTCAAGCCATAAAGACTTTTCTTTAATCTGCATACATAATCCTCTTTTTCCTTTTCCTCAAAACCTTCTGGCTGCTCCATATAAATTTCTTCCTCTAAGTCACCGTGAAGGAAAGCAGTCTTGACATCCATCTGCTCAATCTCTAGATCAAGACTAGCTGCTAAACCGAGAATAACTCGAATAGATGACATCTTCACAACTGGAGCAAATATTTTATTAAAATCAACACCTTTTCTTTGGCTGAATCCCTTGACAACCAATCTAGCTTTATACCGTGGACATGATGAGTGTTCTTCTTGCTTCACTCTGTACACCCACCTATTCTTCAAAGCTCTTTTGCCTTTAGGCAACTTTACTAACTCAAAGGTGTGATTTTCATATAGTGACTTCATTTCATCCTTCATGGCCTCAATCCATTCTTTCTTGTGTTCATCTTCCATCGCTTCTTCATAATTTTCGGGTTCTCCCCCGTCAGTAAGTAGCACATATTCATTAGTTGAATACCGTGTGGAAGGTTGTCTATTTCTATTAGACCTCCTAATTAGTTGAGCTGGAACATCTGGTTCTTGCAACTGATTATCAGCATCATTATTTGCTTCAGCCTGTATGGGAGCATTTTCATTCACATCAACTGCATCTGGCTGGTCATTCTGCAACTCATCAGCATTTTCTGGCACTGGTGTTGGTGCTATAGGAACTGGATCCAAGTCTATCATGTCATCACTATACTGTGGCTCTGTCTTATCTGCTTTCTCAATGTCCTGTATGGTTTGATCTTCCATGAACACGACATCACGGCTTCTAATAAGCTTTTTGCTAACTGGATCATAAAACTTGTACCCAAAATTATCCTGACCATACCCTAAAAATATGCACTGTCTAGTTTTGGCATCAAGTTTGGACCTTTCATCTTTGGAAATATGCACAAATGCCTTGCATCCAAAGACATGAAGATGATCATAAGAAACATCTTTACCTGTCCAGACTCTGTTTGGCACATCAAACTGCAAGGGAACACAAGGTGTGAGATTCAATACATGTACAACTGTACTCAAAGCCTCACCCCAAAAAGATCTTGGCAACCCTGCTTGTGAAAGCAAACATCTGACTCTCTCCACCAATGTCCTATTCATTCTTTCTGCCAAACCATTCAATTGAGGTGTCTTCGGAGGTGTTTTCTGATGCCGAATACCCTGTTCTCGACAATAATCATCAAATGGACCTGAGTATTCTCCTCCATTATCTGTTCGGATACATTTCAGCTTTCTCCCTGTTTCTCTCTCAACTGAGGCCTGAAACTGTTTGAAAACATCCAATACATGATCCTTTGTCTTTAAGGTGTAAACCCATATCTTTCTTGATTGATCATCAATGAATGTCACAAAATAACGAGCACCACCAAGTATCATTGTCTTCATTGGACCACAAACATCTGAATGCACCAGATCAAGTGCATTTGGTTTTCTGGAAGGAGGGGATGCTTTGAAGGAAACTTTGTTCTGCTTACCTGCTAAACAGTGAGCACAATTTCTTAGATGAGTACTCTTCACTCCATGTAGTAGTCCTTTCTTAGCCAACATCGATAAGCCTTTCTCACTCATGTGACACAGTCTCTTGTGCCATAACTCAACTGTATCTTCATTCTCCACTGCATTGATAGTGGTTCTGGAGAGCCCTGTCTGTAACAAGTATAAAGTTGAGTGCTTTTTACCTGTAGCCACAACCAAAGCTCCTTTAGTGAGCTTCCATCTACCATCAGAGAAAGTATTGCAGAATCCTTCATCATCAAGTCTACCCACAGAAAGTAGGTTGTAACGGATGTCGGAAATATGTTTCACATTTTTAAGAACCAACTTTGTGCCATTGTTGGTTTCTAAACAAACATCGCCTACACCGACAACTTTGGCTATGCCACTATCTCCCATTTTTACAACCCCAAAATCACCAGCTATATAGGTTGAAAAAAAATCCCTCCGCGATGTAGCATGAATAGAAGCACCACTGTTAACTACCCAGCTCATCTCATGACATGCAAGATTAACAACATCAACATCACAAGCAATAAGAAAGTTTTCAATAATGGAAACCTGATCTTTATCATTATCATCTTTCTTCTTATCTGTATCTTTGTTTTGCTTGTTTTCCCTCTTCAGCTTCCGACAATACTTCTTGATATGCCCCTTTCCACCACAATGATAACACTCAACATTAGCGAATTTATTGGACTTACTTCTGGTCTTGCCTCTGTACTTCGAATCTCTGCTTTTACTTCTCCCCCTCGTCTCAGTAACTAAGACATCTGACTGTGAAGAGGAACCCTGTGATTTTCGTCTCATCTCTTCATTCAGAATACTACTCTTAGCTAAATCCATTGAGATAACACCATTCGGGGCTGAGTTAGATAAAGTTGTTCTCACTGTCTCCCACGAGTTCGGCAGAGTGCCTAGAAGCCATAATCCCTGTACCTCATCATCAAAATTGATACCCATTGTGGCCAATTGATTAATGATCCCTTGGAATGTATTCAAATGATCTGTCATAGGAGTTCCATCCTGATACCTCAAGGACATCATCTGCTTTATGAGGAACAATTTATTATTTCTAGTTTTCCGGGCATACAATTGTTCAAGCTTGGTCCATAAACTGCGTGCATGTGTCTCTCCACTAATATGATTCAAAACATTGTCATCTACCCATTGCCTGATATATCCACACACTTGTCGATGGAGCAATTTCCACTCCTCTTCAGTTTTATCATCAGGTTTCATAGTAGAAAATACCGGTTGATGATAACCTTTCACATAGAGAAGATCTTCCATCTTTTCTTTCCATGTATGATAATTAGTACCATTCAGATTAATCATTCTAGCAGTATTTGTTTCCATTGTTCACACAAGATAAAACAATTCAACAACCTCGCTCTGATACCACTTGTTGGGATTCGGAGGTAACAACAAACAAGATAATTAAAGCACAACGGAATCAACAACTCTCCCACCTTGTGTAAACCTGTTAGAAAACAAACAACTAGAGCCAATCCACCTAATATATATATATCAAGGCATTCACAAATACTTAGCTGATCAGAAAAATAAAACACAAAAGGAACACCAAATTTTTACGTGGAAAACTTCCCCAATGTGGAGAGTAAAAACCACGGGACCGTAGTCCACCCAAAAACTTCCACTATCAACAAATAATGGGTATACAATCTGTTCTCTCTAGCCAAAACTAGAGGCATATATCACCACATAATCTCAAGAACAATATTCTTGGCAAACATCAATTATAAGAGAGAAAGATTGAGAAGATCTCACATAAACAGCAGCCACGTTTCTGAAAAATCTGACTGTGATAGAAGACTGCAAATGGCTATCACACCGTACAGATTGAAGAACCACGTGTTGCGAACCTGCTGTCCAAATTTCAGCTCGATCGGACTACGGATCACCTCCCGATCGTCATTTGATCAAGACTGCGCGCTGAATATCAATTCTGCATCTTCTCCCCTGCCTCCCTCTATTTTTAATTCGTGGAAGACGGCTCACATACCCTGCATTCTCAACATAAAAGGTTGCCCTAATGGGCCTCACGTTTTGGGCCAAAAATAGTCCAACCAAATAGGCTAAAACTAATTAATTTAGCCCACATTTGTTGGGCTAAGTCTCCTCCAACATAGGAGGGATAACCCAACAAAATGGTGGTGGAAAATCGATTATTCCTGGTGTCAAAGACTTTCTCAAGCTTCTTTGAAATTTGGAGCTTGTGGCCATTTTAGATTCTGATGTTTTGTCTTTAAAATCTTTGTGAAATTGCTTGAAACTTTCAATCAATAAATGCTCCTGCATATTGGTATGGATGAGGTTCTTTCCTCCATTAATTATCAGACACTTGGTTTGGAACCATTTTGATTCTTTTTCTCGCATTTGTTCCTTTCCTCTCTTGACAATGTAACTCATTTCTACCATTTATCTCTGTCGTAAATATGATTAATCTTCAATAAAAGCCGAGTGGCTCCTTTCTGCCTCCTCTTTACATCAAAAAAAAGTTTTGCAGCATTTGAGGAAAAGAAAAATCATGTCCAAGTTTCCAATATTTGCCTGGTGGATTTGTTGTGGCTTTTTAAAGAGAATCTCCAAAATGAATACATTATTTTCCAATCACAAACATCATAAGATCAAGTACATGGTGGAAAGGATTTTGAGGAGCATGCTTATGACAAGCTTTACGATACACTGCATTCAAATTCGCTCCACAGAATGCAGTTCAGCAGAAATCAAGTATGCAAAAGTTTGCTATAGTATGACAAACGCTTTAATAATTGTTTATAGGTCAACCATCAAATTACCATTCAGTTAGATCCCTCTCATCTATTCTTGTATTATCAGAGCCAGCCAACCTGGGGCTTTCCATTCATTAGAAATTGGCATCCTGGTTTGAGTAATATAAAAGTATACTTCTTCTAGCTGATGACTAACTTTATGCCACTAAATATAAAAAGAAAAATGAAATAAAGAAAACAAATTGCGCACAACCTGAGAGAATATGGCTATTTGGAATACTAAGAGGCACATTGACACTAATAGGTCTAGTTGCAGCAAAATATAACTCTGATCAATTATAATGCTGGAAAGCGGAGCAATATTTGTTGACAATTCTATAATATAACTCTGAGCAATATCCTAATTACTGAATGATTGTTTAATTATTCTTTTTTTCCCAGTTAATGAAATGATTGTTCGATGATTCTTTAATTTGGTGCTGTATTTCACCAATTATTCACTAATCATATTAGGAAAGCTGATAGCTTACATAATAATAATGCTAACCATGGTTGTTATTGATGGTTTTTGGTTGCTGCCTTTTTCATGATTTTTTTATATGAACAAATATACAAGTACATCTGTTGTTTGCATACTATGATTACTAGACCAAATTATCCAAATTCTTCCAGACTTTTGATGAATTTTCTTCATTCTTTCCAAATTCTAAATGTTTACCTCTGGCCACAATCCCTACATGCCTACATTGCACTTATGCTCCAGGTTAGTGCAAAAAATGTAGCTCGATTTCGATCATGCATGATGTGTCAAATGTTTAGAATCTGAACTTTTTAACTGCATCCATGCATGTAAATTAAAAGTATGCTAATAAGATAGGAGCATCATGGATGAAATATTCATAATGAACATAAAATAAATTATGTACAAAGAAGCACTAATTGAACATGAAATAGCTAACTTACAAAAGGTCCCCTACCAACAAATGTAAATAAACAGAGAAAGCTAGGGAAAGCATGTAAAGAACTAAAGACATGCTGCTGAGCTGTAAGATGTTTTCTAGTCACCGCCATTTTCCAAGGTGATCCAGATTCGAGTTATCTCCATTATTTTGGACAATGTTGCAAGGCTCAGAAGGAGAAAACCAACTTTCTGAGGCATCCAAAGCTTGTTGTGGACTGTCCCCCAGTCCCCCATATTTAAGCGAACCAAAGTTCAGAGGGGAGAAATAGCAAGGATCATCATCAAGATCATCCACAGAGTTTCCGGGGAAGTTATGTCCCAAGCTACCAATTTCAGTTATTTTTTCAATGTTCCTCCCCTGATCTGTCACTCCTGAATCTTTGACATCACCCGTGGAGATCGCAGGGCTGTGGCCTGGGAAGAGATTGGCATGCCCCAACAGCTTGTCCTTCCTAGAAAACGACGTTCCACAAGAGCAAAGCCACCTATCACATCCACAGTGCTTTTCATGAGTCTTCAAATCTGCAAGAACAGAGAACTTCTTGGCGTTGCATCTACTGCAGGTGTAACTCTTGTCACAGTGGCTCCTCTTGTAATGGTTCTTCACACATAAAATTGTCTTCAGTGGTTGGAATTTCTCATGCTCTCTGTTCCTCTTGCAACCAACAATGGGGCATGAATACCTCTTTATGAGCACAGGCTCTGAGCTTGCTTCATTGCTTGGCTTTGCAAGGGCAGCCGGGGTTTTGTACTCATCTCCATGGCCTCTCATATGCATCCTTAGGTTCGCAGACCTTTTAAATCCCTTTTTGCAGATTGGACAGAAGTGAGGGTGTGGTGCTAAAATGTCCTCCTTTTTTGGTTCCAAAATTTCATATGAGCCTGCGGGAAGATTTTCTCCATCCAGACTATCTTTGTGGACCTTCACATCATGGTGCTTGACAGGAACTGGCTTGATTCCTTCATTCCCAGAATCAGTCAAACTTCTGATCAAGTCTTTGTGTTCCATAACCACATTTTTCTCCGAAGAGAAGCCCTTGTTTTGTTGTAAAGTACCAGTCAAAGCAAAGCTAGGGGTAGAACCAACAGTCCCACCCATCTTCCCAACTGGAGGAGTATTTGACAGAAGTGTATTGTTGATTGACGGAAGAAGATTACCAACCGTTGAGATCAACTGAGATATGATGTAAGCCAGATCTGTGGTCACGAGCTGCTGCTTCACTGCGAGTTCAGTTGGTTGGATAGAGAATGGACCTTCAATATCAATGGCTGAATGGATTACATCCTGAACTTGGTGAATCTTTTGATCAATGAAGATAAGGTTGTTGAGCATTGCTCTTGGATCCCAATCCACTGCCTCACCCATTTGACTGTTAGCAAATGGAGCAACTTGATCTGGTGTTTTAACTACTTGCTCAGAATCGTAAGGCCATATGGATGAGAAGTCCAAATTCTGGGAGTACTTGGGGAATGACTGTCCACTTCCGGCACCATAGCTTAGACTTTTTCCACCAAATTGGGTGAACAGTTGGTTTGGATTAATATTTTCAGATTGGTTGCTCATAGAAGAGGAAGCTTCAGAAGTTGGTATTTGCATATGATCCATTTTAAGCCCTTCCTCACCTTTGTATTAGATGCAAACTCATTCAAAGTTTTAGACTACCTAAAGAAGAGCATGCGAAGGGGAAGCTTTCTTGAGGCCTGGCATAAGCTTGGATTGGCAGCATTGAGAAGAAAAGAGAGGCTAAGATTCTTGCTGCCGAACTACTACTAATCAAGAAATGGATGGAATGTGTCCACTTGAGTTCCAGGTGGGTTGCTGCCATGATAAAAGCCAGATGAGAAGGAAAACAAAAGGAAAGTAGAAGAAAAAGAATAGGCTTTAAACAAGAAGATAAAGGAGAAATGCTGATGGCTTTCCTTTTGTAGTTTCTATGTCTTTCCAAATAACATGTTTCTCTTAGGAGCCACCCTCCTGCTTCCTCAAGGTCAATTTTGGAGAGAGGTGCTTCAGGTGGAGCAGGCTTTATTATCTAAAGTGCGTGCATTCATTGTAGCAAGCGGCGTTAGAGTTTTTGATACCATGGTTCCAATGGCAGAATTGCAGCATGGGAGGGATGAATTATGCTATATACACATTGCAGCCCTTCACAAATTTATTTAGACGGCAACTCTATGATGGTTATCAGATCACTTTCTGATCCACCTCCTGTTTTTTTGATGATATGATCCGCCTTTTGTTGAAGGTAGGCTGCATCCACTTCTATAGGATTGCTGGAGAATGATGCAATCCCTATTATCTATTGAGTTTTTGCACATTTATGGAGAAGCTAACAGTGCTGCCGAATGGATGGGATTATGGCAGCAACAAGTCTTTTTTCTTTTGACTATTAATTAGATTTAATCAAAACCTAACCTATGAGTTAATAAGAAACCTAGTCATTGATAGGTTCAACTCCAAACCTCATGAAAAGGTTTTTAAGTGCAAAACCCCGAAACCTGTACAGTTCAAAATTTCTTTTATATAATCCTAGATCATACGTAACATTCATGTTGTATCTCATTATCAAAACTAAAATTTCTTTTATATAAGGGCCCTTGTTTCTCAACCAATTTAATCGGAGTCGCTCATTAATTTAAGAGCGTAATCAATCAGGATTCAAACAGAAAAAAATGTCCCCCCTGTTCACGTGATATCTTGTTAACTTTTAATCCTTGTTTCTCACAAACAGAGTTACATAGGTCAGTGATGCTTGTCTTGTTTTGTGGTGATCCAAAAAAAGACATCGAAAAAGCCCTCCATTCTAAATCAGTCGATCGAAATCCCTAATCTTGCGCAAAAACACACACACAAAAAACCATCAAAACCCCCCGAAAACGCAGCACATCAATTTCCCCACAAACGGATAACGAAAAAGCTACGATCTTTCCACATAAATCTCACCCAACAAAAAGTATTTTCCTCACATTTCAAGCACCAAAGCCCGAAAAGAAGAGGTTAAAAAATACCAATGACGAGGAGTACGACCCACAGAAGACGCATCAAGAGCGCCAGGAGAATCGAATGCGACGGACCTCATACCACCTCCTCCGATCAAAACCCCATCTCCGGACCGAGAATCCCTGCTTCGGCCAGAGCCCTCAACGCCTCCACCGAGCACGGAGTTCTCCAGTCCCCAGCAACGAGCTTGGCTTCGTTCCATAAATAAAGGCTTAGAACGGAGGGAGGTTGGCTTTCCAGTATGCCTGCGAAACTCTGCATCTTAAACGATTCCAACCATGCTGTCGAGTACAAATCCACGCTGAAGGGGTCCTATTCGTGTCTTTAGCAGGGGAGTCGTTTAATTTGAAACGCTAGTAGGGGACATCAGAGCGGGGAGGGGGCACCGAAAACGCGTGAGGACGTTGGGAACCCATAGAAAGAAACGGCGTTCAGGTTGTATCTTTCGCGCGGAAGAATGATTGATCTTATTTCGCGACGTCTAACCATTGGACCGCATCCTGAACAGATCTCAAAGCAGATATTATAAGATCCAACGGTTGATGCCGCAAAAGAAGGAGAATCGTTCTTTCCCCCGAAAGATACAACCCAAACCCAGAGAAACGACAGCACGACGTCCCAGTGGAGGGGGAACAAACTCCGAGAAGCCCCACGCCTTCGAGAGTGAGGAGAGAGAGCGGGCCGGCAAAGTTTCTGAGATGAGGATGCTTCACTGAGCTTCCCTGGGGCAAGTTATAATTGGCTTGCACTAAATGCCAAGGAGATAGACATCAACAAGTTGAAGCCATTCTAATCTTCTCAAATTGGAATGGATTTGATTGGATTGGGGAGATCCCATTCAAGCTTGGTTCACCAGCTTAACACAGGTAGGCAACCTAGACTCTCAAATCATTTAAGAAAACAAAGAAAAAAAAATCATAAGTAGCAGGGCCGGCCCAATTCTTAGGCGACTTAGGCGGTCATCTAAGTCTCCGGTTCAAAGAAGACTCACTACAGAAAAGGCCCTAAAGACAAAATGGAAAGAAAAAAGGCTTTCTATAAATTCGTTTAGGCTGGCTCACTGCAGGAAAGATCTTAAGCTCCCAAATATATTAGGCCGCGCCTGATAAGTAATTAAATTCAAAGCTCTTTCACTCGTGATACCCAAGTCTCCACTGGAACATCATCTTAGGCTGCTTTAGAAGTTTTTAGTTTCAAAACAATGATTTATTTCATTTCTCCAAATAATTTTTAAAATTATTAAAATTAATTTAAATGTGTTTGGTTGTTGAAAAGGAAGAGTTGAAAAAAAGAAAAAAAAAGGATGATAAAGAGAGAAAAAAGAATGGAAAGAGAGGGTGAAAAAGAGGAATTTGGTGATCAAAAATGGAATTTTCTTGAAACAAATAAAAGAGGGAAGAGTCATCAGGGAGGATCCAGGGTTCCCTGGTGTATTCAACGTATATTTCTAGAGAAATTGATATCATTTTTAAAATAATTAAATAATTTTAGAAAAAAAAATATGTAGGAAGGTCTAAGAAGAAATTAGTCTGCATAGAAAAATATATGCGGATAGGCGCACCTGAAAACCGGCTGGCCAGCTTAGATGCGTCAGTGGAGATATCCAGCGTGCATGAGCTTCCTATGGGCAAGTAGCTCCGCAGAGAAACGTTTATACGGAGTTCCGTACCAGAGAAATGCTGCAAAAATAAGCCTATAAAATTTCTCTGGGATATCCGCGGTAGATATAAATATCGCGGGCAGCCATGGAAGTCGAGGCCGGACCCACCATCGCCTGCCTCCTCCTTTTCCCCCGTCCCCGCAGCTAGGGTTTCTCGCGTCCCCCCGGCCCCCGGAATCCCATCTCCTCCCCGATCGGAGTGAGGTTTCTAGGGTTTCGATCGGTTAATCGATCCGACGACGTCCCGCCGGAGCCAAACTGTCCGCATTCCAACGCAGCCATGGTACGTTTTCTCCTGTCTTTCTCTTTCTTTCTGGAATTTGGTTTCGTGGCTCGGGTCAAGGTCAGGGTAGGGATTTTTTTCTTTTTTGTGTCTGTGGATTCTTCCTGTTGCTATTCTTGGTCGAGTGGAACAAGGGTTTTGGTGGGAGAGAGACGACAGGAGTAGGTTGGGACCTGGTGTTAGACAAGGAATTACATGGTTACTCTCCTACATTCTCAAAATCAAATTTTGGCCAAACTATACGAACCATCATATTTTCTAAAGTAAGCCAGGAGAACGTTCCTAAAATCTCAAAGGCTGACTCGTTGCACCAAAATTTAGTTGCATTTCCTATGGCAAACTTCTATCTGTTAGAAAGCATTAGTAATTATTAATTTCCTCATTGTACATTACAACTTACTTTTGTATCTATCATTGCCTTTGGCCATTGAATTATCGTGCCAAGACTATTCAATCGAGGATTTTAGGGCTTCTTGGTTGTGCTAAGATGAAATTTTGAAATTTTGGATTCATCGATAGGGGAGGCTAATTGGATTATTTATCCACGTAATAGTTGTTCGGTATAAGATAATAGTGAGGATTTTATTCATAGATGCTGACATAATTTTAACTTATCGAGGGCAGAAAGAAATGCATTCCTATCTATCACAGTTTATTTGCAGTCTTGACTACATATTTTTGATGCTTTATCTTGCATTTTCTTTCTTTAAAACAGGCTGCAAAGATTCTTGCCAACCTGATCATTATGGGTTCTGGGATATTAGGAAGGGCTGTTTTACAAGCGTATCGCAAAGCGCTAGAAAGTAAGTCTGGTGCCATACATCATTATTATTAATTATTATTGATTCATTTCTACTTGTATTTCTTTATTATGATCCTTGAAGGCTTGTGACTTTGGAATAGGAATGTTCTTCATACTTTCTCATCTTGTTATCCCCATTTTATGCTTCAGATACTGCGATCCCTCTTAGTAAGCTGGGACAAGAATTACTTTGTGATGTTTTTCCTATGTAACAGAACTACCTTTCAAATTTTCAAATGCTTTGAGAAGATATCATTATCAGAGCACTCCATCTTGTAGGCCCAAAGATGGTGAAAATGGAGGCCTTTTGGAATCCTTAAATATGGAAAAATACAGAACTAACAATTGAACTAGTGTTGAAATTTCTTCACATAATGTATGTGAGAAATTGCGTGTATGGTTGTTTGGTTACAAAAGTCATGCGCTCCCTTTATCCTGTAAAAGAAAAATAAACATTAAGCTTCATCATGTTATAAAAACTGGTTTGAAGACTTCACCATGATGATGTGGTGTTGAATAATGGTTGTTTGTTCAAGTTATAGTATGATAAGTACAGTATAATAGTTGAATGGCTGTTAAAGCAAGTAATGGTCAATAATTTAATGCTGAAATTGTTTCTTGTCTATAATTTGTTATTTATTCAACCAATTGTAAAATTCCAAATATAAAGTAAAGCTTTTAGAATAATATATCAAGAAAATCAAATCTTACAAAAAATAGATCATAAGGGAGAGTCTGGGCATCAAGCGTTGACTCCGTTTTGTGTGTGGCCGCATGCTTTGTATATCAAAGTGTTCACTAATCAAAACAATGTCAGAGAGAGAAGTATTTTTCATATTTGGTTTGGTCGATACATGTTGCCGGTTAAAAACCAGAATTGGTATGTATTAACGATGTTATGTTATGTACCAATAAACTTTCTTATTCCTGCCCAAAATTAAAAGTCATCTCCAATCTACGAAGTTTTAACTTGTTAATCTCTCGTGTTTCCAAGGCCATGTGACCTTATAATACGTTAAAGCTTCCATTCGTGCGCACAAATTCCATATAGAAGCAATGACAGTTTGTGATAGTGAGTTCCCTTTGCCCCTCCAAATCTAGTCCCATGTCTGCTCGAGTTAAAGTTGTTTTAGGAATGAAACCACCTCTGCCTCTGGTTGGCCTAGTGGTACAGCCACCAGTGTCGTATGAAGGAGGTTTGGGATTAGACCTTGTAGCGGACGGTTGGCGTGTGTTCACCTATGGGACAGGACACACTTTTCACTTGCAGAAAAAAAAAGAAGTTGGATAAACACTATATAGGATGACACATAATTCTTCCGAACATTAACAATAGAATGACAATAAGTAGAATATTATATTACTAGATTATAGATTTTCAAGTCTCAAGCTTGAGGGAAATGAGAGGAAATCATCTGTGGAAACATATATCTATAAGAACAGGCTAATCTAAGTGGAAAACATGTTTTTGAGGAGTCAGAAAATATGAAAAAATACATGATATTCCAGAACTTTAGTTATCAAGCAACAGATTTCAGAGCGAAAACTTGTTATTAAGGAAACTTCTCCGTTAACATCCTGAATCATGTTTTTGAATTTTAGAGAGAGAGAGAGAGAGAGAGAGAGAGAGAGATTTGTTAAATAATATAATCTTCATAATGGATATTGTTAATTCAATGTTGTATTTTATGAAAAGGGTTTCCTAATTGAACCGAAAAGCCTTCATCTTTGTCAAATAAGGTTAGCATTTTCTAATAATAAATTGTCACCTTGCATAAGCTTAAAAGTTTTCTATCTATGGTATTAAATATGTATCTTAAACATATACGTGCATTTTTGACTTGTTTTGCATGAGAAAGGCACTATACAATTCATGGATATGATCTGCACTGGCTGTTAGAGTTTGGGCAGATATCTTCTTAGTAATTGCTTTTTGATCAATATTCACTGTCCTTTTATGCTGTTACTACAGACAAATAGGTTGACATTTATGAAATTTGGCAATGAGCTGAAGATCATACAGTTGTCTTTATCTTTATAACACAACAGATGCATGCAAGCAGTGCTTTACTTTTTTTCTCTCTCTGTTTTTCTTGGCAGATGCTAATAAAACTGGTGTTGCAAATGAAACTATACAAAATATACGCAGAGCTAGTAAAGTCATGACTGAACAGGAGGCGCGGCAGATATTGGGGATTAGCGAGCAGTCAACCTGGGAAGAGGTTCTGCAGGTTGGTTTTTGATTCACATGTGTATTGCTTGATTGTTACAATTAGTGGCTGAGTGTTTTCTTTGCCTGCTGTATATATGCGATTGTTATTCTCCCATCCTGCACCTTTTCATGCAATAAAAGATTGATTTATTTTTTTCCATGCATTTTATCATTCTCGTATGTTGAATTTATCGGGAAGCATGGAATTTGACTGTACACTTGATGAATCTTCCTGATTTGAGTCACATCTCATGCTTAACACTCTGATAAGATGAAGTCAATTAACTCACTACCTTTGGAGTCGGGTGCAATGGAGCCGAGTCGAGTCGAGTAGCTAGAGGCTCGAACTTGACTCGATTCAAAATACTCAGGCTTCAAACTCGACTCGAGATCAATCGGGCCTTAATATTTAAGCTTGAGCTCTACTCGATCAAAAAAAGCAATACTCGAGATCGATTTGACTCGATTCGAATATTAATTGAGCTATACTCGAGCTTGAGTTCGAGCTTTAGTCATAATTAAAAAATATGGTTAAACAAAATATAACATAATATTATATTTTAAAATCTTAAATTAATAATATATATTATAAATAATATATTTATATACTCGGCGAGCCTTTGAGCTAACTATCTTGCTACTCGAGCTCAGTAAAAGTCGAGTTGAGTCGAGCTTGGATCCGAGTTGCACTTAAGCACCTCGCGAGCTGCTTGGCTCATTTGCACCCTTACTCTGGATAGTGAATCACTCATTTCTCACATACAGTGTACAGCAGCATAATTATTTTGGAATATTTAGTTGTGGTGGTTGCTATTAATAGAATTTGTACTGTGGTCACCTGGTCCAAGTCATATATCATATAAAATTTGGTATCTGAATCTGAGTCATTCATTTTGCCAAATTTGCAGAAGTATGATGGCTTGTTTGAGAGGAACGCCAAAAACGGGAGCTTTTACCTGCAGTCAAAGGTTCACAGGGCCAAAGAATGCCTAGAAGCTGTGTACCAAGGGAAGGGAGAGGGAAAAAGATGAAGTCTGCTAACCTTCCCCTTGTTGGGACTTCGCAATGCAACTGTTATCTCGGCAATGTTTTTATCACAGCCAAGATCTCCACTTCTATCAGTATGTTTGTATGTATCTTGGCCCTACTGTCATGGCTGATATAAATCAATAAAATTCAAAATATTGGTTGATACAGTATATTTATATCGGTTGATATTTTTCCAATTAATTTTTATTTCTTAAAAAACTTTCTTAATTAGTAAATCTTGAAATCAATGTTTGAATATAATTTCTAATCTCAGATTTATTATTTTGGCCAACATTCTGATAACTTGGTCTTTGAATATTGACTGGTGTATTGGAAAATCTCAGTTTTCTCCTCTCTTTTTTTCACTTATTATATTGGCCAAGATAAATCAAGATCCCTTCATCTCCATCTCGGCTGATAAAGCTAAGGCCTTCCCTTGCCTTAATAGAAATGCTTCATGTACTGTTTACTAGAAGATCAAGACCACCTTCCTCCTTTTCCAAAAAGTTCCCTACAATTTTGAATCAATGGCTGTTGGTGGAATTCCGCAATGGGAGTATTCCCCATATCTAGCTGAAAGTCCTCAAGTTGGTCACAACTTGAGGATAAAACAAAACTCCAAGCAGTGATACACTGTGCAGAACATAGACTTCTGTAGTCCTATGTCTATCTATTATTAGTGGATATTCGCCGGCCAGGAGCCGATTTGACCGCATTGATATCTTATTCTGACTTCCAAAATGGAATCCTTCTAATGTTGAATTTATTGGTGTTAGTGGAATGCGACGCAGGGCTGCCGGCGGTAGTACACTCTGTAATATTCCAAGACTCAATTGACCTGATAATATAGACCAGGAGAACAAGAAAAATTTGCTGTCTGAACCTTATTTTGCCGCGTTTGGTTGAAGAATTAGGCAAGGAATTCAGCATCAATTCTTTTGGAACATGTTCCATGAAGTTCAAACTTTTCTTTTCGAGACCAGCATAACTTTCTCAAGTGGAGTCTAATCTTTTCAGGGCGTATTCACACTCTTGAATGGCATGATGATACTTCTTTGGAGATTGCTCTATTTTGGTTTATATCCTTATCACCTGTCTGTGACAACAAAGTTTCTCACATTCCTAGCTAGATCCATACATGCAAATGTTTTACATGAACTGAAGAACAAATTATTGAAAACACAAGGGGCTGACTTACATCATAATAAGTTGGCTCAAGTCATAATAATAGATTAACTTGGATCCCTCAGGATGCGCATCATATTGTAAATATCAGAAGTGCATAATTTTAACCCCTTCATGATTTACAAAATAGAAACCCATAATTTCCTACAACCAACCAAATTTGCTGTACAATCTTCCTTGGTTCTGTTCTAATATTCTTCCTGATGTCTCCTTCCAAATAAATAAATAAATAAAAATAAACAAATATATAAATAAAATAAAATAAAAACCTGAAGTCTGTGTTCTGCAGCTCATACGATTAAACTTTCTTCTGGTTTATTTTACTGACGAACACTACTAACCAAGTAGGTAATTAAGTGGAATATGTGAGTCCTGCTAGTGTCATGTAGAGAATACTTAAAAACAATTCCCATTATACTTAAAAAATGGCACCTTCTTACAGTTAAAAAATGGTACTTTCATTGTGATTATAATTTCTCAGGAAAAAAAAATCATTCTGATTGTAAAACTCCTGGTCTCTTAATTGATTCCTCCCTTTGAGTTAATCATCATAATCTTTAGATTGCTTGGAGTATTTCGAATAGGCGAATACTGTAATTCTGAAAAAAATACATAAACCTGAACTCTGTCCCTTTCTGTTATGGCTAAACCATTCTTGCCTCTTTTTTGTGTGGCAGATATGGATATAAACAAATGGCGTAAGCAAACTAATGCATTAGAAGATTGGCTGGCAATCTGATTCAGACCAAAGCGAGGTACCGGTACAAAATTTGATTTCTATCATTTGTTTTCAGAATAGTGTTAACACAATCCTTCCCATGCGAGTAATGCTACTCAAATACACTCTTCTTTTAACAAACTTAGCAAACAAGATACTTTCCAGAATGAATCTTCCTTCAATTATACACGATTTTCTGTTACCATGAGATTATCCATGTTGACTAATTGTATTGGAGGATTGGTTGTCGCATAAACTTTGTGAAACATGGAGCAATAAGATTGTTCATTTTAACCCTCTTTGGACGACAATGAAGAAGTCGAAAATCTTAATAAGGTCGATCCTGACTTGATAGCTTTTAAAAAGTATATGCTCCTACATGTAAATGTTATACGACATTATATGACATAAGAAAACCAATATATCTAGCAAAAGATTCTCCGGCCATACTCTGATGGTTGAACCTATGAAGATGTCCAGGGGAACTTCCACTAATGATATCCTGCGAATCTTGATTAGGTGGAATATAATATATTAGTGAGCCACTCATACATGATGCATGCTTGTTTGAATTGACTCAAATACTTAAGAATAGGTCATTCGAAGCATATAAAAAATAAAAATAAACAGCATATAAGCCATCTCTATCTATACCAACTACCTCTTTGTCAGCCACATTGACATATTCTAAGCTGGAAGGTTTGCAAAAGTCACAATCTTAATCTATGATAACTTTCATAATCAGAAGATTAGAATCATTTGCTTGATACATTTCTATTTGCTTGATCTATTTAGACCGAGGTACATTTCTTAAAAAAACTCTTGGTTGCTTAAGCCCAAGACTTAGTTGTTAGATGACATTAGTTGCAATCTAGATGTAGTGTTATCTGTCTTGGCTCCCAATCAATGTGAAATTGAGATCATGTTTTTGTGCAAATTGAGATTTTTTTTTTGTCTCTGTCTTTCAAAAATGAGTAAATTCAGATTGTTATCATTTATGTGCAGCTACTGTATCCAAAATCATTTTCAATTCTCTCTCGGTAGGAAACCACAAGTTGTTCTTTTGTCGAGACTGTCAATTGTATCCAAAATCATTTCCAAAGCTGGCATCATTATTAGGCATACAGGTACACAGAAAAAGGGTGTCCCTAGCATCTGAATCTACAAACAGATAGTTTCTACTGTTCCATTAGTATCTGAATCTGAATTGCTCCCTGATTCCTCAGTTAATCGTCATAGAAAAATCAGCTAAAATGAGAATTTTCACAGGATTGCTCTCAAGAGTTTATAGCAAAGAATTCCATTCCTTTAAATTCTATCCATCCAGAAACCACTCCATCTACAAAAAAGCTGAGTCTTCTTGCACAACATAATGAAACTCAAAGAATTGAAATGGTGGAGAAATCAAAAATATATCCAGTTGTTTCATTGATGCTTTGGACAATTGAGATCCGTGATATTGTATAGGACTGGGATAATCTTTCTTTGAAAAATCTACATTGAGGGATAGAAATAACCAAATACCAATCAATACTTAAAGAGTAGAGGGTGGAGATGTTTAACCATCTACAAACTGCATCCAGGTGAGTGATTAGGTGACCGTATGCAGTGCCATGCAGAAACTGTTGTTAGAAGCCTATCTTGCCATCCTAAAGATATTGCACGCCCTTCATCTCTCTCAGAAATTCGAAACCCACCGGCGCCACCATCATGTCCTAGACTTGAACAGTGGCTCTTGATCTTCAAGAGCAGCTTTGCTTGGCTCACAGACGTCGAACTCAACTTTATTTCTTCGAAACCGAAGCTCTCCATCTTTCTCTTCCATGTATCCAACCTCTCGGACCTCAAATGCTTCTCCTCTTCCTTCTCCTCGTTAGTCATGGCAGTCTTGATCTCTCTGCCCAGATGGTTCTTCTCGATGCTCAGCCTCTCTGCGCTCCCAGACGGGAGGCAGTCATTCAACGAGTCGAACATGGCTGCATAATAATGTAAAGACTCCGTAAATCTCGATAAGAAGCTTTGTGGGCTTTGGCTACCTTCTTTCCCTACCAGAACCACCACAGATGGATTCAGCGAGTGGATAGCCATCAATGTATCATATACGTCCGAAGAGCTTCTCAAGTTTTGCAGGTAAAAAACCAGGTTCACGACAAGCGTCGCACCCTTTTCGATCTTAAAATCCCTGCTTCTCGAACCTGTCAGCAGCCCTTCAAATTCGAAAATCAGGTTGCAACAGCCCTTGGTGAAATTGGCAAGCCTCGTTTCGGTTTCCTTGAGTTCCTCAATGCTTCGACCAAATCCCATAATTCGAAGAGAGATGGGCTTGCTGCCTGTGGCCTTATCAGATAGCGACTGGATTAAAGAAGGCCATTGGAATCCATACGAGACATCGAAATCTACGACATGTAGCCTTCTTCCATTCTTCATCTCTTCCTTTTCAAAGGCCTCAATTATTGCTTGGTTAGCAGTGAAATGAGCAAACTGGTAGTACGGGGAAGCCTGGTAGAGTTGGGTAAAGGCTGAAAATTCTTCCTCTGGTGTGGGGTGGGCCATGATCGTTCGGTAGAATGGAGACCTTCCTGTTAAAAGTCTGGCGGCCAAGCCATCTGTGAAGTAAGCTGCGACCCGTTGGATTGGATCACCATGCAACGAGACACGATCGTACAACTCATGCAAGGCATCAACGGCTGAGCTTATATCGTTTGCGTCAGCTGCGGTGGCAGCCACGAGAAGCAAATGAGTCAGTTGCAGACGATTTCCATCCTCCAAACCATTCCTTCTGGGGTCTGCTCTTAACATCCTCTCCCTTGCTTGAAGCAACCCAAAGAACTTCTTATCTAAGACGTCTTGCATTAAGGTACCGCATGCCATACTATTGGATTCTCCTCTTCTCTGGTTCCTCTTCTCTGCAGTGCTCGAACGCCAAGTGCTGCCAATTCCCAAGTCAAGACCTGGCATCTCCTCTCCAATATCTTCTTGCATTCTCTCTCTCTCTCTCTCTGTTTCTCTCTGAGTTGCAGATGCAGATGCACAAGAGGAGAGAGGGTGCAAGAGATGGCAATGGAAGGAGTAATTAGAATTGTAAGGGAAGTGGAGAAAGGAGATATATGGAAAATTCCGTTGTGTCACCAAAGGAAGAGAGGAAGGACTTGGCTTTGCCTTCTTGGGCATATATATAAAATAAAGGCTCTTTTGAATGAAGGATATCTTCTTGCCTTGATATTTCTTTTTCTTCTTGTCTTTGGATCGATATTCCTCTTGGATTCCGAGGTTGAGACGGTGGGTGGCGTTTTCTTCTCGTTGTTTTGTTCTACGTTTTCCTATGGTCTTGGTTTTAATGAGGGGCTCCCTTGAGGAGTGAGAGAAGTGGTTGGAATTAGAATGTTTCAAAAGATGCCGTGAGGCAGTCGACCAAGAACAAAGAGGGAAGGAAAGAGCTGGGAATCATCACTTTGTCTCCACACGACTTGTCGCCTTGTCCCGCTTTCTAGAAGCAATCCCTCCCCCTTCAACCGATTATCTTATCCCGTATTATTATAAGCTCTTTTCTTCCAACCTTTTCAACCACCAGCCCTTCTTCGTCCCCTCCAAAACCTCGATAGCTGAGAGCAGTGACAGGATACCGTGGGAACGGATATGCTGCTTGGTTTTGTTATATATCACCCACAACCTGCAAAGAAAAGTTTACACCTATCATCATATTCTAATAACAAGCACCGAAAAATAGTTCTACTCTTTTTATTGCTATTGTTATTTTTAATCCGAATTTTTTTCCAACAATCTTTGTAACAATCAGAACTTCATCTTAAAAAAAACTAACCAAAAGCTATCATTTCGGTTCTAATGAATAACCGACGTGGGACTAAATATAGTTCTCATATACTTCTCTGGTTTGTCAAGATCCGTGCTGCAGCGTCTTATACTCTACATAGGTTATAAGTCGGGTTCGCTCTGATATCATTTGTTACAATTCAGAACCTCATCCAAAATAGCTAGCTAGAAGATATTATTTGGGTTCATTGATCCTATATAAGCATCCAAGGTCTATTACACGAATAACTGATGTGGGACTAAATACATATTTGCATGGGTCCTCATAATTTTTACCTAAATTCTAATCTGTTGGGAGTCCTTTTAGACCTGAGTTCAAGTCCACAAAATGGGATCGGAAAAGATTTGTTGATTGCGCCTTGAGGCAAAAAAGAATTTGAAGCGCCATGATTCCGGCTTCTCCTTTCGTACAGAATCATCAAATGTGACCCAACACACAGAATGGAACCAAGGCTTTTGTTACTGGAGAGAATTCAACCCTTGGAACCCCGTTCCTTCGACCCAAAGTAATGATTCATAGGAACAAAAGAAGTTTCAAAGACTGTCGTGCTGATTCGCTTTGGAAGCCGCCCCGGGTGCCTTTGAAAATTAAGTATTTCCTCTGGCTCTGCTTGAAGCATAAACTCCATACCGAATATAATCTCAATAGAAAACTCAACAAGTATTTCCCTCCTCTGTGAGATCCTGCCGAATCTATTGATCATGTCCTCATTCAATGCCTGTTTGTCATGGAGATTTGGAAGGCAATTTGCCGCCATCTTCGACTTGGAGAAGAAATCACCTGTCGAAGAACCTCCAATCAACTGTTTCATGTTGATCGCCGCAGTTTCGTTGGTCTACTGGAAGGAAAGAAATACGAAGACCTTTCTTAACAAGAAATCCTCAGCTGTTGACGCTGCTCTCAGTAGATCCAGACAATCTAGTGGAATTATCCAAACAATCGCTAGAGAGAAAATTAACACTCTTCCTTATTAAAAAAATAAGATATATTTAATAATTTAGATATTATCGAAGAAAGAGGATGGATGGCCAATGCCTCAGCCAAATATGAACTCATTTTGGTTGTTGTATCTGTGACCTGTTGAGAAAGCTGTAAATTTTGTAGGTATTTGGCTTCAATCTTGGATGATTGAACTTTATTATGAGAAGAGATCTATTTTTTGTTGCTTTGCGAACCAAATTAGAATAAATATAGTTGTTTCTTTTCTGAACTTGTGTTTGTTTTTTATTATTATGTTGAAAGAAGCAAACATTTTTTGGGGTATTTTTAGCTTCAATTTTGGATAACGAAACGTTAGAGCTTGTAACTTGCTAAAGCCAATTCATAACCTCTTTCTCTGTGAAAGTATTGCTGTTGGAAGGACGAGAATTGGTAATGTTAACTCATTTAAGCTGGAGACTAAGGAAGACTTGAATGTTTCTCATTTAAGCTGGAAACTAGGTCCATTTGTCAATAAGTTGTGTCGCATGATGATGTTCTATTGAAAAACATACACTTCTGAAGTAAAAATCATTATTTTCAGAAGTGTATGTTTTTCAATAGAACATGATCATGCGACGCTACTTATTGATAACTTCTGTCTCGATTCTTGTTCTGATGAAGATGGGTTCTATTATCCTGATGATGATGAGTAGTATTATTAACAAATTGTATGGGTATATGATTTGGAAAAGTTTGCATATGCTGGTGTTTTAAATTTTGCAAGGGTTCAGCTTGAAGGCCTGGAGAGTGCAATTTATTTCAAAATTCAGTAGAATCTGAAGTCGCACAAATGTCGTATAAAATACGTCCAAGTCATTATTCATACATTTTCGTGGGGGAATTCGTGAGTTCAGCTGCAATATTTTCTGTAGGTTCTCTTTGTTCTAATACTCTGTTCGTTTTTATAATAGTATTGCATGCTATATTTCCACTTTACAATAGACTTTGGCCTATTGATGCAGTTTCTGTTTGCCAGAGGCAAAAAAGTGATCCAATTCATGTTTATGAGGATCTTGAGGCCAGTAGGAAGCCATCGAGCTTTGAAGACATTTATCGGTTGCCATGCCAAAGATGATGCTCGATTGGCATATGCTGGTACACTGTTTCATAAAAGCCATGCCGGCGTTTATGAGGTTATTGGTAGGAAAGATGGGAGGAATGCTAGACATTTATTCATTTGATGCTTGCATGCCTTGTATTTATCCATAATCCAGCCTTTGGTTATGTCGCAGGTTTCCAGATATATATATATATATATATATATATATATATATATATATATATATATATATATATATATATATATATATATATATATATATATATATATATATATATATTTGTTCTGTTTCGATATGAACTGACTTCTGTAGCTACCATTGTCCAGTTTCAGACCAGTGTTATATGACCTACATCTGCAATTCTGCATTCAATGACTTCTTACCATAGATATTCAACAACAGCATTGTTTAACCAATATTTGCAAAAAGTAATTATATTATCTGATCAGTCTATGCAACCATGCTGCAATTCACAAATAGCAACCACAGGCCATTCCGAGAAAATGCTACATTGTTGCAAAGCTGATCAGTTTTAACATAATTTGTTTGAGTTACTATGCCATACCACTCTGATGGTGATTAAAATTTGTTGAGTGGAATATTGTGAGACTATCTTAGGAGCTGCTCAGGTTGCTGTAGAGGGTATACTGCTCTTTTGATGTTTGGTAGGATGAAAGAGACATGGAGACCCGAAAACAAAGGGAATGTTAGCCTCCATCAAAGATGATACAAGAAAATTAGCTTCTATCAAAGACGACACCCAGAGCATCAGCATGAATCAGATAATTTTTTCTATGTATGAACCACAAAAAGTATCATAGGAACATTATAACAAAATAAATAAATAAAAAGAAACGACAAAGAAACTTGAGGGATATTGACTACTGAGGGGGCGAAGAAAACCTTTATCATAAGTGTAACGGTTTTCATGCAGGGAAACATGAGAAAAATGCTCTGTGAAATGAAAACAAAAGCTTAGTTGTTTCACACCAAAAGTGCAGGAAAACTTTATCAGTTAAAGTCGACAAAATTTTATTAAAATCCTGTCTATAACTGCTGTTGAAAGATTCAAATTTTGGCCGCCTCCAAGTTGTCGTGACAACTGGGACAAACCGAATTGGCAAGAGATCGGAATTTTATCACTTTAATATGACGTAGAACAAATACATAAGCACCAACTTTAGATGCCATTGAAAGGAGAGGCACCCGGACTAGCATTAGTGATTCGGGTTCATGCACAACAGTTGTCATCATATCGATGGTTTCGCCCTGCCAAAATATGGTTGAATTTTAAATACAGTTCTTCTTAGTAAAAGATGTGCTTTGGATTAATTTATCACCATACCAACAGCTTGATCCAGACTAAATATGGTTGGACTAATTCTTGCATATAATTGGTTATGGAATTCAATGTTCTTCCATGTTGCAGAGGTCTCATCAATTATAATAAACTGTGGAAAGAGGAATTAGTGCCAATTGTAAGACTTCATTTCTGTCACTTCTCCGTCATCTTTTTATCTTTATTGTAGCCTTCTGTTTTTCTCTTTTCCAGGATGATATTTGGTCAGGTCTCTTCACAAAAAAAAAAAAAAAACATCCATTCTTTCTTTCCGCCAAAATAGGCAATTTAATTGAGCCATCTGTCCCTTGTGGCCTTGTAGCTGATTACAAGTGTTAAAGATTGGAAGAGATATTTGAAGGTTATCTGGTGGTGGAGAGAGAGGCTAAGTTAGCTTCTGTCCTTTGTTGCTTTATTACCAAGACCTAGCAGACAACTAAAGCAATGAACATGTGTAACTTCTTGAGAGAATATTACCATGTGTAATTATCTTTCATTTCTCTTGAATTTCAGTAGTTGTAGGTTTTCATCAATTCGTAGGACCTCGTGAATCCTTGATCTACCATCTTATTTCATGGATGCATGCTATATTTTTCTGAGGGGCACAGGGAACAGGGATCAACCATTTCATTGAAATGAAGATGCATAGCATGCGTATCTAAATGCCCATACATGACTTCAATGAACTAAGAACGTCAAATGCGATGGAAGATCCCATAAAACAAATACAAGGCATCTCAGATAGATTAATGTTATATATAAATATATCAGAATTATGACAAAAAATAGACTGCTAGAGGGATTTGAGACGTTCTCTTTTCTGTCAGAGGACTGTCATAGGAGATTCTTCGTCTTCTTCTTTATGAAACTTCCAAACTGAAGCCATTAGTCCTCGAGAGGAAGAGGACGAAGACCTGGTTTTTGCATTCCTTTGCACCTGCACCGTTCACAACAAACACTTTTAGAAAGAAATAACTTGAGTTAAATAGTATTTAATGTTCCAAAAACTAGTAGATGATGAAATTGTGGCACTGGCATCAATCCATTAGCTTTTACTTTATCCTTTTTCTTAAGGATAAAATATGCCCATTTACCAGTTTCATTTTACCAGGTGCAAAGCAAACTGTTCCTTTGGTTCTGTAAAACAGGAGCAGGAGAAAGAAGTACATATTTACTTTGTCTAGATTGACAAGCTCATTTTACCTTTTTGCCTGGTGCAACCTTCCCTATCTTCACACTTTTCAAGCTTTCTGGCCTGTTCTGCAGATACTCCTTTAGTTGGTTATCATCCATAGATTCTATCATACTAGTCTGCCTTCCCCAAAAAAAAAAAGCAAACTAAATTGATGAATGATATAAAAATATTTTTCAGGAAATAATATGTTGTTCAAATGGAGGACCAAGAGAAATATCCTTGTATTAGCACTATGAGTTTTATTTGGTTTGACAAAAATTTGGATCATGATGATAATAATGGAGAAATGAACATGTGGAGGATGACTCGTTAGTCAGATCTTAGTTATGGAGCGATTTTCCATTGATGAGAGCTTGTGAAATGTAATAATGTCATTTCTTGGTTTCTTAAAAAGCCACTTTTATCAGAAATTAATCAAGGACTTCATAGCAGCTTTTTTTAAAAAGCAGTCAAAAGATGTCTCTCAAAACAAGAAATTTGCCTCGTAGCTTCCCCCCAACGCACACCAAAAAAAAAAAAACAAGAAGAAAGAAATCCAAAGCAAAGGTTGTGCACTTAATCACCTTGTCCCCAGGTTCTTCAGTACATGGCATGAAAGAAAAGGCTGTGCATGCGTCAGCTGCTCTTGTTGACACTATCTTCATTAAAATGCTTGCATAACATATACCTTTTGATAATAAATGGTGAGAAACCAAAAAATTTTATTTTTGATACAATAACTTCTTAGTTATTGTTTGGAAATAGTGCATTCTTTTAGAAGAATAGAACATGGTAACCATGTTAAATTCATTTCCTTATTTTCTATTTTCAAGCATGATAGCATGAATAGAAGGGAAAAAGAAAGAAAGAAGAAGAATGAAAAGTATATAGTATTATTATTTGGTGAAACCTCCTGCCAGAAAATTGTCACACATGTTCAAATATAGAAATATTCAAGAGACGACTTCTTGGTAGACAGAGAACATTAATTGCAGCTAGCAAACCTACCCATGAAAGAAGCTCCTCTACTTCTCTTTCCATGGCTGCTTCTTCCCTGTCAATTAGCTCCTTCTTCTGCTGCCATGAAAGGACCTCCACCTCGGAGGCTTTCTTCTTCTTCTTCTTATTTGATTCACTCTCAGACGACATCAGGGAGAAGGAGGTAATGGTGAACGTAGAACGACAGGCAGGGCTGGACTGTGGTATATATGGAGGGATGTCAAAAGTAACGGTTGGAAATGAGATGTTGATGTATAAATAAGATTACCAACAAAAGTTGGACTGAACACTGACTGATCTCATTTCAACAGTTTGGGATCTGGAAAAAAAATGTGACTACTTAGCAGCCTGCAATGCGGACGTCGGTCAAATCAGTTGGCATGGAGCAGGTGAGGAGATGGTCATTTGAACAACTCTTGCAGAATCCTCCAAATGAGCCGTTTATGATTATTGTATCCATATCATTACTTCTGAACTTCTCTTTTGGATGGTTAGCCAGTTTATATGTGACATTTTCCACACAAGTGGGAAGGGGATGCAGAAATGAACTAGAAGGAATGGTAAAGAGATTATCACAATTCCAAGATGTTTTAGATATAAAACTTATATGATGGATTCTGGTTTTCTGAAAAATCTAGGATTGAGAAAACAATGACCTCTACTGGCTCTTCCAAAGTAATCTCTTCCTCGGGGACTGACTTAGAGGCTTAGGTGAGCCAAGGCACAAGGAATATGCCATGTCTGCAGCCAGGTCAGTTGTGAGAGCCATCAGCCTAGCTCGTGATTCATGTTCTTTCTGAAGAGAAGAAATTAAGTGAGTAAAAGTTAGTTCAGAATTAATGTAGGCGATTCCGGTCGCTTGCGGTCAAGGTAGTATTGTTTCTTATCCATGGAAAGAGGGAGAAAATATTTGTTTAGAATTAATGGGTACCACACTATTAGCAAGGTATTTATTTACTAAGCTTCCCTGAATCTCGTGTTATGTTCCCATTTTCACGTCACGCCCCAAAATCGGGACATAACATGGCCGTACTATCGAAGACTAGAGCCCACAATGACAAGAAGCCAATAATATATTTAGCTTTTAAAAAATTATTAACTATAAATTTATAGCCAATTTAAAATACTAATATTCTTCTACAAAATCGTCAAGCTTGCTGGCACGAACTTTAAGTCTGGACTATCCCACTGACCTTATTCACCTGAAAAGAGAAAAATAAAAATGGAAATATATGAGCGACACAACTCATTAAGTAAAGCTTGCACTATTTTACTGGATCAAGCATAAGATTTTTCTATTCCAATGCATCATTTAAGAAAAATAACAGATATTACAAAATAAAACATTTCATAGTATAGTATATTAAAACAAGTTATAAAATCAATCATGTATGAATAAATCATCCATCTTTCATAAACACAGTTCTAAGTTTGCAAATATATTCATAAATTATTTTTCACGTCATTTAACCCTATCACACAGATCTTCGTGCTATGGCACTATAACTTAAGATAGGGTTATTTTCGTATTCGATAAAATATTATACTTCATATCCATTACTAACTTTAACATGTTGGCAGAAGGTTATTTTCATTGGATGCTAGTTCTAGGGTGTCGATTTTTCCAATTCTAGAAATCATATATAACTATCTAAGACCCATTAGAAAACTTATATCCTTTTCTTAAAACATATAAAAATATAGATGAAAAATATTAAATGGCATGATCAGATTCATATTTCATAACAAAGCTATTTTTATTAAAATATTAATGAAACTATTTTTCATAATCGATCTAGAAGGATCACCGAACTTGATATAGACCACTTTGACCACTACGAGTATCCCAGAGGATCTCTAAACTCGATGTAAAGTATTTTAGCCACTACGAGTATCCAAGAGAATCACCAAACTCGATGTGGAATACTTTAACCATTACAAATATCTAGATGGACAAGGTTCAGAAACGAGATTGTCACATTGGAAAGTCGAGTTGCATGCCAAACTTTTGAAGGTCATAACATAGTCATTCTATGCCCGATTGAAATGATCTTTTTTTAAACTTAGGTATTTTTTTTAGATCTACAACTTTGGGCCAACCTCCAAGAAGGTTAAATCGGGCCGAAATTTCATTATTTAGGCTAGAAACGGATTGGTCAGAAAAAAAGATTTCTTTTTGGATAAGATTTTGATCGGGCCTAGCTCTCTATCCGAGAAGAATCAGAAGGAGCGACAGTAGGCAGAATTGACGTAAAAGTCGAGATCTACCTTTTCAAAAATTTTAACTTTTTTCTAGAATATTTTTATTAATCATATTTATTTAAGATATCTAGTCCTATTCGAACTAAGAGAGGAATCTAACCCAAATTATGAAAGAGGGGACCTCACTAATATTATAAATAGGGGGTATGTACTTTAGTTTAAGAGGTGTGAAGGATCAACAAAAGAAAGGAGAACTTAAAGCTATACTTTCGAGATTCCTCCATCCTCTTCTAGTTTTTTTTTTGAGAGATTCAAGTGGAGCAGGTTGAAGAAAATCCTCCTTCTCCCCGATTGGATCAATAATAAAATATGATTTTCATAATAATTTGCCGATCCATAATTTTAAAAAAAATATATGATATTTTTACTGGCAAATTATATGCATAAAAATATGATAATTTAAAAAAATAATAAGAAGTGTAAGATCCACTTACCTCTTTTGCCTTAGACCATCAAACTTTACTAAGCAAATCAGTTAACCCTATTTAAAAGCATTAAAAATAAAACTAATTTCTATTCAATGATTTTAATAGGATTAAAATAATAAGAAAAGAAGACAGTTGGTTGGGTGACAGTATTCGATGGCTCCATGTAGGGCCAAGGCTATTCGATATGGTTCATTAATAGTGGATTTCATAGGCACTTAACAGGGCTAAGGTGATCAGTTCAATAGGCGGCCCAAGCACTATGGCAGATCTAAGTAACTCGATTAATGAATCATGGGGCATGGACTCGATTAAAGCCATGGCCATTCGATAGGGTTCATCAATGGTGGGTTTCATAGGCACTTAATAGGGCTTGGGTGATAGGTCCAATAGGCGGCCCAGGCATCAGGATGGATCAGGGCTCGTTGCAGGGGTTTTAGCTCGGGTTTATAGATCAGGTCGACAGGACCTATATTGGGATCCATAGGTCTCTTAGATAGAGAAAATAAGAGGAGAAAGAGGGATGGGCTTTCTCTCTCTCTTCTCCTCCCTTCTTCTTCTTGTTCTCTTCTTCTTTCTTTCTTTCTTTTTTGGTAAACAGTGGTGGAAGGGAGGCGGGTTGGTGGTTGTCGTGGTCGTCGTTCGGCAAAGTAGCAGCAAGCGGTGATGGCGGCTAGTAGAGGGCTGTCGGTGGCGGCGGCTAGCTGGTCGGATTCAATCCAAAAATAGGGCCGAACAAAGGGTCATGGCTCGGTTGATCTCAAATCCCAATCTGCTTGCTGGCAGCTGGAGGTCCAACTCAGACCAGGGGCCGATGTAGGGAAGGGGCTACGGCCCTCGGCGATGAACATCGGCAGCAGCGGTGGTTGGAAAGAAGAAAAAAGAGACAAAATAGGAGATTCTTATTTCGATCAATTTCTGGCCGATTTCATGGCTGGTGGCCGTGTTCCAAGTCATGGGAAGAAGAACAAGGAAAGGGGAAGAAGATCACAATGTTACCTTGGCTCTGGAGGCGTCAGCAACCCTGATTTCTGGTGAGCACAATGACGGGCAACCATGAACTCCACGGAATAAAAGGAAGAAGAAGGAGAGGGAAAAAAAGGATAGAGCTTGAGGTGGAGGGTTAAGGAGGGTGGGGGGATGTTTATATAAAGGAGACCTAAGGCTCCGATGATCTTAGGTCTCCGATTTCTAGTCGGAGTCGTCGGGGAGAAGGGAGGAAGGAAAAAAAACTAATGGGAGTCTTCCACCCATCACGTGCGAAGCACGCGCAGGGCTAACCTGGCCCAAGCCCAGTCGGGCCGGGCAGGCCTTGACCTGTCAAATTTTAATAATTATAGTTTCTAACTATTAATAGGTCATTTGTTCGTTAAGTTCCTGTGAACCTTTGTTTTTAGGGTTTATCCACACTTGATATCCTCTGGTGCATGTTACACAGCCACATATTTTTTCTACATATATAATATTTTTATGGAACCTTTTTTTTTGCACGACTGGTCTCCGAATTCAGATTCATCAGCCTCAATTTATGCTCCGAAGTGTTTTCGCCATCTACTTCTGTCGATCCCAAATGAATCACCTACTTTTTGTCTAGAAGGTGTAGCAAGAGCATAGGATGTGTACTGAAGCACGAAATTTCCTAGTTAATAGTTTGCTGAGAAGGCAAGTGGGAAAGCAAGTTGATAATGGATTCACAGGAAAAAAAACAATTTATGTTTCAGGTCCAGTCGTCAACATAATGATCTTCCCTAGTCAAACTTATCTGATCCATGCGGAGCTTCTGTTTTTGTCTTGTATTCAGTCAAAAAAAAAAGTAATATTATAGATATAAAAATTCCTTTTTTTTTATTGCCTTGTGGTGCTGTAATAAAAAGGTTTAAACATCAAGTAGTTTAATTCAAATATCCCTTCAGGAGTTCGGTGGCCAATTTCGTCCCAAGTATTTAACCTTAATTTGCTCCCTTGAGACTCATTTTTGCGTATTATTAGCTTGTTTAGGATGCATCTTTTGTTTAAGATTCTTGCACACCGCCGTGTGTATATCACCTACAATGTGGAGGAGTTGGAGATTCTTCATGGCGTTATGGTTTCTTTGGTGGGGGGAGCACGGACTGATGCAGGACCCACGAACACATGGAAAACAGAGGTGACTTCAGAGTTGTGCAGGAGACCACGTTGCATGCTCAAAAACTCTACGAGATCTATGAATTGGATGAGAATGAGACCTCTGGTTAGATTCTTTGCAAAAAATGATCCACCTTCTTTCGCAACATCAACTTGGATCATGCAATAACAATTTTGAGATCTGTGTAGGTGGATTAGAAAAAAAGATTAAGAGTACTTTTAGATCTATGCAAGAAGCAGTCTGACGGTCGAAGTTGAGAAAAAAAATGAATCATTCTTTCATGCGAAAGATACAACCCGAAGCCGATAGTAATTGGCAGGTGAGGAGATGCGACGTACATACTATTTGCGGACTAAAATTAAAACTACTAAATATTAGCGTGCATTACCTCAAGAAAGTGAGATAAGATAAAGCGACAAAGTTACACAACTCGAGAGTAGATGTAACCAAAAGAATCAGAGAAAAAAATATCACAAAGAGGCATAAGTGTGGAGGCAGTAGAATCCCTCATAGAATCTGAATAATTGGCCACAAAAGATATCATGCAATCCGCCATGCCATTTGCTTCGCAAAAGATATCTGAAAGATATCTTTCATATATCTGCTAAGAGGGGGTAAATATTCAGAAAATCGAAGAATAAAATATCACGAAGAAGTATAAGAGGCGTGGACGCATCCAAAAATATTGAGTTGCAGGCTGATTTTGTGTTCAGTCCATGCATATTCTTGAATCATATTCATATGGAGTTTTTTAATTTTAAAACAGTACTCTTCGAAGTCTAATCAGGTCTTTCTTGTATTTGATTGTATTATGCAGATTATTGTGGGAACCAAGCCTAACACAGCTAGGATTAGAGTCTCACACTAATCCATATTCCACACATATGATATGAGTCTAACCTGCTTCTGCACCTCTATTTCTTGTTAGATTCTTGTTCAAAAATATTCATGCTTCATCCACCTACCTCTGTGCTAGACTGCAAACTTTTATGAACAAAATAAGAGAGATCCAAAGGAGTAAGTCTTTGAATACGAAATAGTTTTTATGATGGCCCATGCAAGCGTGCGTTTAGTCCCACATTGATTATTTACTGGATAGGTTTTGGATACTTATACAGGACTAAGAAACCTAAAAAATACATTTTAGCTAAGTCTTGGGTTATTGCAAATAATATCAGAGTGGATCCGACCCATGACCTATGTAGACTAGGAGACACTGTAGCATAGGTATATTTGAGCTAACCACGTGATGATCGTAGTGTTTGTAATTGAATTTGGATTCTTAACTTGATAAGAATGTCATAACTTAAATAGGAGAGTATATGATGACTTGTGAGGGCATGTGTTTAGTCTCACATTGTTTATTAGCTGGAGAGGACTAAGAAATCCAAAAAATATCTTTCGGCTAATCTTTTTGGATGAAGTCCTGGGTTATTACAGTTTTCTGTTGACTTTTTCTACGAAGGTATCATATAATATTATCTTTTGATAGTTGTGCTAGAGAGCTGGGTTAACATCTTGTTTTCATCGAGATATAAGAGAGTTGGGCATTGGGGGAATGGCTTCTCGTTGTTGTAGAATCAATTACCTTACACTACTACCCCTGCATAAGGGGGAAAATTGATTCAGAGAGACCGCATTTAGCATCTGCAAATTTTTTAAGATACTTGTAAGATTAAAAACTAAAGCTCAATTGCTATATGCGGAGATTAATGCTTTATACTATAACGAAAACAAAAAAGAAAATATCAATTGCTTTGTGGCCTTATGACATAAAACTCTTTTTTTTCGGGTATAATGGTTTAGTCTAGTAGCATTACTTGTTACCATCCCAAAGATTTTGAAATTCTAAGATCTAATTCCAAATGAGTAGCAAATAAAAGGATGAACTAACCCCTATACTTTTAGTTGGTAACTCGATGTTCAACCATCCCTTGTGTATCGCAACAATTCGTACCAATAATGTTCCACCCTACCCGGTCGACTCAGTTTTCGCCGTCCGGCAACCATGAATAGCTGATTAACTCATTGCAACATGCTAAGTATTGTGGAGGGGGAGGGGGCCTTGAATTTAGTCCCATATCGGCTAGTAGTGGAAAGGTTCTGTGCCTTAAATGGGGGGTGGAAATCCTTTTCTCTCGAGGGCCCTTTTGTGGGACAAAACCGTGAGGGCACCAGTCTCCTCCCGTCTGCGCTGGACGCGCGGGCCGGAGCGCCCAAAGCGGACAATACCTCGGGAGGAACGCAGTCCTCTTTCTCTGCTAACTTAATGTGGGCTAACTGTTGCGTGAGGCTCCGGCCAAAGCGTCCGTCCCCGCAACACTGAGCATTGAGGTGCAATGGTCCTATCTCAAGGTGAGGCCCTACATATACTAGTTATGAGACTGCAAAAACTATGCCAAATTTTAATTTGATGGCCTTTGAATTGCATAGATGGCCCCATGACCACAAGACAATCTGAGAAGACAGAGCTATGTGTAACGTCTTTCCACGAGCATGGATAGCCTTTGTTGCTTGACTTTATAAGAACATATATGTTTGGTGAGTGGTCCTCTTGTATCCTTGATTTCTCCATTTATTTAGGCCCTTTTGTATGCATGTATTCAAGTGTGTAGGCCCTTTTGCAGGACCTATCTATTGACTTTGTAAGAGCATATCTTTTCGGCGTATACTAGAATTATTTTGTGATAGCCTGGGATCAGAAATGAAGCATAATATAGGTCTATGTTCTCCCAACTGGCGCCTAGGACAATAAACATTCGCACCACGGATTATAACCAAAAAGGATCCAAATTTTAAACAAAATTGATCTCAGCAAGTAGCAAGCAAGCAGGGACATATCTAGAATTCAAGGGAATTCGATATCTTGGGAAGATGATTAGCCAATGAAACTATTATTCATTGTATACTAGGTTCTGATCGTACCTCTATTTTTTCACCGGCTAAATCAGAATTCCATTTGGATTAGTAACCTTTAGGAATGGTAACTAAATCTGAATATGTTACCCCTAGTACAAGATTTCGTTTCTCTCTAGCAAAAGCTTCCTTTTCTTGAACATGCAACACTGCAACAAGACCAACTTTCAAAATTTTGTAATAATTGGCGCTACTTAGAAACCTTCCCACTTTTTCCTCTACCAGTAGCCAAGCTAGCTTTCGGATCAAACCGAAATCAATCAGCAAGTGATCCTGAAAATCTTTTTTTTGAACTCCAAAAAATATACGTGTTGGGAAAACTATCTAGAATATGCTCTTTGGTTTGATTCTTTTTTTATTGATGCTTTTATTTTGACTAATACTTTTATAGAAATAAAATTTAAAAAAATTAATTTGGTTATTCTACAAATTTACAGCTCAACAATATAATTCAAAATTTATTATATTTGTTATTTTTTTCATCCTATGCTGTGCAACATTCTAAGGAGGCCCCTCCCTCGTATCTGAGCCAAATTTTAGTCTCTGATTCTATTGACAGATCCTACATTAGCGTAGGATGAGCAGCCGCTGTAAATAATAATTAAAAAAAAAAACTCAATGGCTCACAATGGAGATCTCCTTCACCGGAGGTGAGTATAACCAGACCAACCTCCTCCTCTGAAGCAGCGGGCGGGCCCACCGGAGCAGGCCGCACGCAAGCGGAACTTGGAGAGGGGGGCGAGCGTGACAGCATGATGGGGCTCTGACGAGCGCTGCTAATTTCCACGTGTACGGCTCTGATGGACAGTACGAACACTGAACGATTTAAAAGACAGCGGCAGCCGGGGCGGGAAAGGCTACGCTGTCCCGCGCTCCCGTAGAAAAACCAAGCCAGTATCCTGCGGACGCGTGGCGGTTCGACGAGCCGTGCCGGGTACACTGCGATGCGCTTGTTGGATCCGTGACTTGGCTTTCGCCAAAGTCCAAAGATACCGGGTGGGCCCCACGCCGCTGCCTCTGATCCCGCGACCAGGCGACGCACGTGTGCAGTGTTTCCAGCTGTCGCGTCGAGTCACGCAAATGGGTCCGAGATGTTAGTCCTGATGATTGCAGCACCCTTAAGAAGAGCACTCAAATTTCATTCTTCAGCCAAGACAGCGCCTCAATCACTAACCTAGTTGCCTTTGCTTCTAGGCAAGCTACCTACTTACTTGGTCATGCAATTTTTTTTTTTAAACAAAAAATCTTTGTATGACCCCCATTGCAGCTTCCATCCCCATGTTCAAGAGGTACAGGCACTATTATATATAATTTACTGCTTACAAATGCAATTTGCCTAGTTCATTCATTCATTGTGCTCTTGAGGACTAGTAATCATTCATTTGATTAATAAAAGAATCATAATTCATTAGCAAATTTTGTAGTTTGTTAGAGATTAAAACATGAGATTGTGACTATATTCAATCATTAATCAAAAGAAGTATATGGCATCCTCTTAACTTTTTTACATATAAAGTTCAAAAAGAAAAATATAGGGTATACAAGTAGGAGTAACTAACTAGCTAACCTTAAAGGCTTTAGTTGAGAGAAAATTGATTAGCAATGTATATTATGCTTGACAATATGACTATATTGATTTAGGATTTTAAAAGTAAAGGTGCTAACTTATCAAGTTGATAAAGTGTTCAGAAGTCGTACCAAGTGATCGGTAACTAGATTCCACCTTCACCGGATTTGAAAGGTTAGGATTGTGTTACCAACTTCCTAGTAGCCTCTTTTATTGAAAAGAGAAATTAGATAATAAAATTTAAAGACAAGAAATTGATTATGTGAAAACTTAAAATATGGGATCTTCTTAAAAATGTAGTATTTGGCTAATTCTTGTAATCAGCAGAACATTATTTATTGTATGATAATTGATTTAAAGGAGCATCTTTAAGTCATTTGAATATCACGACGCAAAATTTAGCTAATAGGCCTAGGCAGCCAACGAAGATGTATGTTCTGAAATCTACTGATAGTTAATCAGCATGCATCTCACAGAATAAGGTACTTTCTGTTTCTCATTTTCAAACTAGATGCGAGTCCATTCAATTTTTGTTTACCAAACAAGTGTATCACCTCTTTGCTGGAATTCCACTGATCACCTTCTTCTATAAAAAGTATTGAAGAATAACAATTAATTGAGCTAACAAGCAACATGTTCAATTAGGCATAAGGTGAAGTTTCAAGTTTCCTTGATGCTCAATGCATGTGACCTTTGAACTATTGTTTGAGCCCTTGTTCACATTGCAAATTACAAACAACATGAACCAAAATAAAGTTGGCTTGTCCTCTTGACTCCTAGCTTCAGCAAGTGTTCATCAACATAGAATCCAAGGTTAGAGTTTGATCCCTCTTAGTTTTAGTTAGTTTGTTATCTTAGTATATTGTCTTACTTTTGTTATCAGGCAATTTCTTTGTAGGTCTCATTTTTAAAACTATTGAGTTGTTACAATCTGTGCTGTCTAAGGGTTAACATTTATATAGAAGTGGGCATTCGCTCTTTTGGCTATATATTATCCAAAGTTAGGTCTCAATGTCTGCTCGTACATATTATAAGGTCTTGTTACGCTTTCATTTGCCTGGTTTTACCTTTCTTTCTTCCTTTCTTTCCTTTTGTGAATTTTATATGTATGTATATACGCATGTATATAGGTATATATGTATGTGCGTAAATAGGATTAGACAGAAAATTATATCTACAGGAAGAAAACATAGTGAAGAAAATGCATTATTGATTATATATCTGTGAAAAGATAACAATAATATAATGATGATATGCTGGAGAAATTCGGATTCCTCAGACAGAGTAGCAGCAAAATAACAAAGGTATAGAGCTATAGAAATGATAGAATTTAATAGATTACACTATTTACAATTTGCGCTTTTCCAAAATACACTGAAATCTATCTCTTTGGTAGTAGATCATTTGGTTACAAAATTACACCTATGTTCGGTAAAATTTAGCAAATGGGAAGCAGAATCAAGTGCAAAACTAAAAGGTTCTTTGGTTGCTTTCAGTTATGAAAGCAACATTGAAAAAAAAAAACAATAAATGAAAATTGGTGGTATGTTTTTTTCATATGAGCTGTTATGTAAATAAGCAATAACTCCTATTATTTGAAAAATGAGCTTTGGAAAAATAGAGTCTCGTTAACGCCACAACCATCCGTCATACAATCCCACGATTAGAGCTTCTCATGTTGAGTTATTTTTAGATATTCATTTAGCTTGTTGAGGAAATTATCTACTACAAGGCTATGAGAAATAAAATTATCCATATCTTACTTAACTCCAGCATGATTAAAGGACAAACCTATCCAGATAAGGTTCTTAGTTCTTATGGTTTTGGTGAAAGAGAAAAAAAAGAAGAAATTTTGTCTAAAGAAGTTTTCTTTTTTCTTTTTCGTTTTTTCTAAGATCATGCTGGTTCGCAGACTGAATGCAAGAAACAAGAAAAGAAGGCGATCTCATTGTTCATTCAAGTTTCCTCTCTATGTTATGTTTCTTAAGAAAGCTTTTCTAATTAGTTTTTCAAATTGTTATATCAGCCTAAAAGAAAACAATCCAAATCTAAATTGTATATTTTTATATATTGTTATTTTTTTTTAAAAAAAAATAGAGCAAAAATCATGAGGTCCTAAGCAAACCCGTAGCTTTGTTTTCTTATAGATAAATATTAATATACTGTTACAAATTCGTGGAAGGGACGCAAGGCGTTTGATTAATGGCAAAATAAGTCCATGTCGGTACACTGAAGTAGGCATTGGTGGAAAACTATAATATAACTCGGTGATGTAGACAATGAGGAAAGTTTTTGGCTTTTATCATGACCTCATGACAAGAGGAAAAGACTTTGCTCTTCCATGAGAATAATTGGGTGCTACTATGTTAAATGACTCACATATAGGGTTGATAGTCGTGACAGAAATTGAAAAGAGGTTGAAGAAGAATCTGTGCAAGGTTGAATTATATGTTCATAATTAATGATTGCTGGTAAACCTGCATCTGAGTTAAATCTACTGTGATCACCATAAGACACTCGTTTTATGATTGGAAGATTTATTAATTTGTCCTTTCTCAGCAAGTCGTACTGGTAGTAGCTACACACTGAGTACTGACCTTGATAGCATTAGCTTAACCAGATTCTGCCGACATGTCTCTCTTTGTTCTTGTTCTTGAATTCTTATGCTAGTTATGGTTTTGGAGAATATAAATATATGCTATCAAGAAGAAGCATGATGGAAGAATATGGAATAAAAAAGATTACAAATTTTCATAATTAGTTACCTCGAAAGTTACATTCGAAGAATGAAATTTTTTAAGATCTTAAGAGGTCGAACCACATGCTTTTCCACTCTTGAAACTTACTGTAGGCAAAATGTGTGAATATAAATATAAGGCATACAAAATTCATGGTGCAAATGCAAAAATAAAGTGAATGAGAGTTTTCTTTTGGCGTTTCTCTGCTTTAAAATACTTCGAAAAATTTCTAACCTGAAATTGAGTTAGGATCAATCAGCTATAAGAGGGAGAGAGAAGGAGAAACTATTTGGTAGTTTCTTACTTTCTCATAGCCACTCCTTCTCATGTTTAAATCTTGGATGATCAACCCGGATCCAAAATCCAACAAAGCAGAAATATCGAACCATAGCACTGGTATGCACCAATCCCCAAGAAAACAAATCACGAATAATTTTAGGATCAGCCTTCGGCTTGCCGCTGAGACAGAAAGATCGATGGTTGTCAAATTTTAGATATGATAGCGAGAGCCTCTATTATGTTATTCTTAAGTTTATTATTAATTCATTACGGGATGCGGTTTCTTCTCTCGGTCCGGTTGGCTCCTCTTGCATCGAGTTGTGAAGCAAGAAAACGGATCAAAAGGCCATGAGAAGCCATGGAAGCCAACGACAATAGAGATATAGAGACTAGCTCTCAGGACTGTCAAAATATAAGCAATAAAGGGAGAAATGTTGGGGGAAAGGATGACACAGGAAAAATATTAGGCTCTGTTTTATCTAAAATCTCTCATTCAACAAAAAAGGATTATTACTACACAAGACGAATTCCCTATACAAATCTGCACCCCCTCTTTCTTGTGGTCCTTTTGGACCCACAAATGAACTTCTTGAACTCATCTTCCACACAAACAAAATAAAGTGGGAAAAAAAAATTTATAGAAGGTTACTAAGCACTCGAAGCTCGACTTCTGCAAGTCTGAAGAGAAAGAAGAAGAGAAACAAAAACAAAAACAAAAGCAATCTCCAGTGATATACTTCCGAATTTCTCGGTATAGAGGGGGAGGGATGGAGAGGAAAAGCATTCCCCTACAACCCTACTGAGAATTCGTTTGGTGGTCATCTCGACCGTCGGCGCCTTGCTGCTGAGCCTGATGGTGATCCAGGGACTGATGACGCTCCGAATTCATGCTGAGTCCAGCTCTATTATAGGCGTTGAGCGCTGCCAGCATCCCGAGATTGGCCTCGGAGATTCCCAGCCCAAGATGCTGCGGTGCCGCGCCGGCCAGCGGGAGCGCCCCGCCGGCGCGGCCGCCTTGGAAGTCGAGACCGCTCGGGATGTTGATCCTCGACATGAAGGGGAGTGTTGGCTGGATCGTGCCCCCGACGCCGGAGGCGGCGGGTATCCCGGTTCGGTACTGCCCTTGGCCTGTTGCTGACGGGAACGTCCATAGAGACGGCTCCGACGGCCCGGCGGTCGAGCCAGCGGAGACGGGGAGCATCCAGAACGCTCCGCCGGGTCCGCTGTTCGGGGCGACCGCCCACATTGCCGCCGCAGGGAGGACGCCGGGCGGCCTCGCCATTCCCGAGGCGGTGGATGCAGCGGGTTCTTGCGGCGCCCGGTGCTGCAGTTGGAGGCCGCCCGTTCGCACGTCTTTGGAAGCGGAGGAAGGGGACGACGGGCCGCCACCTCCTTCTTGCTGAGAATGACGCGGCGGCGGCTGCTGCCGCTCTTCTTTGAATAGATCTTCTCTGAAGCGTTTCCTCAAATAGGTATCGGCGGAGGAATCCCCTCCTCCGCCGCCGCCGGTGCCTCCTGCCGAGTGCAGTCCTTCCCCCATTTGATCGGTGGGTAGGAGATGATGCTGGTGAGCGGGGTGGGGATGGTGGAGCTGGTGGAAGCCTAGCATTGCGGAGTGGGAGATCCCAGCTCCCTCCTCGTAGTTGGGGCGGTGGTGGGCGAGGGCGAGGGCGTGGAAGGAGTGAGGGCCGGACTTGGACGGCGGCGCGGAGAGCGAGGAACCACTGCTCCTGAGAGAGATGTTGAGCGTCGAGAAATTTGCAGGGATGGTGCCGGAGCCCGTCGCCGCGATGATAGACGGCTCCGCCTGCTGCAAGAGCCACTCGATCGTCTCCCCGTCCGACTTGTGCCCGAGTTCTCGTGTCAGCTGGAAGACCCTGGCGGCGCACAAGGCCGGCATCCGGATCCGGCGGCCGCGGCCCTCGACTTTCGTATGCCGGTCCTTGGACGACCGCTTTGGGACAACGGCAGCCTTCTTGGGCGGGATAGTGGCGGAAGAGGAGGGGCCAGGAGGGGTGGGGTCGGGCTTGGCGGCGGAGGAGGAGATGGCAAGGGAGGCGTCGACGCGGCCAGATCCGCCATGGTGTATGATGGAGCCCATGAAAGAAGCGCCGCTTCCTCCTCGTCCTTCCAAGTTGACGAGGTCGAAGGAGGAGGCGCCGCTGCTGTTACCTTGGGGGTGGAACTGCTGCTGCTCGGAAGTGCTTCTACTGCTGTTGGTGCACCCGCTGCTACTGTTGCTATTTGATGGAACTCCTCCTCCTCCTCCTCCTCTTCCTCCGCCGTCCGGTCCTTGTCCATGCCTATGATCACTCCGTTCCATGTCTTCTCTTTCCCTCAAATAAATCAACACCCACCAAATTTTATTTTATACCCCCTCGCCTTCTTCTATTTTTCTTTCATCCCATCACAATTCTCTCTTCTCTCCTTATTTCCGGGGCAAAAAAAATAATAATAATAACCCAACGAGTATCGCAGAGACAACCTAGTTAGGGTTCTGTCCAAACACGTGCAGGTGGCCGGATGCTTACTTCGCTCGAGACTGCGTGGGGTTCCTCCTGTTTGACTGCTGTCTCTCTGTGTGTGTATGAGAAAGAAAACCGAGAGGAGGTGGGGGAGAAACTACTGTCTCTGTGTGTGTGAAAGAGAGAGAGCGACGAAGGGAGCGCGTAGGTTTAGATCCTAAACCCTAAATCCCCTTCGCTTTCTCTTCCTCCCTTCTTTTCTTTCTTTCTCTCTCTCTATAATTGCTTCGCTCGCTCTCTGCCCTTGTTGACGCTGGGTGGTGGCCTGGGGAAGGAGCAGCAGCCACTCGTGGGGCCTCGGAAAGAATGACGAGTATAGACTTGTTACGCTGGCCAGCGTTAAAAACTTAAACATCCACCTCCCCTTCCCCTTTTTCCTCTCTCTCTTTCCATCTCCCTTCTCTACCCTTCAGTCCATCCACTTGGTTCCACCCCCAACCCTTCAAAGCTTCGTGCCATCCCAATCCCCAGAGGAGCCCCACTTAGGAAGCCATTAAAGATGGGGACAAGTGGTCTTTTTTTGTTTGGTGGTTGGGAAATTTGATGGGGTGTCGACTGCGACGATAATAATATAATAAAAGGGCGAACTGGCTCCTATTCTAAAGTGCTCCTCTGCTTTCTATTATTTCTGCTTCTCTTCCCACCATTATTCTGGTTCCAGCCTACTGCCCTCAGGTAAAACGGGGCTGCAGCCAGACACTGCAGGTGGGCGTCGGATAAACGCATCTAATGCTCATGACAACTCATCCCAACGCAACCTCCTTTTTCTTTTAAGATAAATATAGTTCTACCTTCTAACAAAAAAAAATTGTTTATCTACATGAAATTTTATACTTATCAAATGTTATATTTATATATAAAAATATACACGTATGAGAATATAATAAAACTAGTAGTGGAATACTCATCTGACAGTCAACTCCAGCCTGCCCCACTTTCTCTTTTGAAGACACAGCCCACACCAACCCAAATCCCATCCCAACACACAACTTTATCCCCTAATCTACAATAAAATAAAAGATTGTTAACTCCCATAAGCTTCACACTTTATTCTAATCAGCTTCGGCACACCTACCCCGAGGAGTGGTTAATGGTTGTACTAGGTCCTCCGCTCGGCTGATGGACCAGTCCGACCATAAAGCAACACGCACAAAGTTAGAGAAAAAGAAAGAGACCGTGCAGTATACATGTGTTCCTGCATATTGGCTCATGGTTAGACTGGTCCACCAGCTTAGCGGTAGAACTGATGCAGCTAAAAATTGCACCCTAATGAGAGGGTAGCTCCATTGCCATTGTTTGGGCCCTACAAGTGAGACATTGAGGCTATCGGTGTACCCGCGGGGGGCCTTCTCTTTCTCAAATCTCAAAGACCACAAACAATCCTTCTTTTGTTGACTCCCGGCAGTCACAATGTCAAACCTTATCATGCAACCATCTTTCCCTTTATCTCTCCCTTTTTGTGGGGCTCCATCATGTTATGGAGAACTGCAGCCAGCTTTGAGTCTCTCTGAGCCAGAGAGTCACACCTGACTCACATGGGTTCAGAACTTGTGGGCTTGCCCATCCTTCTCTCCATTAGCAACTTGGAGATCCCAGTGACAGATGAGAGCCCTATCATATGGAGGTCCAGTCACCAAATAGAAGAAACACTGTGGCTGCATCACCCCACCTTTGTTGGCTTCTCCATCTCTGGATTCCTGATAGAGACCCCTCTCCCATCCCCAAAACAATAACAAAAAAATATATTATACACTATAACAGGTTATAGATATATAATAATGAGCAACTTATAAATGTATACAAGAAAACGAATGAGGATCATAATTATATATATGTATACACTTGGATATATTTGAAGAATGTGGGAAAAGACCAACCTTTCGACAACCATTCTATCTGACTAAATTCCAACAAGGCTGGCTCGCAACTTCCCACCATCTTTTCTGTGCGTCCGCATTGAAATTTTTTGCCAATCTTTCCAACGAGGCCGAGACTGGTGGAAATAAAAGAGGAAGCAGGTCTTTCCCAAAACACGAGAAGTTTTTTTTTTTTTTTTTTGCTCTCTCTCTCTCTCTCTCTCTCTCTCTCTCTCTGAGGGTGTTCTGATGAGTGATGGGATGATGGGTAGAACGGAAAAAGTGGCACGGGTGTGGAGGCTCAGGGGGGAAAAGGTACAGCAGGGGGGTTTTGCCACCTTTGCCTTTGTTTCTGGTCGTACGTGTAGCTTTTTTTTTTTGTTTTACTTTTCCTTCCTGTGGGGATATATTACTGCAGTAAAGACTAAAGAATGAATGCAATATAGTGGAACGTGGTAATTAATCAATTGTTATTGCGGGGGACCGCCGTATAACGGATGTCTCTTTTCGCTCGCACTGTAAATAAGATGGCTGCTTGATGACATGAGTCTTTTTTTTTTTTTTTTTTTTGGGTTGGTGCAGGGGACCCAGATGCCATGTTAGTGAAGCCTAATTACCCATAAAAAAATAGAGAAGAGAGAGAAGATGGAAGCCTGTTTGAGAGGAATTTGGTGAGCCGCCACTAAAACGGAGGGGGTGGAAAAACAGTACGGCCTGTTCCAGATTCCATGAAATTGGTACTATGATTTGCATTTTGACACAATCACATAAAGTTATTGTTTGTTAATTATTTATAGTTTGACTAAAAAATTGATCATAAAAGTTACATTAGTTTAAAAAAATTTATTACCTAATATATAAAAATATAGAAATAAATCTATCTTACTTTATCCACTTAAGTTTTTGAAATAAGAGATAATTTTAACATGATATCAGAGTACAAGTCTTGAGTGCATTTTTTAACTCCATTAGAAAAAAATTCGACTCAAGAAAGAGTAAAAAAAATAAAATATATAAATAAATCTAGTTCCTCCTATCAGTTTGAGTTTTTGAGATAAATGATGATTTTAACATAAAAAAATATATATTTAAGAAAGAGTATTGCAACAAGATTTAATCTATTGAAAATAAAAAAAAAATTATATGACTAGTATGTGATGTGGTATAGAAGTGAATATTTTTTTTATTATAATTTTGGAGTTGATTCTTTAAGCATTTTTCATACTGTAGTTGATGAAAATTTTTCTTGTCCCTTGCTATCCTCTCAAGCTAGATGCCGGCACAGCTGCCGCCTGCCGTTTTTCTACGATGGTGAAACCTGAAAACGACCTGGGTCAATTAAAAACAGTTTAACAGTAACTAAGATAAAAAAAAAAAAAAAAAAAAAAAAAAAAGCAGGGGAAGTAGAAAGGTTACGTAAGATCCGAGAGGGCTAAAGAGGTGGTGGGCTCCCATACGAAGAGGTTAATGATTACAGGGTAATTTAGTATTGGGGGAAGGACCACTTGCAGCTCTTTCCCGTCCTCCACCCAACATCACCACCAATCTCTTTTTATCTTTACTGCTGCCATGAAACAAAGAGAAAAAGATGAAACAAAGAGAAAAAGATGAAACAAAGAGAGAGGAAGACCAACAAGGAAACCAGACCGGACCGTGTCACCCGGCTTCAAATGTACAACCCATGGAAAAGTTAGGGGGGATCTAATTTATTGGCGCGCAGCCCTGGTACAAATTTGGTCATCTTAGAGGTTGCAGGCATGGTGTCACCCTCTATTTTCTAATAAAAATTTTTTTATCAAAATATAATTTAGAAAGTTGATATCTAGATATATTATATCTGAAAATGTAATTTTTTATATTTATTTAACTATACAAAAATGACATATTTTAGAATGCTTCATATTTGGTCGAATATTTATCTTTCTGTAAAAGTTGTCTAAAATATCAATTATACCATTTTCTATCTAAAAACCGTGAATGCGAGAATCTTATTTCTATATAAGAAGCTACTTTTTTATCTCTTTCTTTTAAAAACTTCAACTAAATATGAGATATTTTTCTTGATTTTTCTTGATCATACTTTCTTTCTTCCTCTTTCCACAAACTAAACGAGTTCTTAATGGCTAAGTTTTTCTCTTCTAATAAGGTATGCAGCTGCGTATAGGCTTAGATAACTAGATTTTTCAATAGCGAGTGATTTTGTGCACAATGGGATCGTTCGGCTTTTTAGAGCTAAAATACTTATTTTGTTATTAAAAATTATCGCTTTTGCAATAACTCTTGGATGAATTATTGTATTAGAGATAATTTTTGAATGATTAGGTTGATAGACTTTAGGTTTAGGTAGTTGGCATCTTCATCGTGCCGGTCGTCGGTAATAGGTTACGATAATGATTCTAAGTGGTGGAAAGGAAGGTAGAGTTTGATTTTAGGTTTTGTATACCATTAGATATTATGAGTTTGTAATAATTTGCATTGTTGGATGTTGTGAGTTGATTGTGTTTATGTTTTCTAGCTGGCGTGCCATACTGGGTCCCCAGGACCCGACATACTGCCGTTGGATAATGTATGATTTAGAAAGGAGCTGGTTTGGGATGTCAAGGAACAGTGACTAGGTTTGGCCTCATGTGGTTGAATGGTGAATCCATAGCCAATGCGGATAGCTTAGCATGCACGTACAGTTGGTGCTGTCCAATGGCTAAATTTATTTCCATGGTTTTAGCTGAGACTATTTTCCCTAAATTTTCACTGAAAGTTCATCAATATAGAACAAATAGATAATACATGACAAAGGATGCAATAATATTTCATATGACCATCTACAAAAATACAGCAAAACAATTTAACGTTGAAAAGAATATATATATCAAGTACTTCGAAATTTATAATCTTCATGTTTTTTGAAGCTATTGAGTAGCGTAAAATATTTCATAGCCATCAAATAATTCAGAAATCACAAATAAAGTTTGTGGAAGTAATGTCGTTTTAGCAAATTTGTTCATCGCAGATGACCAAAACTAGCCTCAAATAATCGAGCCTATGCGAAATTAATACCGACCCCAAAGCTGGCCTAACTCTTAGGCAACTGAGGCGGCCGCCTAAGGCCTCGACCCAAAGAAGATCCACTACAGAAAGGAACAAGGTTCTTCTTAGTGAGTTCACCTTAGGCCGGCCTACTGCAGGGAAGGCCTCAAAAACAAAACAACAAGAAAAAATGCTCCATTTTGTGAGTTCACCTTAGGCCTCCAAATGCATTGGGCTGCTCTTGACCGATCCCCCGATTATTTTTTAGGGTTCATCGTGGAATCGGTGTGAGTTTAACATTGCTCCAAATTTGTCATTGTACTCAACCGACGGGACGAGGAAACATGAAAGAAGAACGATTGATGAGATAACGTGGAAGAATGATGATCATGAGGAGCCAAAAAGAGGGACGATCATGACTAATTTGATGGGAACTGTTAAAGGACTTCCATCATTGAGCTATGTTGCATGATAGCATATGTTGGGGTTCTTTACAGCACACAGTGCAGGACTCCCAATGCTGCCTTGCCAAAAGAGATTGCTGGCCACGAGCCCATGAGGAGTCCTGCAAGGCTTTGTCCTTGGGAACAAATCAAAGAGGTCCTAAACTGTAGGGTATGGAGCCAGCCTAAGGTGATGCATGCTGACCCTTGATGAGAACATTTCACCCTTGCTTTCCAGGCTTGGAGCGTTTACGAAGCAGACCTACCTCCCCGGATTTGCACCAACTTGTGGATGAACAAGTTGTGGTGTCGCTTTACATCAAGGAAAGAAAGGGATACCTGAAATCGACCTGTAAGTAGGGTGTGGCAGGAGTAAAGCCCGGGACCTGTCACTTTCCTTTTTCTTTAATTAGGTCGGATTGATTGTGTACTTTTAGTATGCATACATTCAATAAAGTCAAAAAAATAAAAAAATATTAAAAGAAGAGGGAATGGCCTCGTAGTTCTCTTATAGATAGCTACTCTGTTCGCCTTTCTGTAGACATGAGATGCCCGAAATACTGTACAATTTCTCACCACAAGTTATCTTGCAATGACTTTGGACTGTGTCACTTTGCCTTTTCAAAGTCGCACAAACACGACCATTAATTTGTACAATGTAATCTGCTCTTTAAAAAGAGAATATGGTGCCCGTGTAAATGATTATGTTAGGTAGAATCCAAATAAAGAACAGGGATTACATTAGCACCAGACATTTTTTTTTTATTGGTCTACTGACATAATGTGTCTGTGTTTTTTATTTTTTTGGATGAAGTTCTGTTGACATAATGTCATAACAGCCACCAAAACAATTTTAGCCAGTTCTTACATCATAGAGATATACAAAATGCTTTTTCGTAATATTTATTATTTTATGAATAAAGGGCTATCTCGATGGTCGTACCTGCTTAAAAATCAAAAATTGTGCATTTTCAAGACTCCAAGAAAAATAAAAAATATTGTTATTTCAGTATAACGGGTGAAAGATGTTAGAAATAGTATATATTATTTGGCAAATTTATTGTTAAACTAAATAAAATTGTATGTTTTATAAAAATAAAATTTTCATTCAAATTTTTTATAAGATTTTTTTTTTGATATGCATGACATAACCAAATAACACTTTGTTTCGTTATTGTGATCTATTTTCTGCTCATAAGACTAACAAGCACCATTATGGCAACTAGAATTTTAGAAGAGGGGCATGCAAGTAAAAGTATTAGCTTCAAGAGGTCTGAGATTTTGGAGATATTAGCAATATCAAAGCTTCAAAGAGAGAGAGAGAGAGAGAGAGAGAGAGAGAGAGAGAGAGAGAGAAAATTTTGCTGTAAATAATTTTCTTTTTCAAAGGTCAGATAGGCATACGAAGAGTATGAATTTGGATCCTTGCGAATACTTGAAATAATTGGATCTAAATATTCATCCATTGTCATTCATACAAGTAAATCCCAGTTGAATGATCAATGATTAAACAAAATGAAACACATGCTTAGCAGTTTCCAACATCAGTTCGATCACATGCCTTTCATTAATCGAAGCTATCTTTTATGTATGACAATGGAATAATAGCTAGAATCACTAGTTATTTCAAGAATTGGATGGGATCTAGTCTCTAAAAACAAATGAATGCACGGTTGTTTTGTTGTTAATTGGTATTTTTTTGAATAAATTGTTTAGGCTCGATAAAAGTTATGATCATAGAGAGAGGGGTCATTAGTACGAATCCACATGGAAGGATCTTAATGACCATGTTAGTTCTTTGAATCCCAATCTATATGCATTTATCTTAAACTAATACTGAAATTGCAATTCAAGATTCTGTTAATTGAACTCTAAAACGTTGCAGCATTACTTAATGTTGCCATTGTGCTTAAAGGATTTGTCTGTCTTTTAAATTAGCAGCAGATATGTGGGATGAGTGTGACAAAAGGAATGTATTATTTGACTCTTCTTAAAATTTTTCATGATCACAGAATCTAATAGAAGAACTCCCATTTTTGGCTAGGGTATTTCTCTTGGATTTCTCTTTGAATTGGTAATTTAAGGTTGTGGAGGATTCCATATGGTTTAAATGAAGTATTTATATAAAATATTAGCATCTCAAGGGAACTATATCAAAAAAAACTCTATATGTTTTGAAAATATTCCACAAAAACCTTATATATAATGTATGTATGTAGGTAGGTAGGTATGTGTGTGTATGTAACAATCCTTTTGCTGAGAGTGTCAAGTGTTTTACGTACAAAAACTCTTATATACACCACTAATGTTTTACAACGTAAAGGGGGCTCCTAAAGTAAGGCGTCATTGTCAATTTTGAACTAATATTGACATTATAAAGGGGGGTCCATGAAAAAAATGCTATCAACTAAAGTCGGCAAAATCGGTACCTACATAAGCATCTCTATAAGCATGTTTATATTATATAAAAGCCCCTATAGAATGGTAATATTATGGGTTTTCGCGTGATGCAATTCGAGTTTGGGCTCGAGGGATTGGTCCCAATGGGGCCCAGGGCACTGCTCGGAGAGGGAGAGCAGAGCGCCGAGGTGGGCGGCGCGGCCAGTGGATGGAGGGGGAGCACGGCACCGGAGGTGGCGTCAGCGGCAGCCAGCGAGGGTGGTGCTCCGGCGGTCGCAGCGCTCGGCGGTCGTCGGCCTCGTCCTCCACCACGGAGGCCAACCATGCCTCCTCCGTCTCCGTCGCCGTCTAGTAGTTCGTCAAGGTTGGCAAACCCCTCCCGTCGCCCTCTTACGTCTATCCTTCTCTTTTCTCCTCTTTAAGTTCCGGGGGGTAAAAAAAAAAGCAATCTTTTTTCCCCATTTTTTCGTATGCATTAGGTTTCACATATAACCACGAACCACAAAGATGATTACTTTTTTTTTCTTAACATTCTTTTATTGCTTAGTTTTATTTAGTAGCCGCCAGGAATTCTTATCCGAAGTCAAATGCTAAATTTTGCTTTAACTGCTGCTATATATAATGCTTTATTGAAGTTGAAAGCTTCTACACATTCTTAGATATGCTGTTTGAGCTCATTTCGCTTAACTTGCTATGGACCAATATGCAATCCCATTTAGATTCTGAAATTTCTCAATTTTTCCCTTTGGGTCTTCTGATGCTTTTTTCCTCTCCTGTTTCTAAATTCATGGGCTTTAACTTTCTGTGACTGAACAACTTTTCTTGATTCCTTCCGCGCAATTTTCGGAATAGATCTTCGTCTGCAATTGAAAATTTTGAATTGGCACGTACGTGGAAAGTGCTGGTTCGGTTGAATTATGGTGTATAAGTATATGCCATGAATGTTGTCTTTGTCAAAGATATAGATTAATATAAGGTAGTATACGGAGTCATGCATTGCGTTCACATGATATGTGAGAGGTCTTTTGTCTCATCAGACATATTGAGCTATTAGTTCTTTATATTGGATTGTTGCGCCACTTGAAGCATCAAGTGCTTGCTTCTCAAAGTAACAGGCGACTTTGGATAAGCTTGTAAAAGAATCTGCTATGATGATGTTGATGTCCTCTACAGTTATCCATGGTCATCTTGTTTGGTATTGCAGAGAGGCCCTTGAAAGGGACTGCAACGGCACTTGAAAGAGTTTAAGGAGTTTTAGTTCTGACAACTTTATTTTACCGCTAAGTATGAACATGTGTCAGTGTTCAGAGGTACTGAATGAGACGTAAGCACGACAGATACAGAATCGAGTGTTATTATATAAGCTGGCCTTCAGGACCTTTGCTGGCATTAACGTTCTTTGGGAATTTGACTTGGACTAGTTGGACTTCATTGGGGTTGGCTACTGGGTTGCCATGCAAGTATTTACCTGCACTTCCTCCGTCAGTCAATATTGGAGGAGCTTATGGTAGCTTTCTCACAGACTTCAGAGCATTTTTAGAAGAAGCTGGTGAGGTAAATCCAGTAAAGTTTTACTTTTAAATTGCAGGATGTTTTAATGAGGTTGCCTTGGTTGAGATGTTGATTACTATCAAATTTGTCAAATTTGTTGTATGATCTAGACAATCAGTATGTAGATTAACTTCCTCTTGAGCATATTTGAGTCAAAGTATTTATGAATCAGAGTTGGGCCTAACCCACAGTCTTGGGATGCAGCGAATGGGATCCAAGTCCATTTTGACTTCATCACTTAACATATCAATCTCCTCCATGCAAACCTGAGTCGATATGGCAATCAGCTTATCCTAGACCGAAAGACCAAATGGATCGGATTGAAATATGTTGGACTCAGCTCCAACTTGAGCGCTTGTGTGTATCCAAAGTTCACCGTCTTGGTACCAGTCTCCGTATTGGTGCCACAGTAGCACTTTGTCGATACGGTATGGTACGAGATTTTTTTGGCGTATCGAGTGTGTCAGTACGCCATCCATACTGGATATCGATACAGAATCAGTATGGTACACCTCGTACCGCCTGGTTTGGGCCGGTACGACGAACCATGTTTGTGTCAAAATATAGTATGTTGTTCAGTGGATGTTAAAATAATAAAGAATTGTCTATAAAGATGGATGAACACTGTTGAGGAATTGAACTCTTGTTTTGTGATCCAATTACGAATTACGTTGTTAGAATAGATATTTGAAGCAGTGATTGGAGTAGAAGATGGACTTTCCAAATGAGTGGTTGGTTATCTTAATATTAGAGATAGATTGCTGACTGACAATTATTGGTAGGTGTCTTGGGATTGTCGACTTTAGGCAACTTCTCACTTTTTATGCAAGAATGACTTTATTAATTTATTCACCTTGGTCGTAATCCATGGACCAAATGTGTTATTATGATGTAGTGTGTAAGACCTATTATTCAAATAGATTATGAACACTATCTACCGAAACCTGGTTTTTCTTTCAGCATATTTCTATTCTAAACTCATGGCAGGTACCACTTTTGTATCATTTTATTTGTACTGTTTGGTGATAAGCTTAATTGATAGGTAATGTTTACTTCACTGCCATGTTGAAAAATCTCATGCATAAGTTGCCTTTAACTTTCTGCTCGGATAACTCTAGAAAATTTTAAATTGACAGGGACAAGACCATCTATTCCACATGACAGGATAGTGATATCTTTTCTTGAATGTGCTGCCTCTTTGACACACTTCATTTTTTCAGGATCCATCTTCTATTGCAATTAAAGCAGAGGAATTCAGTTAGGCATGCTTGTCTAACAATTGCTTTCTTGGCATTGAAACTTTCTTGGATTTTGTCCCATCTGTTTGGCATACTCATCCCATCCTTATCAAAATTGAAAACTTGTCTCACGTCATATTATTGACTTGTTCTTAGATTTGGGATTTGCCCATGATGCCAGATTTGTTTGCGTGCCTGTCTGTATCATAAGAAGGATAAAGTGCCTTTCCAACCATTCTTCAGGCATGTAAATTTGGATAATTGGAAGGGGTGCAAGCTTCTACTGTAATCCCTCCATGCAGGCAAGGAAATGTCTGAACTCAGCCAGTTCCTTCTATTTTATAGTGTAAGTAAGAGATATGCCTTTTCAGTTGGTGTATGGTTATACTCAGGCGTGCAAAGAGTCTTAATAGATGTATATCTGTTCCTTATAAGCTACTAAACATTATTTCGAGCTCTGGAATTATTGGAAAAGTTCATTGCTGGCTCTTTAATTTTCTGATCTTTATTATAAATGGATATGCACATAATCATGGAGCCATGCAGCTTCCTCATGGAATAGGGGCCCCGGTGTATGAATGTCTTGGATTCCTAATTTCTTAAGTTAAGTTCAGCTAACAGCAAAATCAAATGTCATGCAAATTAAAAAGACAGAGGAACTATGAGTTTCTTGCCTTTAGGGTAGAAAGTCAAAAGGATCACTCTCACGAACTGACATAGCAAACATAATGCAGATCTTGACCAGATTGCCTGCATAACTGGATAGCTATTACTAGCAAGATCAAGGGTGTTATTTTATCTTTTGAAACTTTTCATTGTTCAATGTTGTTTTAAATTGAATGTTTTGCTTACTGTAGATTTCTTGACTACTTGGAAACTTCCTCCTTTTGTATGTAATTGAAGTGTGGAAATTGGTCCATTTTTAGATTTATATCTGCTAATTATTTGTTGCAAAGTACTGTCTCTTTCAGGTTGTACCTTGCATATTTCTAGGACTTATCTAATATCCATTCATCCGTATCCCACAATATGGTGAATAATAATGTCATGGGCTTCCTCTGCCTATCTGAACTCTGGAGGTGGTGTTAGTTTCACTACACCTACATGTGGTCCAAATTGCAAAGGTTCCCCTTCGAGTTTCCTACCTTCTTTCTTTTTATTTGAATAATTACTGGTTTGAGAATTTGTGCAATTTTTCCGTCCAACAAGCAAAAAATGTTATACATACTGTTGAGTTGTTATACTGCTTGCTATATATTTGCACTGGGTGTCGATTGATTTTGAGCTATGTCGACTGGGTGCTGTGCATCACTTTATCTTCTCTAGATTTGAGATGTATAGATATGCCTATACATTTCATGCCATTCAGCTGTAATTATTCAGTATTGCAACATTTGTGCTGCCAGTTTGTCAAACAAATTCAATTAGTATCAGTGCAATATATAGTAGTTTTTTAGATGCGCAGTCTGGTATAAAGAACTTTTGATGCTTTGATAGTGCTTGATCATGTTAGACAGCATTGTTCTGTAGTTGGTCAATTACTGTTAATTTACTACTGTTCTCCCACTCCATTTTGTAGTATGTAACTGAACTATCGAGTGATTGGAAGCTTCTTCATGTTGAAATGATTTTGGATATGTTACTGCTTGGCCGATGGGGAAATAATATCTTGGTTCTATTTTTCTAGTTGTACATGTTGATGATAGAAAATTACTGGCTATAGAACTATTTGCCCAAAGAACTAACTGAAGCTAATGGACAATGCAGAATGTTGTATGTTCCATTCTTTTTAAATAGGATTACTGAAACTGAAGAAACAAAAAATATATGCATGAGCTGTAGAGCTCAAGAGTGCCAAGCATTTATGAGTTGTATTTTTTACATCTTTGTGTTTATGCTCTGATCCCTAAAGATTTCTAGGCAGGTCTTTTCTTCTCATGCTATTCATACTGTGTTTTGAGATAACTGTTCTACCGTTCATCCTTGATCTTAATTTCTGACATCTAAATTCTGCTAGTCAAATTTCATACTATTTCATGGACATCTTAAAAGAATTCAGACAGGTGGTAATCTGTGCCTTTTACAAGGACTTGGATATTTTAGTGACAGCATTTTAGAAGGCATTATTGTCTTTAGCCTCCCAGTCGGTGAAGTATGAAACCATCCAGCTGAGATACTGAAACATCTGTGTATTGTAGTGTCTTTTTTTTTTAACTCTTTTTGAAGTGGTTAGGAGGAAGCAAAGAAAGCACTTCCCCCAATTTATTAGAAGAATTCAAAGATTACAGGAAGAAGGAGGAGGTCAGACAGAGAACAAGGATTGCAGAGCAGAAGAGAAAATACAAGAACAGAACTCGATAAAACATCAGAGCCTCAAAGTCAATCATGAGAGCCTCAAGGTCAATCAATAAGCAAATCAGAGGCCTTTACTGCATGGAGGATGGAGCAAATGATGAGAGTTTGCTCCAGGTTTTCCGATGGCCCTCCAATGCTTTGTTCGAACCCAAGTGTTCCCAGATCTTGAAAGTATGCAGAATTTTCTGTAGAACGGAGAAGATAGAGTAATGTCGCTCGAGAAAGATTCTACCATTCCTTTCAAGCCAGATGTGCCGAAAGACTGCCATCAGCAACTGATCCCAGGCTCTTCTCAATTCAGATTGAATTCTTCTCTTCCTCCAAGCAGTCCACAAGGCGTGCACGTTTGTAGGCCATCCTCTCAAGTTGAGACAGGTTTTGATTGTGGTTCATATGCTTCAGACAAATGGGCATCTCAGAAAGGTGAGAAATAATCTCAAGATTACCACCACAAACAGGGAATTCTTCCTCACTGCCCAACCTTTTTTGATAAGCAACTGACCCGTATGGAGCTGGTTCTTCAAAGCAAGCCCCATGAAGACCTTGATTTTTCCCGGCACGCCTGCTTTCCGAACAACCTTGTAGAACGGGCAAAGCAAACCACCATTGTTGATGAATTTGTAGAAAGAATCGACTGTAAAAGAGTCAAGCCATTTCTAGTGAGTTTCCAGCAGGGAGAATTGGCCACCTGCGATGATCAAAGTGTGAGATAAGATCCATCAAATTTTGGAGTTGTGCCATTAGTGAATGTTGGAGGGGGTGGCGCAACTTATTTTCCCTTTCATGGATCTCCAATACCATTGTGATGCAGTACACTCATTAGGTTTGAGTGCCTTTAAGAAGACATCAGTGAACAGGTGGGCAAGCGGAGAAATTTGATGTTCCTCCAATTTCCAAGTCTGAAGGAAGTGCAATTCTAAAAGGCATTTAGATCTTTGCTAATGTCCTTCTAGACATGGGAAAACTTGATAATACCTTTACTAACCCTCATAGCAAATTTTCTTCTAAGATAGTAAGAGCTTTTGATTTGATTCTTCCAAAGTAGCTCCTGTATCGAACAAGAATTTCCATGCCCGTTTTGCCAATAAAGCCAAGTTCATATTTCTCATGTTTTTGATTCCAAGGTCCCTTTCCTCTTTAGATTTGCAAACATTATCCCAGATAACTAGACAATGGAAACTACTAATATTCTCTTTTTCTTTCCACAAAAAGGCTCTTCTCATTTGATCGATCTTGTGAATCACCTAGTTTGGAAGCTTGAAGATGGACATAAAGCAAGAGGGAGGGCTGTGAGAGCTGTATTAATCAGAGTTAGGCGGCCTCCCCAAGATCAGCATTTACCCTTTCAAGAGGCAAGCCTCGAGAGTAGTTCATCATGATGGTGGCCAAAGAAAGAGGTTCCTCGTCATCCAAATTTAGGCATAGAACCAAACTCTTATGGAAGTTAACCTTCAAGCTGGAGGATTTCTCAAAAGCAAGCAGGATGGCCTTCGCAACAATCAAACTAGCCCTCTTTCCAGCACAAAAGAGGAGCCTATCATCAGCAAAATGTTAGCTTTTAATTCCATTAGTCCTTGGGATTAATAATAAAAAAAAAGAAGTGAAGTTTGGAATGAAATCACGCTAAATTAGTGTGAGCCGCGGAGTTTAGCACCAAGGCAATTTGTTAAAGTGAAGTTCGGAAAATTTAATGCTGCAATCCAAGGCAATGGGAATGTGATCGGAGGTCAATCCAATGAAAGAATTGATTGGATCTTTAATAGCTCTCCATTCGGCCGGAGCACCAGAGCCCTAGATATTCCATGCGACAACTAACATGTTAAGATGATGGCAACCACAACCATAGGGGGCCTACCCAAACCACACCACGAAAGATCCAACCAATTAGACATCAAAGATCCTCTGAAAGATGCACAACCAAAGCACTCCGACCAAATAAAAAGACGAGACAGAGAAAGCCGCCGCATGGAGGAAGCCGATTCACACCGCCCAAGGATGATGCCTCTGCATTGCAGTGTCGGTTGTCATTTTTCCCAAGACTAGATTTGGTTGCAGGTATTTCATTTCCGTTCCTATCATATGTCCCAGATTCAGAAAAAAAGCCAGTTTCACCAGCTATGGCAGTGTCTCCACTTGTTGTCTCGTTAATTTCCGTGCTAAGGTAGGAAGTTGTCTTTTTTTCTTTTCTGAAAAAAAGAGAGAATTACTTAATGGTGCACTATTTTATTCGAATGAGCCATGATTTTGTTTTCTTGTTTATTTCTGGCTGTGCTCATCCGTCTGTTTCTGCCTCTCTCATGGACTCTCTTGTCACGGAATTAAGATGGAAACATTAAACTAGTCTGGGATGCGAAGAAGAATGCCTCGAGGCCATTAATACATGAGAACTTATTACAGTAGACTGGATGCCAGTCGCACAAATCGCCAAACAATGGTTTTGCTGCAGCTGCCAACCCTAACAAAATAACATTGGATAGAGGGAGCCATGCCAATCTAACTGGCTGGCGCTTCGAGCATATGGATCGATGGCTTATCAATGGCTTGGATTGGAGTGTGAGATGTTAATTTTATCAGCATTATCCACTCGTTAGATGGTGGGTCAGCAGCAAACAACTGCAACTGTGTACTGTCAGCAGACAAAGACCATGAATTGTCCTTGACAGATAGGGATCCATGGCCACCTAAGTTTGGCCCACTCTGTATGATTCTGATGGAAGTATTTAAAGAAGGATTAGACGTATGCTCAAAATTAAAGCAGGTCGGTAAAATATCTTGGTGGCTTCTGACGTGCATTCTTAGTGTACTATTTGCTGACAAAGATGGCCATGTTGGCGATCAAGCAATCAATGAATGTTCCCTCTCGGGTAAAAGGATATGATCCAAATCTGAACCCTAAGATGGGTCAGCATTGGCAATTACTTTGTCATTGTTGATATAACTTATGTGATGATCCAATGGGTCTGACAGTAACCATGATGGTTGGATGTAAAATAATAGCATGTCAGACCATCGAATCTCCAATTTTATCAATTCTGATGGTATGGTGAATGCGAGAGAACTCCTCAGGTGGAGTGTTTTTTTTTTTTTCTCTCTCTCAATACAAGAACTTTAATAGTTGATGTGGTGAGACTTCCATCGCTTAAAGAGAGTAAGGTTGATAGCATCTGTCAATTGATCATTTCAGACCTTGGCTAAAATATCTTCATTTCTATGCTCGAAAGGAGAAAGTATCGAGGAGTTTGGAACCTCTTTCATATGAGCAAGAGGATGCTCCCATTGAGCTAATTGAAACTGCCACATTAGCCCTCAAGATCATATTTTATCCAACCAGAGACTACTAATTTTCTCGTGAAGTAGTAAACCTCTATGACCTTTATCTCGCCATACTTGCAGACCCAGGTTATGCGAAATTCCGTAGTTCCAACCAAAGGGATTCTCCAAATTACTTCATGCTAAAATTTACCTTGGGTATAAATCCAACGTAGTAACTAGCAACCAAAGCCCCGAGTTTCCAGGCTTCATTTAAGGTTGCAATGAATTTGTGGCCGTACGGCCAGCAGATGCAGTATAAATCCCTCATTGCTGACATTAAAATTTAAGCTCACTGATGCGTTGGTCATTTACCACTATTCCACAATCTCGTAAGCACAAGAAAGAAGATATTAAGGGCCGATGACTGGCTTTTTATCGTGCAGCTCGATCTGACAGGTTGCCTAGAATCTTACAACAAGGGTAACAGGTCAACCAGAATCTTGTAACAAAGTTACAAATTCCCCTCACTTGATAGTTGATACGCATCAAGGCTGTCGTAGAAAGGGCATAACCTTAACATGTATTAGATTGATTGGGCCACGGGTACAGGAGTGAAGGCAACCCAGCTAGCGCCAGTAGCTGAAGGCGTTTTGATAATGGATTCTTTATTTAATGCATCTCAAATTGATTAGAGCCAAAGCTGATTGGGACCAGAAAGGTAGACTGTACATTGTTTTCACCTATCATGTGGCACGTACATCATTGCATTTGTATATAAAAGATTGGGACAACACTCACCTGCACACAGCTTATTATTTCATACCATAGATTCCAATGATTTATCAAACAGATCTCACAATTCAAAAGCGCATAAGAATGGAAAATCTAGGTAGAACCGATCTCACAAAATAGCAGGAAAGAAACCGATTCATGCTTTCATGTTTAATAGCTGCTGCCAAGTGCAGAGGCCAGAAAACCTTTACCCAAAGAATCACAAGCACCAAAGAGCAAAAACAAGGAAAACTAATTCCTGTTTGATGACCAAAAATCAGTAAATACCCTGTCGCTTCTAATTAGATTAGACACTTCAAATAATATCAACCATGACGATATGCAGCTTCCATATCTTTAGACTGGAATATATATCTGTACAGGAGAGCATTCCATTATTCTCTGCTGCCACACAAATGGCAGTACTAACATGCTGCAACCAGAAGCATCTTACAGCATAAAACTTCAGCACTTCCATGAGCAGCTAACAATTGAAAAGATGCAAGAACTCCACTAACTCTTCATCAGCAGTAAATCATAATTAAAAAAAAAAAGATCAAAGGGACCAAATAAGCTTCGCATTGGCCAAAGACAAGCAACTGACCGATGTTGCATACCAGCAGGCAAGATCCTAGTCATGTAAAGAGAACAGCTGATGGTTGCTTATAACTTGAAGTAGTGGATTTGATGGATAATGTAAGAGGTCTGTCTTTTGAACTAGCAAAACCTGCAACTGCTTCGGAGGAGTTTGATTGGGTGCTTTCACCATTCCCAGGCCTCACCCAGATCTTGATATGTCCCTCCCGACAAACAGTAAGCACTGATTCATTAGTAAATATCAAACCAGAGAGTGGCTCTACATGCACACGGTGAGCAACCAGAGGCGAGAGTTTGGGCACATCCCGCATACTTGGAGAAGGTTGAAGTGTGCCTATGGGACAAATGTTGTCCCAGTGAGCAGAATGACTTCCGCTGCTGAGTGTTGGGGACCCACCAGGAGGACAGGATCGAAATGGCACCACAATTTCATCCATTACCAGGTCCCACAGCAGCAGCTGAGTGTCCTGAAAACATATAATGAAAGACAAACAAATGACAAATATAAAACGCCTAGCACGCAAATGCAGGTTAAAAGAGATTAAACCATTGAATAGAAACTAAATCTTTGGCCCACATTTTGCTTGAGATAGCTTGTAGGTGTGACAGCATTCAACAAGAGCTCCAGAAATTATTTGATACAAGACCACAACAAATTATTGAATTTTCAGCAGTAAGTTTAAACCATTCTATCAACAGAAAGCATGAGGTCACATAGTTACAAACTGGTCATGGCTGATAACGCAAACTATCTCAGAAATCCTGTGGACAAAGTTCGGTCAATTCCTACAAGGTGCATTAGCCACTCTTGTAATAAGCACAAAAAATGCAGAAAATATAATATAAAACATATTTTTTAGAAAAAGAGAATCTTTACTGAACTATAATGATTTTTCATAATTGTTATACTTGTACTGTTACTTTTATTGAACCACTTACAATAACACAACAATTTCACAAACCAAACATCATGTGCTATCATGCTCGAATCATCCAAATTGCATGTAGCTAACCTACATGAGTATGGAGTCAGAAATCAGTGAATTTGATTCTGATAGATGAATGTTTCAAGTGAAGACAGCAAACAAATGTCCCAACAAACGTTATAGTGAACTCCACATACCTCTTACAATTCTCAACCTCAAAGCCACTCCAGCTAACCCTTTGACCACCTCAACTATATGGCACTGTATACCCATATGTAGACCCCCATAGATGGAATAGGGTATGTTCATTTATGCTGAAAAAAATATCATTTCTCATGCATCATCAATATCCAAATCCATAACAATATGCATGCATGCACAAGCATGGTTCACCGAATCATCACAAATCGGGAGTTTTAGAGCGTACCAAACCGAATTATTCGCTAACTAAACAGCATAAAAGGTGGTTCAAATATTTCTTGCTTCATTTCTATCTCTGGCATCCCCTAACTGACTGACACCAATGCAGATCATTCCCAGGTAAGCCCTCCATCTCTCTCTCCCCTCCCTCCCCCTCTCTCCCTCCCTCTCTTCCTCCTCCTCCCTCTTCCCTTGCAGTCTCCTCGACGCCACTGTTTTCGTTTCAAAACAAGGGAGAGTGGAATAGGAGAGCAAGGGCACGAAGCATAGGATCGCAATCATGATTCTCTGTTTTAAACTTTTTTTATTTTCAAATTTTGAATTGAAGTCGGCAAACCATGTGGCAACATTCCTACAATGAACTCGGCAAACGGTCTATAGACTTCAGTTCAAAATTTAAAACTAAAAAAAGAGCCACCCCAAAACGGCATGGCACAGATCCATACAGCATTGTACCGCCCACCGACCAATACGAGTCTTGATACTGGTATGCACAAGTATCCAAGAAGCATAGAGAAATTTATATGATTCAATATATGTGAAAAAAAGTCCTAGGTTCATCTCATTAGTCAACTTAAAATGGGAAAAGCATGCTGTGATACATTAGTTCATAATCATATATATTAAAATCAACTATTCATACCTTGTATGATCAATATCGGCCTCTGCATTTCAAAGAGTGTCTCAGTATAACATGACCATGGTAGAGAAGATAATTCAATGGCAAAGATGCAATAAAAGCTAGGTAGGCTATGATGAAGAATCATTACATCAAAGAAAGAATAAGAATTGTATGAATGGAGGCTAAGGTGATGGATAACCATGATGGCAAAGGCATGTGAAACAGATACAAGAGGAGAAACCTTGAAAAGGCAGTTTAGGCTTGTATTAAAAGGTGAGCAAAGAAAAGAGGAAGACCTAAAATAACATGAAGATGTGAAAAAAGATCTAGCAAAGAAAGAAGGGAGAACAAATCTAGCCACATGCATTAAAGACTTGCAAGCAAAACTCAGAAATCCAAATTGAAAAGGTTGTGGATAAAGCACCATGGTTACGGCTAAAGGTTTTCCTACCATATATATTAGCATGGCTTTGCCAACAAAGCCATGTATACTGGTGCATCTCTTAACAGACTCTATAGCATAGGCAATATACACAAACCTTTAGTACAGAATTTCCTAGTGTATCTACCTTCAAATAGGAAGGAATAAAATATTGCTCGGATGGATGAATGGATTGGATATGATTGGTCACTGCTCACTAAAAAATAAATCAGATGAGAATTCAGTTAGCCTGCAGTAGACAACTGAAAACGAGATTATTGAATTTTAACACTACATTCAATTGTCAGAATGTGGAAGAATTACAAGATATGTATATTATTTATAGCTTTCTTCATGTCTAAATGACAATTGTAGCTGAAAAGTTCAATGTTAGCATGATGGTTTTGGTTCTTTTTTACCTGGCCAACTGAACCAAAGCGATACATGACATTCTCTCCTGTTCCATCTGAATTTGGTGCTGACCAGTAGGAATCAAAAGCAACGCCACTAACCTGCCAAATAACTTTACATCAATATATGTTAAATGGCTAATCAAAAGATGTTACACAGAACATTAGATTAAAAACTTACCCATGAATTATGTCCCTCACCCCACGCTACTATCTTCCTGTCTTCCATGCTCCAAACTTGAACTAGATCATCTTCACCGCCAGTCAATATATATTTCCCGTCTGAACTGAAACAATATATAACATTCTTAATAAGGTTTGTTCTCCTAAAAGAAACAAATTGCAAACTCATCTAAGAAATCCGTGTTATATATAGTTTTGTGCTTCATGAATTTTAAGCAATTGTTGTATGCTGGTGAGACATAAGATGATGAATATGTCCAAGCACATGAATGAGATTGGCAGAGGTAGGAAGCCGATGTAGGTCAATGAGCATAAAACAGGATTAAACTTGTGGTATAAGCATGATAACAAGGCTAAGATGTCAAAATAATAGAGGCCAATTCAAAGTTGCAGTTGCACCTATAAGAGTGATAGGAAAACAACTGAGATGGTATCGCTCGAGAGACTGACAGCAGTGCAGAAAAGCCAAAAAATATGATGAAACCATATTTGTACATAATAATGAGTTGATAGGAGCCAAGGACCTAATAAGGGCTGGCTGCAGATTCTGCTAAAAGATTTGGAAAGGTTTCTTACAAGGTTTGTTGTACCAGTCAATACCATACCATAAGGAGCATACCATACTGTGCCAGTACCAAACCGCTACGCAGTTTCATACCGCACCAACACACATACGCCTTGCTATCTCGTACCGTACCGCAAACTGACATTGTAATAGGATGGTACCGGTACCGAGGTAGCGAACCTTTCTTATTTTATGGAATAGCTCTTAATAGGTATGCAGCAAAGAATGATTATATTCAAGGATCAGATAAATCTAAAGAAACAGAGAGAACAATATCAATGTTGGATTGTAGGAACCACATCACAGGTTCCAAGCAGAAACAAGCATAATTTGTATGGAAGATGTTTTGTAATACCTCCAGGCACAACATAGTAAGGCACCATAATAGCTTTTCCCACCAAATATTAGTTGCTCTTTTGTGAAATCAAATACTCTCAGATAACCTACAAGAGCCAATCTACCTCAGGTTAAAGTGAACAAAGAAGCACAGAATATGATGGAGAGATACTAAAAGATAATGGATCTATATGCATGAAATGAAGCAAATACCATCTCTGCCAACAGTGGCTAAATATGCTCCATCTGTTGAGAAAGAAATGTTGTTGATTGAACCTTGGCAAATATGCCATCTAGCGATTGGATTGCTCTGCAAGGAAAACCATTGTCTCAGGATTAAAAATATAACAGGACTGCAGAAAATAGAACATAATTGTCTCATAAATGTCCAAAAGAAAAATCTTGAAATGCACTGATGCAACATCCTGTCAATGATGTATCCAATAGACCTCAACTGATGAGAGAAGACAATGACCACATAAGACTGCCATCTACAGTTGAATTCCCCTAAGAGAGTTTCTCCTAGAAGAAAATTGTACAGGTACTATGATTTCCTCCTCGGAGTTCCAAGGGAATGCAAACAAGAAAATCCGATTTCCAATATAAACCTAGGACATGAATCACAAGCATACATAACAACTTTTGCCGCAATATAGCAAATAATCTGGGACATACTTCACTAAGATGGAAACTTATAATAAAGAGCAACTTATCCATTAAAAAAAAAGGAATGTCATGAATTATATGAACCTTTTTGGGCCGTACTTTCACCAAGATGAAAGCTTATCATAAAGAGAATCTTATCCACAAAAACCAAAGAGAAAAGAAATGAAAACACAATGTCATGAATTACATGAGCCTGATCATGCATGGCTTAATAACCAGATCAAGCTAGTCTAGCTACTAGTGTATATATCATAATTCTCAATTCAGGTTCAAAAGGAAGCGCTTTTATGTCCATAAGCTATCGGTGATGATTTGCATTAGGAATATTTGCAATTTTTTTGTAAATTGAATTAAATAGAGGTGGCATCAAGCTGATCAGTGAAGCAAATCATAAGTTCACCAAATATGTTTAAGTTTTCAGAATAGATTAAAAATTTGTATTTAATTCATGATATAATGCAGTTTTCATTGAATCCATCTTATTGAAAGATTAAGCACATTATCACTAGTATCAGCACTTACCACCATACAAAAACAAGTTAACAATATTTCTCTTGACATATAAAAATATGTATTGGTTAGTTGTTCTATAACAGAAAATACTTCTTACAAAATTCAATTACTGATTTGTGATTTCTTTCGATGTTATGCGTTCTTAAATCTTCCAGATTTGGATGCAATCTGAGTTGTCAAAAACATGCTCCCATTGCTCATTTAAAAACGAAATTATACCAGCTCTTTTAACACAACCACATTAGTCTTTTTCCCCCTTATCAGGGGTGCAGGGGTGCGGGAGTAGAGGAGGCATGATTTTCACCAATTTCAACTATATTCATGCATGCATATGAGAAATGCATCAAGCATATGACTACAAACATGATTCGATGATCAACCGTATTAGACAAAATTTTCCTAGATGAAAATGCTGTTTTTACAGGATCTACATATTTTTATTTCATTTTTATTCGCCAAAAACATGCATGCTTTCATCTTTTGTGCCTAATCTCTTCCTCATAATGTTGAAAATTATGTAAATTTAAGTAAACTTGTGACTTTATCTATCATCTTGCATAACTTAAAAGGCAGTTTGTCACAATTTTAGTCATTACCATATCTTAACACAAAGAGCCCCACCATGACTTCATTCACCTCCACCATCTTATGTACATAACTTTTTTTTTGCTCAAAACAATCTAATACAATTTCTTTCATCTAATCATGACCATATTCACCATTACAATTGAACTTAGTGAATTTCTCATAAAAGTTGCTATTGTAGCACAGAACGAGCACATCATTAGGGAAATTCAACAGTAGATCTGTCACTAAGACCCAAAGACCAATCTGAATCCATAGACCCACAAGCTGGGCATAGATTCAATGATTAGGCCCATAAATCATTTCAGATCAGGGCCTAGGTCTAGTTAAAGTGCAGAACCCAGACCTCGCCTGATCGTATAATACATAGGGTATATGATTGATTATTATGAACGCAATAGGATCGATTACTATGAACCCAACTCAACCCACCCGGATCCAACTCTGATAGTTTGCGCAGCATACAACGTATGTTTCTACACTCGTATCCTTCACATTTCTTATGATATTTATCTAGTATACTTATATCATTAGGGACTTGTTTCGAGGGTATGAAGGACTGGTGGATCTTGTCAATTTTCTCATACCCAAACCTTGACTTGGATCCCACTAGGGCTGTAAAAAGAACAAGCTGCTGGTAAGCTGGCTCATGTTTGGCTCAAAATTCAGCTCAAGACTGGCTTGCTCAACTAGTGAAACAACCAAGCTTGAGCCCGATTTTTGAGCTCGAAAACTTGAAAATTAAATGAGCCAAGCTTGTGCTAGGTCCAACTTGTGCAAAGTCAGCTTGAATAACTCAAAATATAAAAACATAAAGATTTATTATTTATTATTTATAGAAAAATATTAATGCAAACGTAACAAAATAATGGAAAAGTGACATTTTAGTAGTGCCATATCTTGGGGCAAGATTTATGGGTTACTACATTTAAAATATCCTCTCACCTATTTAAATCATCTCAACCATTATATTTCTATTTAACAGCTGAGATAAGCTGCGAGGCATAAGAAGAAACAAGACAAAACCTTTCACTAGCCTTAAAACTATCTCATGATTTGTTGGAAGCCTCTCCCTCCATCTCCATCTCTCTCTCTCTCTCTCTCTCATGCGTGAGCAAGCGCTTGCTCTTTCTTGTAGATGTTCGATCTATTGCTTTCTAGTGCCAATCTAAAAGTTTGGCCAAATATGCTGCTTGTTGCCTCTCAAGTCTCAACATTATGTCAAGATTGGTGGTGTCACCACCAGCTATTCCCTCACTCCACTCTCAAGCATAGCCTTGTCCTCTTTCACCTCTTTCTTCTAAACTCTCGCCATCTCTCTTTCGCTCTATCCATGTGAAAAATATCAAGGCTAACTGAGCCAAGCATGAGCGAGCTTGAGTTTAAATAAGCCAAGCTTGAGCTCGAGCCTCGCAGCTTGAGCTCATGTCAAGCTCAAGCTGAGCTCCAGCTGACCGAGTTGATTGTCGAGCTGGCCTTTGCTCGCTCATGCTCTGCTTGTTTTCATCCCTAGACACAATCTATTACTTTAATGGGTGGTGTTTGGATCAAAAGTTTGGTCCAGAATCCAAACAAGTTTGAGTACAGGTCTAGAAGTATCTGGACCCAACTTGACCAAATAGCACCCCTATTCAACAGCTGGAAAATAGAGAACATAGAAAGCATTAATGAAGTATATCAATCTTAGAGTTTAAATATGCAAATAATTTTATATCTGAATTTTATTTCAAGCATAAAATAATTTACTTCATATGCAGGAAATTCTATGAAAGGAAACATTTGGCATCCCAACTATTTCTCAAGCACAAAGGAAGAAAAGCAGTAAAGAAAGAATAAAAGAAAAGATAAGTAATAGACTAAAATTTTTCATTAACTTGTATAGTTCATCCAAAAATTATATGCCTCAAACGCTCTTGAACAACACCCAACCGACCATTGATAAATGGCTTAACTTTGAAAACAACTTAAATGAAACTACTGTCAGAGCAATTTCCAATGACTCGATAACCCTACTAATGAGCTTTCTAAACAATTCCTAAAAATCACACGAAAAATAGATTTCCAAATACCAAAAGGTCGATAATACTCAAAGCCCCATCTAAACCTAGTTTGCGTTAACTACGAGAACTGCCAAGTGCACAAACAAAGTTTATGCTCAATCAGCTCCCCAAGAGCAAGGACATGGATATATCCAATAAAAGGCCTAAAGAAAATGTCAGACACAATATTAGCAATTCTACAAGGCAAATAAAAGAATGATACTAGCAAGGCAAATAAAAATGTCAGACACAATATTAGCAATTCTAGCAAGAAAATCAAGTTTGCTCGGTGCTTGAAGGAAATTGGTGGACAGCTAATCCTCACACATGAAGGAACAATATTCTACAGAGAAAACAATGTAGGCTCATCCAGGCAAACATCTAGCTAAAAAGATGGTTAATGTCAAAAGAAATGTATGATTTAATGAAATCTACCTATGGTGCCATTACAGCCAGCAAATAGGCAGAACAAGATACCTAGTAATATTATATCTTAAAAAAAAGGATTCAATGGTTGAACTTCTCCACCAAAAACAAGCCATCTTGATCGAATTTTCTAACATACTGGTCTTTTTTAATCTCAAGAGTATTACGAGTAAATTAAAAGTATAGAGGTAAAATTCCAAAAGTTGTCCAACAATATATTTGATGCACATTGAAACTGACTTCAAAATGCAGATCAGGTTTATTTCTGAAGTTACCTTACTTGACCGTGCATGTGCAACAGAAAATTGGGTTTGATCCTTGATAACAGGAAATGAACAATCTGCAGTCCCATCCTTGCTCTATACAAACAGGGCAAGAGTCAATTTCAATTTTAGAACAAACTTAAAGGCAATCACTATTAGATTAAACTGAATAATCGATCCCACACCTACTTTTTCATACACATACAGATTTCCATCAGCATGACCAACAACAAAAGCACCATCACCTTCTGGAACCCATGCAACACCAGTGCATCGGCTGCAGAAAACCAAGGAATGCGCACATAAATGGTAAATAAATATTACTTTTGAAATTAATAAAACAACAAAAACTAGATAAAAAAGAATCAACCAAGCACAATAAGACTATAAAAGGAGCTACTTTATTCAACCCCACCCCTTCATGAGCTCACATGTGCGCACACCTCCTTAGTTTTCCATTTGACTTGCTACTTATCAAGCTTTCCTAGAAAAAGTTGTTCAAACAAAGTTCCCAAAGTTTAGCAGCTAGCATGATCTTAACAGCAATAGTTGCCCAAGCAGTTTGACTTATTCCCTAAATAGCATTGTTGTAATAAAACAAATGAATTAAAATGTTTAAGCTCCCCAAATTTTGATGAGTCTTAAGATAAAACTCAAAAGAAGCTTATACCCATCATTTTCTTCTAAGTCTTTAATGCATCATCTAGAATTTTCCCTTTTTGCTCACAACTACAAGTGCAGCTACTGGATAGTCCAAATTCAATCAGAAAGAATGAATCTTAAGTGTTGATCGGCAAAATATACCCAATACATGGCACACAGGCTAGAATCTTAGCATGCTGTTGTGCTGGGACACGCCAAGAACTGGCACAATGCAGCATGGAACCATACCACTAGCAGACCAGCATGCCCTTGGAACTTCAATCCTTCGTCAAAGTACCCCTTTCACCAGATCTTGCTTGCGAAGAAATATGCCAGCCATCTGATGTTAAACAGCCCCTTTCCAATGAAGAATGTCTGGAGTCCTATTCCAATGGGGTTTTGTTTAAAAATGTTTAAGAGTATTTCAAAGAAAATTCAGAGTCATTTTCAATCATCTACTTCGCTGGTTTTAGGAGTATAGTTTATTAATAGTGGTTTTGATATAAATGAAGGGTAATGCTATAGGGCGTCCCTCATACTCAATCACACGAAGTTTGTTATGCCATATGTCCACAAGGGAATTATTATGATTCACAGGGGCCGGTCAAACCACGACACGCCATATTGGCGCCATATTGGCACCATGTTGGTACAAGGAAAATTTTTTATACTAAAAAGCACTCATAGCATTTTAGATTAGTGATTCCTCATCAGAGTCTAGTTTGGGGAGCAAGCAGTAACTAGTTAGTCCATTTAATACAGGGAATATTTGGATGCTAAATATCCCTATTTTGGAATCCTGAAAGGCGATGAATAAAGAAGTTGAATGGTCCTCATTTTGGAGGATTTAATCACCATTTTGTTTCAGTTTTATTTTTAATTAGGGAATCCTAAATTAATTGAGGTCAGAAATGTAGCTGATCAAAGCTCTCTAAAAGAGGTTTGGTCAGTTGATTACGAATAGTTGATTCCTAATTTGATGAATCCTAATAGCAGGCAAAAAGGGGATGGTCTAGAACCGACCTTGGGCTGCTGTTTGATTTGAATGTATGCAGAGCTTATTGGAGAAATAAAAATTGGCTGCAAGACTTTACCCTTTCTCTTCTTTCCTCTTGTTCCTCTACTCTATTTTCTCTTATTTCCCCCTCCCCCTCTTTCTAGACTTAATCTATTGGTTGTCTGTGATAAAATGCAGCAAATTAAGCTTTGTACCCAAACTGAAGCCACATCTAAATAAAATTTGCTTCTGTTTTGCTCCTGACAGCAGATTGGTGGGCAGTCTAGAAGCTGATTACTGTCATAGCTGAGTGAGCGATAAAAATTGTATATTAATCAAATTGTTTCCAATCTGCTTAAACTTTACTAACATGAATTTCATACAAAATCCCAAAACTCCAGTAAGATGCCATCAACAACTTAAAAAACTGGAAATTGATTCCTTTCTGGAAGTTATTCCATATCATCATTATGCATCATGCAAATGCATTAAATAAAGGTCCAGGTCTTATCATTGTTTTTCTCATACCTAAAACCCTGCACATTAATTCCATAATCAGGTTTTCCTTAATCTCCCCCAACTCTTTTCAACTGCAACCAAAATGTCTCTCCACGAAATGTTGTCTTCATTCTCATAGCAAATGGCTCCATCAGCTCAATCGGTTTCCTATTACTTTGTCTTCAGCTCAACTTTCCATAACCATATTGGATCATGCTATCCTTTTAAGCTCCTTGTAATGTACCATCCTTACATCTACTCAAGCATATAAATCAATAGCCACACTTTTTACTATAATTATCCTATATGCATATACCAACTTTATTGATCGAAGCATTGATCTTTAATAAAGCTGCATATATCTTACTGTTTCATACTCCCCCCTGACCATCTTCAACATGTTAAGAACTCCGAACACTTCTTATTTGTATAGGCCAAGGTCTCGCTCTTCAACAAAAAGGAAAAGAAAAAATCATCCCACCCAATTCACTTTAATTGTACGGCAGAACTGAGTCAACAAATATGAACCCAAGCCTAATATCAATATATTGTGGAATTTGCTATTCACTTGCTTATTTTTTCTAACTGACTTCAATGTTTATCCTCCCAATATGTTCCTCCATGGTATTAACTTAGCCCTCATCCTAAATTTAGCTTTAACAATTAACAATGAGTACCTAAAACTTGTCACAGCCCTCCTCAATGCCTGGATACTGCTGACAATTTTCTTGGAATTGTCTTTTTCCCTTGTAAGCACTTGCTTAGTACTCTATGAAAGTATTTATTTAATGGTAGGCGCATGGATTAAAAATCTAGAGAGAAAAATAATGAAGGTACAAACTTGGTTCTCGAGGTGTGGAATACCCATGACACTGACACTGTATATAATGATATTTGCTGGAATAAAACATTGTTGGATGATCACATTAATCCATTAAAAGTGTCAAACCCCAGAGTGCAAGATTGATGCAAGTGAGAAAACAAGAACCGGGAGAATACATGCCTGTTATTTATAGTGCCATCCTTGTTATAATGCTGAGCTGCTACGAGCTTCCTTCCAGGGTCCTGCAATTGTTGCCTCAATGACACCGAATAAACTAAGACACCATAGATATTGACATTTAGTAGGGCAGAACGACAATTGAATCAACAAGAAATCATAAAAACAGAATATAACCAGACTGATTTAACCCCATAACTGAACTCACCATCACCGGAGTGCAGACCAATGAGCAAATCGTGCCCATCCTTAGCCTCGGCATCAAAGGCATGGCATACAGGGTTCGAGTTGCTGAAGTGGATGGACTTGATTGGATCCTGGAAAACAACAACATCCGGTGGTGATCAAACTGCATCGCAAGCCAACAAAAAAAAACAGATAAATGAGAACCTTATCCTGCGAATTGAGATCACTGATGAAGAGAGTGTCAGCGGCATTGAAGATAAGGTACGCCCCCTTGCCGTCATAATTAGACGTGGACTGAGAACTACTCGATCCAATGGAGGATCCAAGGGACCCCCCGGTCCTGCTGTTCCCCGAAACCACTCGGCTAACGCCATTCCCCCCAACAAAGCTAAGCGCCCGGCTCCCGTTCCCAGCCCCAAGCAGCCTCGCCGCCGCCGACCTCACCCCTCCGCCGGAGCTCGGGGTCGACGGCGTGGACGGCGCCTGGTTGGCGGGTTTCTCCTTCAGATAAGCGATCGTCAACTTAATAAAAAAAAACAATCTTTAGCAAAACATGGAATCACGCAAGCATCAAAGGGTGAGGGGCAAAACCCTAACCCTAGGCCAAGAAGCACGGTACCTGGGAGACGGCCTTGCCATGAGAGTAGTGGAGGATTGCGGCCGGGTGGGTCTTCTCGTACTGGAGCTTGTAGCGGCCCTCGGGGGTCTTAAAATAGGTCTTGAGGCCCGGCGACTGGGCGTTGATGGAGGTTGACGTTGCTGCCATGATCAGAGGCTTAGGGTTTTCGAAATTAACAGAATGAGGACAATCGATCGAGTGATCATACTACCCTCTTTGTTCTCCGAGGATTAAACGTTAGAGACGATCAAGGATCGAAGAATAACGGTTTTATCAGGGAGAAGATAAGGATGGAGGCGAGAAAGAGGGGCGAAGGGTTTCCATCCGTCGTCTTCGTTGCCTCCGCTTAAATCTCAACGGCTCCGGGGGAGAGGAAAGGGGAAATCAGAAAATAAAAATAAAAATAAAACCAAAGCGTGTCGTATTTCGATATGCCGGTTTAAAAAAGGCCTTAAATGGCCGTCTTTCTCTTTTTTTCCGCTTGAACTTTCACCGCCCGAGGTATCTTGACCGTCCTTTTGGTGGCCCCTTCTGTTGGACGGATGGCATTATGGCTCTGGAATGTAAATTTAGGGTATAATTAGATATGGGAATCGTAATCTATTTCTCAAACAGATCAAATCACGTTAAATAAAGTAAATATATTTTAAATAGATTGAATAGATTTAAATGGATTTAACAGATTAAACAGATTGAATTAAATAAGGTAGGAACATATTGAGCAAATTTTAAATTAGTTAAATAAGCCGAATCTTTGACTTATTCATTAAATCGGTAAATGAATTAAACAAATCAATGATTTAATTCCAAATCTAAATTATTTAATTAATAGATATAGACGATTTGATCCTTCAAATCTATTTATATCAAATCTAAAACTATCTAAATCAGATTATTTATGAATTATAAATTATCTTCCTTAGATGTGACATTGGATCTTTTGCGCCTCTCTAAGATCAATCCAAGAAGAAATGTTTTGGCGAGGTAAAATAAAAATAAAAATAAAACCAAAACGTGTCATTGTTCAGTTTGCTAGTTTAAAAAAAAGCTTATATGGCAGTCTTTCTTTTTTTCCGCTTGAACTTTCAGCACCTGAAATATCTTGACTATCCATTTGGTTGGCTCTTCTATTGGACGGATAGCATTATGGGACTGGAATGTAAGTTTAGGTTATAACTAGATATTGAAATCAGATCGGGTTGAATACGGTTCAAATCAAAAATTCATAATTCAATCTCGCCTACATAATTTATTTCTTAAACAGTTTAGATCAGGTTAAATAATTTTTAAATAAATTAAATAGATTTAAATAGAGCAAACAGATTAAGTAAATTTTAAATTAATCAAATAAGTTGAGTCCTGATTCGATTTAATTATTAAATCCATAAAAATATATTAAAATCTACTTAAAAAAGGTTATTTATGAATCGAATTGGTCTGTGAAATTATAAATTACCATTCTTAGATGATACACTGGATCTTTTGCGCCTCTCTAAGACCGGACGTTCAGGAATGCAGGATCGTGGTCCCGGTGGCTAGAATCTTAGAGATGGGAAGTATATACATCGAGGGTTCTAATGTTGTTCGGATCCTCTCCAATCCGAGGTTACACTGGAGAGCTTGAGCCATCCAATCACAGCCGTCCCTGCATCGTACGATGGCCGTGATAGAGACGGATCCATGCGTCCGTTTCCAATTGAATCCGGGATGGGAGAGGAGGTCAATTGTGTTTTTTTTTTAAATAAATTGGACCTTTTATTCCCGTCCGAGATCGATTACCGCTAAGGAGTCATATCGGTTATAGACTCGTGTTGTTTTGTGCATGCCTATGGCTAGGTGATCAGCATTGAACTTTTCAATGAATGTGACTTCAAAATCCAGCAAATATTTTTTTTGCAAGACCAAGGAATTGAAAGGTCTGAATAAAAAAAAAAAAATTAAGGTAAAGTTTGGAAATCCGTGATAACAAAATTTTGATCTGAACAAAAAAAAATTTAATATACTATAAAAAAATTATGCAAAATGATAAAAAGCATTTGTCCATGAAAAATATGGACCATCCATGCGCACTATTTTCATGTCATGTGGAAATACAAAAGAACGTGCAGGTGTCAAATTTCATGAAGAAAATCTTCAATCTAAACTTAGGTTACATTCAGTCCCATACTTTAGAATTTAGATCTTATGCATATGACTTTATTCAATAATTTAGCCAAGTGACATATACCAACATTATTTTTTTTGCCATTTAATTGAATATGGATATAGCATTATTAAGCAAAACCAAACCAAAATAAATACAGTCTAACTCAACAAATAATACATAAATCATGAATAACTTGGCCAAGCAACATGCTTATTAAAAGAAAAGAAAATTTATCAGCTATCTATGTCTTGTATGATTGGACTTTTAACCTGAAGACAAGGCAAAAAAAAAAATCTCTCTTGCTATACTTTAATAATAAATTATATATGTTAAACGAAATGGTCAAATATTTTGCAAGCCCCATAGAGTGTGGCAACTTTTAATCGATTTCCAATATCTTTCTAAGAAAAAAAAGCACAGAAAAATATTTTCTTTTGTATATACCAGATATGCAAATATTAATAAAATATAAAAACCAAGATTTTAGAGAGAGAGATAGATTAGGATCCTTCGAAAAGGTTTGGAGTCAGATTGACTCCCTCATCGTTCAATTGGCATGAATCATAGATTAATAAATAGTCCACTTAAAAAATTAACTTTAGCCATAAATAAAAAATAATATTTAATGAGTCGAGATGGGAGGCCAAGCAAGCTCCCATTTTTCTTTAGCCTTTTCCTTTCAAACTAGCTAACTTCCCCCTCTTTCTCTCTCCATAGCCATCTCTCTCCATTTGAACCTTCCTCCCCGTGTCTCTCTCTCAATTGAACCCTCCATCATCTCTCTCTCATCGGAACCCCAACCTCCACCTCTCTCTCCTGCTAGAACCCCAACAGAACCCAAAACCTCTCACTTCTCTCTCTCCCAAAATCCTAACCCCCCTATCTCTCTCACGCTAGAACCCCAATCCCCTACCTCTCTATTTCTCTCTCGTTGAAATTCCAACCCTCACCAAAAAACAACTCTCTTCTCCTCAATGCTGGTTTGGTAGCCCGAAGATAATAATTTTGCATACATCTCTATGTAATGTTCTAATTTTGATTATTTTATGTTGTCTTTTAAGATAGTTATCTTTGTAATTTATATCCAATGACTAATACTAATTTTACATACATATCCTTGTAATGTTTTAATTGTTATTAATTTATGTTATCCATTAAGATAGTTGTCTTTGTATTTTCTATCCAATGATTAAAAAAAAAATCTGCAATTTTCTATCCATTAAGATAGTCGTCTTTGTATTTTCTATCCAATGATTAAAAAAAAAATTTTCAATTTTCTAGCAAAAGAGAGATAGAGAGGTAGAGGGTTAGGGTTCCAACAAAAGAGAGAGGTAGAGTGTTAGGTTCCAATGTGTGAGAGAGAGAGGTGGTGGGGTTAGGAATTTTGCAAGAGACAAAAGGTCGCGGCTAGCTTTCTATCTCATCTCATTAAATTTTATTTTTTATTTTTTTAAATAGTCAATGTTAATGTTAAATAGACTTTTTATCATTATATGATTCGTGCTAATCAAGATAGAAGAGTCAACCAAATTGACCCGAAACCTTTTCGAAACAAACCTAGCGTGCGTATGTATATACAAAAAAAAAAAAAGCAAAATAAAAAGAATCATAACCATCAAAATTATCAGAAAACTTTTATAAAATCAAAAATAAAATAGATTTATAAAAAAATTAAAAAATAATTAAAACCGCACAACCTAATGAGAATAGAAGCTTCTACTTCAACTCATCCCTTTGTCCCCTGTCCCCCAAAAATAGGAGTTTCCTGTCAGCCGCCTTTTGATCTCTCTCTCTCTCTCTCTCTCTCTCTCTCTCTCTCGTGTACGCTGTGGTTCTTCGATCGACCAAGTCCAGCGTTCCCGGAATCAAATCAAGGTAGTTTGAAAGGGAAGTCGACGCGGAACGCCGCTCCTTCCTTTGTTAAGTGATGATTAAGGGCAGTGGCACTTTATAAATAATCCGGGAAATATAACGCCCCTGATTCCACTTGTCCTAACTTCTTCATCCATCCCCCCTCGCGCCCTAAATCCAGAACAAGAGCTCGCCAGTCTCCCCTCCAACCCCTCTAGATCTCACTCCGCGCGCGTATTAAAACCCGGAAGATTCGATGTCTCGAGATGACCTTTTTGGATTGATGGCTCTCCGTATATAGACCCGATGGGTCGCGGCCGCCCCGCAGAGGATTCTTGGAGTGGGGCCAGGAACGGCGGCAGAGCCTCGGCTGCTGACCGCCGGCAATGACATGGCCGCCTCCGCCAGCTCTCAGCACCGCTGCGTCTTCGGTCAGTGATCAAGAACCACTACTTCCTTCCTTTTCCCTACCTTACACCAAGAAAAATCCTCTTTTTTTTCCCCCGCGTTTCTGATGCTTTTCTCCCGGTTCAGTCTCGGTTCTTGGAGTCTTATGTCCTTCTTGGTAGTTCTTTCTTCGTTTTTTATTGGTACATCAAGAAAGATTCGATTATTTTCTCTATCTTTTATCTTGTTGTTGCTTAGAATCTCAGGTCTTGAAGTCTTGAGACTGCGTTTGACGTTTATTTTGGATTTGTGGCAGTTGGGAACATACCTTATGATGCCACGGAGGAGCAGCTGATACAGATATGTGAGGAGGTTGGCCCCGTGGTGTCCTTCAGGTCAGCCGCCTCTTAAAAAACCTAGAACTTTGATGTCTTGGAGATCAAACTGAAAACGTTTTCTTTTTCCTTTTTTTTTGTTTGAGTGACGATCCTCTGGTTGGATTTCTCGAACCGATGTGTATGGTTAAAACCAGAAGTTTGAAATCAGTTATTCTTCAAGTCGCTGCACTGAGGTAGTGAAAATCCTTAGGCTTGTCTGGAGAGGATCACCCAATGTTCGATCTAATTTCTCTTCTGAATCTCTGAAAAATGGTTATTGTTAAACTACTGGACAATTGTATTGTTCTCTTTCATTCTATATCATGGTTTTTGATGTTCTTTCACAGCTTGCACTGAAGCAATACATCATGAACTTATCATTTTCTTGCATTCGCTTTTTTTTTTGGCCTTCATTGCAAAAAGCATGCCTTTTCATTACACGATGAGTTACCAATAATGTTAACAACCTATTGGCTAAGCTTAGATGAGTAGGATCACTCTCCCAGATAACTTAAGGTCTCTGCAGATCTTTTAGTAAGAATTTACTAATCCATCTTTGTTTTCTATTATTCCTTCTTGACTGTTTTTGCTGAAAGCATGTACAGTTCCCTCTATTAACAAGAAAGGTTACATAGATAGGCAAAATTAGGAAAGTCTGGACTTACTGTAATTTTTGTATAACAAATGACAACGTATAGAAGTGAAGGAACAAATTTCATGTCATAAAAGTAAGTTGCTACTTATTAACCTCAAGAGTTGAAAACCCACATTATGAGTTTTGAATTCTTAGTATCATATCCTTCCCTTATCACAGGCTATAAAGACACTAGTACCTTATTAATCTTACGTGTATTGAATATGAGTTTTATAGTTAAAAAAGTACATGGAGGCCAACTTTAGTGGCAATATGCATGGATTGGCGGATACAGTTGGAACATATTTCTTGGGCTTACTACTTTAGAAGATTAATCTGTCTACTTCCAATTCCATCTTCATTTACAATGTTTCACTTGTTTCTCCACTACCTGCATTCTCAGTCTTTACAGTAATGTATTCTGACCATAGGAACATTTCCAAATTTACCAAGTCTCCTGAAGTAATTTAATATCATTTGTAAATAATATAAACAATGGTTCTCCTGAGTCTCAATAGTTTGCTGAGCTATTGAGATGTAAAGAGATACAAGCTTAGTTCCATCCCTTATTGTAGGCTCAGCAGGACTAGAAATCACCAATTTAACCACAACTATTTGATATCCTTGTGAGCACTCTTTCATACATGTCCTTGATAATTTTAAACTACCCTTTAAGCTTTTTGTCTCGCTCAGAACGTACCAAGTTATCTCTAGTGATATTTATAACATTTTTTAAAAATCGACAAGGATAATTTAACCACTTTTCTTCTTCTTGAATGCCTCCATCAATTGCCTTAACGAGATGACAATGTTTATTATGGCATAAATCAAAATTGGCTCTCCAAAATTGTAAGTATTTTTTTCTTAGCCTTCTTTTCATCCTCCTCCTCATTTCATATCCTGGCTCACAATTCTAACTTAAGAAAGTTGATACGCTGATACATTATCACCTTTATGTTCAGCCTCTTTCCGGATGTCGTTGAATAAGCTACTTAAATAAAGTCGACTTAGACTCTCCTATGATTTTCCATATCTTAAGTGGTATAATTTTTTTTGACTACATTTCCACTTTGCTTGCTTTGCAAAGCTATCTGTACTCTTATTTCACTAAAATTGAATTGGGGTATGTCTACCAACTTGTTAATTGTGTTTCTTATGATAACTCTCTTTAGTAGAGTCCTTGACTTATTTTCTTCTTACTCATCCTAGTGTACTTCTGAAACCTACAATTACCTGTATTTATATTTCGAGCTCAATCATATTGCTTTTCTTAACCTACATATTTTAGTAAATTTCCTAGTTTTTCTGTATTCTCTATAGATTTATAGAAGTGTCAAGTTATTCAAAATTACTTGCTTTTTGCAATTTGTTAATATTCCTCATTTCCTTGATTTGCTATCACTACTCATAATTCCACCACCTGTATATGGTTGTCCATTTAGGCTCTCCTAATAACTCTATAACACCTGTATTGACAAGATGCCAAATGATATCACATCTTATTCAATGCAATCCTTGATTTCTAGTTCCCTTCAGTGCTTGGTCTATAAGGATGTCATGTCACCCTTTCGGAATTGACCACCTTATTGTTAGCCATGTTTATGTCTTTTCCTTTTGCTTTTAGAGTACACATTCATAAAGGTGACATGTGTTTTGTAAACAGACTTTCTTTTTATCACCTTGCAACCTTTGTATGTTGAACTCTTTACTCTTGTTTCCTTTTGAAACAAGAAAAAAAGAAGTTTATCTATGACATATTAGATAGGCTCATGAAACTAACTAAATGCTCAACTTTCATTTGAAGAAAGATTGGAGAGTGTTGTCATATTATCTATTTGTTGGCTGAGGTTTGTCATGACTTTCTGCTTACGAATTTCTTAGTGACTAATCAGAAGATAGTGTAAAGTTTGTGGCAGCAAAAAAGTTTAAAATTTCATGGACCTTTTTTTATTCTTCATATCTACACTGTTAAATAGTGATCTTTAATGTTTTGACGCAGGCTAGTAATTGATAGAGAAACTGGGAAGCCCAAAGGTTATGGATTTTGTGAGTACAAGGATGAAGAGACAGCTCTTAGTGCTCGTCGCAATCTTCAGGGCTATGAAATAAATGGCCGTCAATTACGTGTCGATTTTGCTGAAAATGATAAAAATGCTGACAGAAACAGAGAGCAGGTCAGATATGATTAGCTACTAAAAGAAGCATTAAATTTTCTACTCCAGTTACCTAATCACATAAACTGCTAGAATGGTGGATGTGCTTTTAACCTTGTGATTGATATATCCTTGCTATACTTGTCAGTTAGTTTGACTAGTGCTAAGAAAGTTGTTTCTTTAGAGATATATTTTGGCAAACAAGTGCTACCACCTTGTGTGAACTTATATGTAAGCAAGTTGTGTTCTCATAGGACTCGCATCACATTAGTTTATTTATCTCCACCATAATGGAATGCAATGGTTTTCTTTTACCAATAGGGTATACTCCACTTGTTCTGCTATGTCAGTTTGGGTTATGTTCAGTTCACCAGGAGGATTGCCCTCCCAATTCGATGTTTTTTCCTGGAAGTTTCAACCATCATTGATAAGACAGCAGTCATGACCGACTATAAAGATCCTTGCAACTATGGCAGGGGATACGCTTTGTTCTCTCGCCACTCTACTCTAGTCGAATAAAGGCCCCTACAGAAGATGAAAAAGGCGGGCACTGAAATGAGAAAGGCACAAGTGATGCAAGCTTGAATGCTTGTTGATGATTGTTTTGTATTGAACCCTGATCTTTTAGAAAAAAATATGCATGTGATAATTGTACTTATGTTTTATAACTGGGGCATGATTTGCCTAATCAGATATTTGATATACTTCTTTAAATTTCATGGCCTGGCATCAAACTGGCAGATTATCATAACTACTGATCCTAAGATGTATTTTTGCTGCAATTGCAGTGCAACTATATGCTTCTATCAATCTAGATAATATTGCAACTGGTACTTTATTATCATTTAGTGGATGAAAAGTACATTTGGAAAAGTATACAATTATATGATACTTGATGGGGAAATTCTAAGTTGATAATTTTTGTTGCAGGGTCGTGGTGGACCAGGGTTGACATCAAGTATCAGTTCGACTTCCTTTTCTCACTTCAATTTATTCTTCGTTTTTTGTTTTTTCGAGACTTTATTGTTGCATGCACCAGTTTCTTTGCTAATGCTTTTGATGAAAATCTGCAGATGTGCAAAGGCAATTAGGTGGACCCTCTATCCTTGGGGATTCAACTCTTCATCAACCTATGGGTCTGCCATTAGCTGCAACTGCTTCATCTCTCATGGCTGGAGCTCTAGGCGGGGCTCAGACTTCTGGCATACAAAATGGTTTACAAAGTCAGTCTGGAATGGGAAATGATCCCTTGACTCATTATCTAGCTGGGATGTCTAGACATCAATTGAATGAAATTATGTCTGAGATAAAGGTCATTTTTTTCTGTGCTCTCACCTTTTATTTATCATCGCTCGCTCTCTGATGTATGCAAACCATAAGATCCTGATATTAGTTTGATTACAGGCTCTGTTTACTCAAAACAAGGCATTTGCTCGACAACTATTGCAAGGGAGTCCACAGCTGCCAAAGGCTCTCTTTCAGGTTGCTTTTTCATTCATTCAACTTTATAGACTAGAATTTTTTCTTCCCTTATTTTACGATAGTGGGCTATGTGCCTGAAGATGGTATACAAAGCTATGCAAGTGAGGATCATCATATCAATAGGAGGATATTTTGTCTCATTAATAAATAACCATGCTTTTCACATTATCTTGAAATTTGCTTTTCATTTGAATCAACATATAGTGAACCATGCTGACCAGTTATGGTGGGAATTTAGCAAATGCTCGGGACAAAAGGTGCTTCATTATGATGGTCTCATTTTATGTGACTATATTATCATATTATATCCTTTTCCCTTAAAGTTGCTCTCAGTTAACATAGGCAAAGTTTCATGTCAAAATCAGATCTTCATTCCCTACAAACATCAGTTGCCACCTTAATAATATGAACATTTTTGAATCTCAGCATTATCTGCAGCTGGTTTATGTGGTTCGAATTTACCTTAGATTTTTTTTTCTTGCTTCCATCCTCATGCTTTGATACTGATTTGTCATTTTATTTAGTATTTAATTATTACTTATATTTGATAAAATGAAAATTTGGAATTTTGTGCTATGTCTATGTTGCAGGCACAGATAATGCTTGGCATGGTGACACCGCAAATGGTCTGTCTCGTTAACCTCCAAAGGATGTACTGGTTTATTTGGTAGAATGATACTGAGTTTGTATAATATCAAATGTTGATTGTAATTTTTGAACTGCAGATGCAAATGATGAACAGTCAGCGATCATCAATTTTGGCCCCCCAACCTTCATCTCATATTGGCCAAGCATCTTCACAAAAGGATGCATTGATTGGAATGTTGTTGAGGCCATCTGAAAGTCAGATGCCCAATGTACCACAAAATCCAATAGGTTTGCAGCAATCTGCACATCCGCTGCCCAGTGTGCTTGCTCAACCTCAACATCAGCACCCTCTGCCACCGCTAGCCCAAGTTCTCCAGGGAAAAATACCAGGCAAACATGGAGCTACCAAAACATCATCAATACAGCCCCAGCCTCTTGATGACCCTTCTATTCAGCCAAATCCACCTGTACAGGCATCAAAAGGCCTGGTACCACAAATTCAACCCCCTCTTCAGCAGCATCATGCTAGACCACCTGGAGCTGCCCCTTTGGCGCAACATCCTCAGCTGGCCATCCCAAACACAAGCCTTCATCAACCACTTTTGCCTCATCCTTCAGTATCTCGGGCAAGTTTTTTCACTGTTAAATGCCTAGCTGATTGTATCTTCTGTATGTAGAATTCAATGATTGAAATATAATGATGGGCATGAATCCATGTGTGGTCCAATTATTCGGGCCCTGCTTTGTACTATTGTTTATCCTGTTCATGCCTATCTATGGCATAGCATGCACTTTGGCAAGAGCATATGTTAGGTTCTGATTTATTTCATAAAATTGGATTAGAAAAATCACTGGCCTACCTGATTCTATCTTCTTTATTATGGCCGAGAACCAGCATAGACATATCGGATGATATGTTGTTTTGCTATGCAAGCTTGAAGAAAATGATACTACTTAGTTCTTATTGTCAACTATATGTAGTTAAAACACCCAATCATGTTGCAGCCTCTTTAAATAGTAATCAACGATATTGTTGATATTTGCTGTTTTCTTAGCCATCATAACTATATTGTTGGATATATTAGGATCCACTGAATAAGTTGAAAAAATAGACTGTGAAAATCAAATAAGTATTTTTGGGCTGTGGTCTAAAATCTAAGTGTTGGTCTTGAATTTCATTTTTCACAAGCATGGAGCAAAATATTGCAAGTGCCATTTTCTTTTATTTTACTGTATGGTTGTGCATTTGTTTCAATTTTAAGAACTTATTTCCTGAACAATCACATACTTCAAAATTTTCAGGGCTCCTGTATGTTTACATATTGGATCTTTCTAAATATATTTTGGTAATTGTATTTCAATTTTTCCTTCCATTTGCTGAACTCTGGTTGTATAACAGATTAGCTCATCAAATTATCAATTACTGATGGGTGGACTGGAGATGCTTTCAAAGGAAGCTGGAACATCTGCTTCTGTTTGCCATGATCCAACTTGGGCATCCAAAACTAATACACAAAATTTAGGTGTAGGATTGGTAAAGCAAACAAGAATGGCAGGTGATGCATCGGAACTGATGAATCATCCTTCAAAAATACGTAGATCGGAAGATGGAAGTGGTGCTCCTCAGTCAATGAATAGCCACTCCTTTTCCAATAGACCTATTTCAGCTCAAACAATTGGCACTGAATCAGTATCTGTGAGTCAAATGACAGGTTTTGATGCGGTGCAACATTCAGAGAAACAGATGCCTCAGGTATTTTACTCATGGATATTATATCAAAAAGTTTGGCCTTCTATTGTCGCACCACATCCAATGGTTGATCAGGAAACTTAGTAAAGACCATATCATTGAAGCGTTGAATCTTGACCACTGCAAATGGATAAAGTCCAATGTTTGATTCAATGGTCAGATCCTTTTTCTCATTCAATGGTTCACCTGTACTGGCTTTGGCTCTTATTGCAGCAATAGTAGGCAGCCATTAAATTGATCTTTCACTGTTGTGGTGGAGGTTGAGTCTTTGACCATAGTCTCCTCGATCCACAAAGCTTCAAACATGGTTCTTCCACCAGGATAAACTTTGGTGGACTGTTCCAATGGCTTTCCCCTTCACATAGGTTATGTGCTTTCACTTTCACATAGGCTATGTATCTCACCAAGAGCTTCTTATTATCTTACCTTCACATAGGAGCTTGGATGAATTATTTAAACTACTAGGCAGCTAGATGTGATAACATTATTATCATTATGTTCGGAGTGATGGGAAGAAATGTACTGGTGCTTTTATTCATGTGGGTAATGTCATGATGTGTATCTTGAACAATGAGGGCTGCCTGAGGATTTTGCTGAATGAGTTAAAAGTTATTTATGAGAAAAAGCTTATTGATGGCTATTATGCGTGGAATGATGAATTTAAAATGGAGTTTTGAAGAGAGAAAAGTGGGCACCTCCACAAGTCGCGAGGATTCATACTTGTCTTCACCAGTTAAAGTGAGATTAACAGAGATATCTCTCCTTGCTTGGAACATTTAGGGGGGAAATCTGGGAATAAGAAATGGAATGGGTCTTGTTTTAGCATTATTTTTGTTTGATGTTTTCATCTTTCTTAGGAGTACGAGTGGTGGGTATCCATCATCATTAGTGGATTAATATGCAGACTTCTGTTATAAAATGAGGATGCAGAAAATCTAGGAAGACATTCGCTTATTGAAGGATCTGGGTTAGAGTATTAAGGCTTCAAGTTAATATGAACTCAAACCTGATTGTGCATTGCCATGGGTTCATCCATTTAGTTTTGATTCAGTCTTCTGCAATCTCTGTACTTGTTTTTCTGCTTGTTTTTTCAGAATCAACTCTGTTTCATTGTGGCCACTGTACGTACAAATGTAGTTTAGCTTCATCTATATATTTATATTCACCTGGAGTAGCTTGTGTTGGGTTTCTGCATACCAGAAATTTATCTTGATCTTCTGCGCTATTTCTTTATTCATTTCTTGCGCATCCATGGCTGTTATATGTCATATGCAATTGCTTATGTTAATCTTCCACTTGATTTCTCTTCTGGGTGCAGCTTACACCTGAAATGGAGTCAGCTCTTCTGCAGCAAGTACTGAGTCTAACACCTGAGCAGGTAAGTTCATTACCTGTAGAGCAGCGACAACAAGTACTTCAACTCCAACAGATGTTATCAAGCAAGTAGCGTAACTCTATACTGATTCCTCGATGCCTACATCGACATATGCACAAAGGAGGATCCCAGATCATTTTATTTATCACCTGTTGAATGTATTTGTGCATGCATAATGCATTCTTTGATGTGTAAATGTGATGAGAGAAGCATAATAGTCCATCATCATCTTAGTTGTTGAATGCAAGGCTGGCTTCCTTGATTCCATGTAACATTAGAGTATAATTCATTGCCTTTAAAGCAAAAGCATGGATCTCTCTTCTATCTATTGTTGTAACTTTGCACCCATGTGCAAATACCCTTTTCTTGTCTCCAGCAATTAATGCAAAGGAATATAAGACGAAGGAAGATTGTACCTACAAATTTTCCATAATTGTGTATCACTGCTTTGATCCTATCTATGAGAAGGCCTGCTCGACTATCTTGCCTCGTATGTGATAGGTCTTGGGAGTTTTGATGCCTCTTCAGCATCCACATGGTTCATTTTAGAAGTAACATTGTCTAGTAAAATCTGGACAACTGCAGTTTGCCTGATCATGTTGTTAGCTTGTTTGGCTTTAGGGATTTTTCTATCTGGTGATAAATGAAGCGTATTTGGAAGGTTTAGTTTATGTTTAGAATTAATATTTTTTTTGATGGAAATAAAGAAGTTATAATGTACGGGCAGATGTGTTGGCATCTGACTCATCTGCTTACAGCATTTATGGATAAGCAAAACTGCAAATGACCCTCTCTCTCTGCAGCCAAAGCATCCCTCTACAGATTTGGGATTGCAGTCTATGTTTTAGCATGGGTAGTGACTTTTATTATCAATTGGGAACCTCATTGTCATGCTTGCTCTTTTATCTTGTAACCATCATCTATTTGAGTGTTTATTAGGAGGGATGGGGTTAGGAGAGAGGCCTGCACTTTAAAAGAGATGTATTCTGGGATGACCATGCAGTGTTTGAATTTATATCTTGCTTGTTTTCTTCAAATTCAGATTTATCAATTCGTATGTTGATATTTTTATCACTTTCAGCTTCACACGGCCATTATTCAGATTTGACAAATACAATGGTTGCAAATGCAGAATCATCATGATGCCTGCTCTAGACATGCTTGCAATTTTTTCTTTATAGCACCTCAGAAGCATTTGACCTTCCATGAAGAGAAACATAGAACAAGATCTTTGACCAAAATATATAGCCATGGAGAGTGTATCCAGTACAGGGCATAACTAGAAGGCCATTAGAACCAGAGAAAAACTCAAAACAAAACTCTAAAGCAGAAGGGTATTAGAAAGTTCTGGTGAGCTGAAAGTTCCATGTTGTCTTCCTCGGTCTCTCCCGGTCGATGGTCCCTGCACCTTTCACTCTCTGAGGCAGACCTGTCTGAGCCTTCAGCCTCAGCTTGAGTTTGTCTTGTCCATAATTTGACTGCTCATGTAATGTATTCAATAAGCATAAGAATGGCAAACACAAGGATGACGAGGCAAACTTTTCTGATCCTGATTAGTGAGTTAATGAAGCCAACCAGCAAAGGGCCAGTAATTCTATTCTTTAACATTCTTCCTTCTCTATATCCACACATACACCATAAGGCCATTGATAAAGCAGCAATATTAACAAAGCCTCCATTCATATATTTCTCATCCAACAAAAGTATCAAGCCTTCATCCATTCCTAGTAAAGTCATTAAATTTATTATGGAAAACCAATTCTCCGATTAGGTTGACTGCATTGCGCGGAGTTAAGATCATCAAGTAACAGAAGGAAGCATGCATCCAGTAACAGAGAGTATTCAAACATTGCCAAGATCATCAAGTAACAGAAGGAAACAAGCAAAGACTTGTTGCTTTTAGCATGTCGACTGCATCATGCTGAAGCTGCCCTCTTCTTCTGGTGTATGACACAAAAAACTGGCAAACCAAAATCAATGAATCAAACAATCTGAAGCAAGGTATTATCTGCCGAGTTGAGTCAGGACCCTAACAGAACAGCTAATGTCCAACTTCTATTGGAAATAGGTGACTAATTTCATGTATTCATACAGTTATGGCAATCATTAGCCAAAACCATAAAAAGAATTTTTTAGCAGGCTACCTGTTAAGTAGACTAGAGCAATTTATAGACTAACTACAAAGGGTTTTCAAGTCAGCAAGATGGATCATCTCAAATATTATATAGGACTTGAGCACTTGGCTAAATGTTCACTAAATAGTGACATGTGAAATCAGAAACAAAATTGACTGCCCAGCTGCCTCTAGAGTTACAATATTATACAAGGAGAAGTGTATGCACATTTGTGTTTCCATAATAACTTTTGCCTTTTGAAGAATGCCTACATTAAACTGAGTCATTCTACCATCCAAGACACACACACACACACAAAAGCTGCTCTGTTCACTTGCCCAGAGATGCATCAATGCAACTCAGTCCCTTAATTTCCCATAAACACAAGATGCATTTTAGCAAAGAGTATAAGATAAAGGCAGAGAAAATAATGGACTGAAAATTTCTCTCAACCATTTTGTTTATATTTTCTTGATGGTTTCCCAGGCTCCTGCCTGCAGGAAAGCACGAGTGTGTTCAGCATTCAAGTGGCTCATAACGTATCTTGTTCTACCTAGCCTAAGAGCCTACTATTTTAAACTGTATATGAGAGCATGCATACTTGTGTATTGATCAAATGTCTGCATTTCAAGCATACCAACAAGCACTTACAGGTAAAAACATTAAGATACAAAAAGAGTTGTAGATTAGAATTACATGCTCACATCTAAACAACCTTATCAAGCCCACAAGGGATTGGCTAAATGGAATAAAGTATCGCTAACAAGTTTTAATCATCTTCCTCTCACTCTGACATCAACCCACACCATCTAAATGGGGCCTATCATGACTGATCACCGAGACACACCAGTGCTGCTGGAGCAAAATAATCACTGTACTAAATGCATCAAATTGAACAAACATATTAAAAAGCAGAAAGCAGACACTAGTAATCACTATATACGCAAAGCGGCAAAATTTAACAAAAATCGAAACGTATTGGGAACTGAACTAATAATCGTGATCACATGAATTGTTTAGGATTAAGTTTTGCAACGTTCTCATTTTAGATGGTCTGAAACAACTCTCGGTCGTGAAAATACCAACCATTTGCACATTTTATATGATTTAAGTATCAAGGTTCTCGTTTTATTAATTTCTGCATGAATTCATCGTAAAATAATACTAGAACCTCATCCAAAATGGCCAGCCGAAAAATATTAGTTGGGTTTTTTTTGATCTTATCCAAAATCTATCCAGCGAATAACTGATATAAGACTAACCAGTGAAAAGCTAATCGATGCTGACCATGGGTCGATCATGGTGCTTGTAATTAGATTTAAATAAATTTGAACTTCTAGCCTGACGCCTTGTATAGTTATATGTTTAGTCCTACATCATTCGCTAGATAGATCTTAGGTGCCTATTCAGGATCATCATCCGCTAGATAGATCTTAGGTGCCTATTCAGGATCAAAAAATTTAAATGATAGGTCCTGGGTTAAGTTGGGTTGGGGGAGAAGCGCACCCCCATCAAGTCATCCACCTTCCGATCCATTGACCACCCCGGCGAACTCCCCCGTGCTCGCATCCTTGTCGACGCTGCCACGTCCACCTTGAACGCCGGATCCTCGCCAGTGCCATCACCCTGTCTTCGTTCAGCAGCCGCCGCTCTAGGAGCACCAGCACTGAACACTCCGCCACCGCCGCCCGCTCCGCCTTGAGGCCGAGGATGCCGTGGAGGAAGCGAGGGAAGTCGACGGTGGAGAGGCCGCAGGGAGCGTCCAGAGGAGGCTGCCGTGGTACCTGCCCCACCGGCACCGGGAGCGGAGGTGGCTGGCTGTAAGGAAGAGTGGATGCATGAGATTGTTGCTGACGTCGTGGAAGAAGTTGATGTTGAAGGTGCCGGTGGAGAAGAGGACGGCGGGGAAGAGGTGGGTGACCATCTAGTCTTGGGAGGCAAGAGCGGGGTGGGAATGGTGGAGGCAGATGGGGCACTGAAGCTTGAAACCCGTTGAAACGGGATAGAGATACACAGGGGCGGCTGGGGCCTAAGGCAAATCCATTGAACGAGGCCCTTTTTTTTTAATAATTTTTTAATGAATATAAAATACTTAAAAAAAATATATAAAAATAGATAGCTATCAAGTACACTATTTTAACAAAGATACATGCATCTAACAAATATAGACAAAAAGCCTTTTTTATTTAATATAATTCTTGAATGAAAGCACATAAAGTAATTATACTAAATGAAGGGCCATGAAACTGATTAAATAACTGAGATAATGCTTGGCAATACTGTTTACCATGTCAAGCAAGAGCCAAATAGGAAAAGATCATCCCATGGCACTTCATAGTCAAGGTAAAGAAAAGAATTTTTCCATAAATGAACCTCTTTATAAGAGAAAGTAGGGTCATTATGGAAAATTCACCCCATCCCACCATCTCCCCTTCAAGTAAGTACCCAAGCGGCAACTGCAACATCATAGCACAGCAGCCATTAAACCCCCTCCCTCCTTTTCTCTCTCTACCACCCAAGAGGGGAGAAGAAATCGAGAGGAGAAAACTAAAAGAATCTCCACCCTCGAAGAAGTCCATCTCCAATCCCCCTATCTTTCTTCCGGATGGCCCAGCTGGATCAGGAGTAATGTGAGGGAAGGAAAACCAAGACCAAAACCAAAAAAGAGAAGGGATGAAAGATAAGAGTGGCTTCAGGCGTCTATCAAGCCAACCAAATCCCTCCTCTCTCTCTGGCTCTCCCCACCTAAAACAAAACTACTGTCCCCAACATCCCAAATTGCCCCTCTGCAGGCCAGGAAACTCTCCACCTCCTTTCCATCAAGGGAGAAGACTCGTAGCCAGCCCCAGATCGGGGCCTTTGCTTCCTTTTGGTCAGCCTCCCGGGGGCCTTGCATTAGCCCGGGGCCTTAGGCGACCGCCTCAGTCGCCTAGAGCCCGGACCGGCCCTGGAGATACAAGGACTCGTTGGTATCCCTGTGATTTAAAATTGTTATGAATAAAATATAAAAAAATGCACATAAGACAAACTCTTATATGTCTAGATTTTTTATTTTTTATTATTTTGAAAATAATAATAATAAATTAATTATTTAAATCACCATTATTTCTGCAGCTATCTCCATTGCCGTCGCCACTATTACTTTCACTACCACCACCATCATTATCTCTTATTTTCGGTGTTGCCATATCCACCACACTACTGCCGGCATCTTTGTCACACTACTGCCACATTGGTGGCTACTACCACTCATCATCAGCACTATCGGCTCATCTAGCACCCATGTTTTAAGAACAAAAAACTTATGAAGATGCCATCACTTGCTGCGGAACGTTCGGGCTATATTGAAGGACGGTGTGACCTTCTAGGCTAAATATATATTCAGAGAGGCAAACGAGGCTATGGACCGAGGCGCTTCGTATGTGGTTAGCCACTCCAAGAGTATTTTATGGGTTACGGAATGGGAGGTGCTTAGTGCGCTCCGAAATTTGTGATTTTTTATCTTATTAGATGTATATGTACTAGAACTGTATAAATCCTCCAGTTTAGAAAAAAAAAAAAAAACTTATGAAGTTTTTTTACTTCTCACATAATTCTGGTTAAGGGGTGTACTTAAATGGGCAACTTAATCCATGAATTTAACAAAATTCTGCCCACTGGATTACCCATATAGGTTCTTAGAGAGGAGGCTAAGCACTTCATTCTCCCATATCGCCAGATCGAGAACTATAGCCCTTCAAAAAAAAGAGAAAAAGAAAAAATGTCACATGAGATGATCATGCAGAATTATCCGAAGTTTATGGATATGGAATTCAATGTGAGGAAATGAAGGGCATAAAACTTCTCAGTTGTTTTTTTTAAAAAAAATGTTGGGAGTTAAAAGATACTTAAGGTCTGCGTGGCTGGAGCAAGTATAGGAAATCTTTGTGGGCTGAGGCGAAGTGGTTTGCTTTGGACTGGACGACCTCAAAATGTGAACGGGAGAGGGCGAGGAAGAACGATCAAAGTCACTGCCCTTGAGGTTATGGCGTAATTAAGCATATAAGCCCGTAAGTCTCTACATACCAAACATGCATGGAAAATATTAGGTATCATCAAGAACTCAACTTTGTAAACTAACAATCAAAAATTATCTAGGATACCTTTGGTTCATGTGAAGAGAAAGAGAAAAACTATGGTCGGGAAAAGGAAAAAAAAAAGAAAGAAAGAAAGAAATAAATGCCTAATGTTTGGTTGGAATTTTTAAAGAAAAGAGATAGGAAAGTAGGCTTTTCACGAAAATAAGATTTCTGAAAGAAAAATTCATATATGACATAGAAAAATCTAATTTTTATGGTTAAAAATTGAGGTTTTTTTTTTTTACATAAGTACTCTCTTTTAAATAGAATGGAGTAAGGTCTTTTTTTGTATTACGGGCATAACATATATTTTACATAATTTTTTTTTAGAAAAGTAGATAGTCAACCAAACATAAGCCATCTTTTCATGGCAACTAAAACATAAAAAATATTTTTTTAAGCATCATATATCTTAACATTTTTTTTTTTCTGGGAACCAATCGACTTCCTGATAATAATTTCAGGAATGCATGCAACTTCAGCTATCTTGACTCTTATGATGTGTTAACCTCTGTCATATCCATCATTCAAGAGTCAAAATCCATATTTTCTTAACCTGAACCCGAAGGTCTAGATTAGATAATTTTTGATTTGTTTCCGCATCAGATCACCTTCCATGAAATGGTGTTTCAAGATTTGTACACAACATGTGTGAAATTCACGCAGCCAAGCTTTTATGCTGAGATCGAACTCCATCAGACCCCGACAATCCCGACCGCCCAATTGATCGTCTCGGCAACACCACCTCCCGATGCGGTTTAGATCCTTATCCAGCATCGACCGCGACCTCGTATATTTCATTAATATATCAGAGGATTTTTTTTTATATGTATCCATCTAAAAATTTAAATTTATATAAATATTTTTTTAAAATTTATATTTATTTTTTATTTTTATAAAATACTAATTTTGCACAAATACCTCTAATATAACAATTTTTCTAACACCATTAAACAAAACCATATTTATTTTAATTAAAAATAAATTAAAATTTATCTTCCATCGCAACCGCCTTATAAATATTTACTTATTAGATCAGAAAAGTTTGCCTCATCATTCCTGCTTTTTTCAACAGCATGGCGTGGATACATATGAAAAAAAAAAAAATAAATAAAATAATAAAATAAGTATTTTATAAAAAAAATATACATACAAATATTAATTTGGGAAGGTATTAATGCAAAACTCGGTATTTAGAAGGTATTCCTTAAAAAAATATCTTAGATATACTTGCAACCGTGCAACAGTTATACCTCATCACGTATATAAACTTTTATGCGATCTCATCATCGTATTGCATCCACGTGGTGTTTCCATCTGATGAACGGCAGATCTTGTTTTTGCATGGAAAATTTTATGAGCAGGTTTATATGGAAGGGGCACGTTTGACAAGATATTTATTTCGTACATTAAAGTTGGCGGATACATGCGAACTCGCGAAAAGATCCGGGCTGGTCCTCTCGACTGGCTCGTTAACTCCACCTCTTAACGTACTCCGGCACCCTTCTTCTCCTCCGCCGTTCTCTCTTTGATGGCAGCCGATGTCTCCATTGCTTCCGTCTTCTTCGCTCTTTTCTCGACTCGGAGGTTGAATTTAATCCCTCTTTCTGAGATTTTTTCTCCCTCTGACTCTTATGAAGGTTAGGAAATATAAATGAAAGTCGAAAGATTTCTTTTAGGAAATATTAATTGAAGTGGGAGGATTTATTTTAGGAAATACAAATGAAGGTGGAAAGATTTCTTTTTCTGAACTTCCTTTTTAAAGTCTTCTCGTGTTTGTTTGTTGGATTTTGTTTCGGAGTTTGATTCATTGATAGTAATGCCAAAAATGATTTAACGAACTGAGGTTGGATTTATATGAGTGCAGAAGAATTCTAAGATTACTGGTTTCTTTTTTTTTTTTCTTATTGATTTGAATCGAATTTTTGGTTGGACTTTTCTTTGGAGGATGGCTTTTTTGCGTTGCATTGATAAAGTAAGGTCGGCGGCTTTTATGTGTGCTTTTCTTTTTCTTCTGGTGGAATTGGCGGATGGGAGTGTGGTCTTGATTGGCAGGAACCTGTCGAAATCTTTTGATGACATCGAGGCTAAATTCGGTATGAGTTGAAGGGTTTTTTTCCCCCCAATTATACTGAGAATATCGGCGATGAATCAAAAAATTTGTAGGGTTATCAATGCTTGGATGCTGCGTTCTTGATGTTCTTATTTGTTTGGTTAGGGTTTGAAAATTTGTAAAGACTCTTAACCAAACACCTTCTATGAATCAAAAAATGGCTTTCTTGTTTGGTTTTCAATGCTTCTTATGTATAGGGTAGTGGCAAACAACACTAAAGTGTTCTTCGTTTTCTAGGCTACTCCTCTATTCATATTTATTTATTTATTTATTTTCTTCATGTATCCTTTTCTTTTCTTGTCCATGGCGAGTGTTTTGTAGGAATGTAGCACAAAGATGCGGTTCAGTTAGGTGGGACTTTAGCATGGACAAATTTGTTTTCTTGGGCTAATCTTAAGTTTGTCCCGTCTATGGCACTATGAACAAATTGATAAGAGTGAAGGCAAAGTGCTGGAAGTCCTGAAATCTTCTTTATAAATCATATTTTGTTTCATTGATTTATATTATGATGCTGTGTCTTCTTTTCTCTTTTTAATTTCTATACACATGATGGGGATGCTTGAGGAACTGCTTAAATAGAATGGATAAAGACAGTAATGTAAAGTAGCTCTTTTGATAACTTCCTAATCTCTGTCAAAAGCAAATTCCCCAAAATAGCAAGAAGTTGTCACTAAACATGGCAACAATTCCTGTTATGTGCTAGCATGTAGCTACTATTGGACTGATGAGGATGAAACAAGTTAAATATGATATGTAATGATGCTTTATGACTTTAGATGTAATGAGTGTCCTTGCAACTTCGATCACAAGTTTTGATGTGCATTAACTGATCAATAAATGATATCAGAGAAGCAACTCAAATTTTAGCAGTAAACATGTTGTAAGGTTCCTTAAATATCTTGTTTTTGTGTGTGGATGGATTAGGATTTCAGGAACCGAGAGAAGCTGATAAGAAAACGTAGGACTGGACTGGTATCTGGTACAAACTTAAAGAACTTAAAGTAAATCATACTCCTGTGCCCTCCGCCCCCCAATGTTAGATTGTTGTTGCTTTTCATCAGACTCAAATTTTTATTTATTGGATGAAAATTACTTTATCAATTGTACCCTCTTCAATAAATCTATCTTGAGTCCAATGTACTCATGCTGACCTGTTCACTAGCATGAAAGATCGGTAGATCTGACGGGCATAGGCAATTCATTTGGAGCTTTTACAATCTACACTGGGTAATATGTAGGAATGGCCTTGCTGTTGAAATCGATTTCTTCCTTGATTTCTTTCTTTGTTTTGGATTATTTGCAATGCCCGATACATATTTTGCTTTGAATGTTGTTCGAAACTGCAGCTTGCTCCCCCCTTTTCTAATGCTTCAATAATATTTTATCTTACATTCTTTGTCTCAATGGTGACTGTTTTTATTATATCTTTTTTCTTACACGATTGTTTTCCTTATTCCAAAAAGAAATGCAGTGACTGCAATGATAGTATTTGTGTAATTCCATTTCATCGCCAGAATAAATAGTAAAGTTCTGACGATATATTAATTTTGTTTTTTCCAGCTCCAGTTGTAAGAAGATCTGGTGAAAGCGGGGTCATGTACCCAGCTGAGCCTCTTGATGCATGTACTCCATTGAATAATAAAGTGGTCAATGATTCAAGATCTTCATTTGCATTAATCATAAGAGGAGGATGTCATTTTGATGAAAAAGTTAGGAATGCACAGAATGCTGGATTTAAAGCTGCTATTATGTACGATAATGAAGATCATCCTCTAGTATTTGCAAGTAATGTTTTCGCATTTATAAACTTATATTTCATTTTGTGTAGCCTAAAATTAAAAATTCTCTCTGTTATTTCTTACTGTTATTTATAATGAACTCTTTTTACTTGCAACTTTGAAAAGTCTAGCAGCATAGAAGAATTTTTAGTGCGTGTATCGTCAGTCATCACTTTAGACATGAATAGTTACATCATTACATTATATAAAATATTATTGATTTGCTATTTCTTCTGAAGTTGATATTGGTTCCTTTTCACAATTTTATATGTTATATTTGACAACCAGCTTGTCCAACTATGTTTATGGAATTCTATGTTTGGTAAACCATTTTGTGTTTGTATGTTATTTCTAGTCGTTGTTACATCAATACATGGACTATGGAGGTATCCTCATTGGCATTGCTGAGTAAATAGCAGGGTTGGTGTCAGGTTGAGAGTTTGTTTGGAAAACATTCCCAAACTTTGATGGATCATACCTTGGTACGTAAGGCTGGATGCACGTATGCAGAATAAAGCTTATCGTTAAGGTTCTATTCTTCATTAGCGCTATTATAATGAAATGGAACCCATTAGCATGAGCTCAAAGAAGGTTTTAGAGCAGATTCAGATGCCAGAGTGAGGAGGTGACACTTCAAAAATTTAGGAAGATGTAATGCATGTGGTGCATCTGTATAAATAATTCTAGATGCAAATGTTAAATTTTAGATTATTAGGTAGTTGCATTTTAGATGATGTATGATTCTATTTATCTGAAAATAATGGAACTTAACTCTTGTTCACCCAAAAAAATGTGTAACTATTAATTTTTTTTTGGCCTATGATTTAGCAAACATGGGCAGTGAGTCACTTGGGAACAGTGATATGGTTGTTAGACATGACATATCCTCAGGATTCAGATACCACTCCAGCAAAAATATTTTATTTTATTTTTGGGAGGGACTGGCTTCTATTAATATGTATACAAATGAAGAGTGGCTGATTAGATCTCTCCTTCTTCCTTATGATTTAAAATATTTCTTCATGTTGCAAGGAGGCCATCTAGCTATCCCAGCAAACAATAAGGACGACCATTTCATCTCTTATTTTCCTTCTCTTGCCAGTTAGAGCAAGGAGTTTGTTTGCTTCTTTGCTCTGTCCAATCTTTCTTTTGCTTACTTTCCTGTGTCCCAGGTCATGTTTGGAGCAAGTGGAGTGGCAAACAAGGTGGGTGGGATCAAATACAATGGAGAGGAGCAAAACAATAATCAGTGTGAATTTATTGTGGACAAACACAAGATGCTTTTGATAAGTTCTTTTTTTGATTATCTAGTTATTTCTTGAGGTTAGATGTAGATTACGGTAAGTTTATGGACATAGCACATACTACAATCTTGTGTACAAGTAATAAAAGTTGGAAAATTTTGGAGGGCAAATGGATTAGAGTTTGAGAACTTCTGGCAGAAATAATTTGTACTATGTTGACCAAATAACACAGGGGACAGAAATGTGACATGATACTTGCCAATGGGAGGAGATCAATCTACAATAGAAGAAAGGAGTATACGCCCATTTATGAAGCTCAGGTTTTGAAGCAAGTAAGAAGAAAATTCTTGCTTTGACAAAAGGAAATCAATTTGAATTTATAGCAGGATGGTCCTGAATGGAGGTTATATTAAGATAAGCAGCAAGCTTCAACCATCTATAGGGGTTTGACATCTCACTTATATATATTTATGTGATTTTCATTTTATATGCCCACTGATACCATTATTCTAACTCACACAAGCTCCTATGTAGTGCATAAAAAACAAAAAAATCAGAAAGCATGGACTCTCAAGTCGGAATTTCTCAGTCGATAACTATTCACACTTTCACAGTTAATTATTGAATTTTCTCTTGAGTTTCCTTTTGTGAAGGCGATCAATTATACCTCTATATAACTGCATTTATCGTAAATCTGTGTCATTTCATATAAAATATCCTATCGTCAGTACCTGACTATGAAATTATTGCAGTCGGAGGAAGCCCAGATGGCATCACTATACCGGCTGTCTTTGTATCTAAAGCATCTGGTGAGGCACTTAGAAAGTATGCAGGTCTTACAGACATGGAGTTGTGGATCTTACCAAGAACTAAGAACTTAGAATGGTTTATTATGGCCATCTCTTTCATATCTTTACTTGCCACGGTAATTGGGCTAGCTGTATGTCTTTTTGTGCATAGACAGCATGGTAGACATGAACGGTCTAGAGCTTCTGAAATCCATGGGATGAGCAGTCAACTAGTGGAAGCAATGCCAAGCCTCATATTCATATCAGCATCAGAAGATAATTGCACTTCACAAACATGTGCTATTTGCCTAGAGGACTACAAAGTGGGGGAGAAGCTTCGTAGGCTGCCATGTCATCACAGTAAGCCACTTCATCATATCATAATCACCATCACCTTTACTGTTTCTTATTCTCTAGTAGATGGTGAACCTGCTTTTCTCAGGTTATTTTGGAGAGTTGAATAAAGATTTTTTTCAAGCATATCCAGCTATCATAATATTATTACATATTTCCTTCTGTCTTAAGTTTTTATTACTTGCTAGTTTTGCACCCATGCTAAACGAGACAATGCAAAATTCTACATTGTAAGCTGAACATCTTAACATTTATTTTGGTGGTTATCATGAAACTTCAGAACTAATGCTATGAGATTTAAGTCAAAGATCTTAGCGGTTGGAAAGATGTGGTTCTTATAGAATATGTGCACTCCGCCAACTTGCACACTTAGTTGGAACTTCATGCTAAGATTGTAAATGATGGGGGTCATTCTCTGAGAAACTAGACGATAAGAGTTAGAAGAAATGAAAATTTAGAAGTGATCCATACTGAATTAGAAAAGTATATGTTAGATTTTCATCAGGAGAGAATATTTGGTTGGCAAGGGAGGAGGAAGGATACATTTTGTTGCCAAGAACATGTATAAATGAGCTGCTACAAGTGATAACACTAGTTGTGGCGAGATTGAAAATCCAGCCAAGATGTGCATAGGACAAGAATCCTCATCAGCCAGAACATATGTGCTTGTCGCATGTTATTGATATTCAAGAAGATGTATTACAGTTTTGAAAATGATTTAATGTTTACAAATGTGATCCAAACGAGGTTAAAGTGCTAATTGAAACTATGAATTATGCCTTCTGAAGATATGTATCTAAAGGTTGGTAGAGCTAAAACGAAATACATATTATAGTTTCAATGAGACTGAAAATGAGGCATCAAATAGAATGACAAAATGGATGACTAAGACCTAAACCGATGGATTGTTATTTTGAAATTTGGATCAGTTATACAGAAGAATGGGCGAGTGACAGGACATACGTAATGTAGCTAGAGTGAACGAAATCAAGGAGTGCTTTCAAGGTGTTATAAAGCAATTTATATTTAGGACTTAACTGGAATTGCTTATTAAGATGTCAGCAACATACACAATTTTTTTTTGTTTCAAAATTTTAAGCATTAAGTACAAAAGATGTCATAGTTGGGATGATTATGCTGAGGTGGATGTTTACTAAAATGCAGGACATGGTGAGGAGTGAGGACTGAATAGATTAAATGAAACATAAGTTTCATCAATCATGGATGAGCTGATGCAAAAACATTGCAATTTCACAAGCATGTGTGATGGTGATCTTAGGAGCTTCTGATGAGGAGAGGGGATTATATCTGTATTAAATGGTTTTAGAAAAAGGACGGGGAGATTTAAGACTAATTTGGATGAAAATTGTGATTTTGGATTCGTAAAAGTTGGTGGTAATGAAGGATGTAGCCCATAATAGGAAGCAAGTACCAGAAAATATTTCATCAATGTTGATGCCACAGTGGGGAAAAAGATTATTGGTTGTGGACTTCATGGTTTGCAGATCAGTGCAAGTTCAAACCACAGCCTAGTGATACTTAATTTCATGGACAGTGATATAACTTTGGATGTTTGAGGATATTTTGCTTTTCAGGATTTTCTAAGATACCCTTCTGAACCGAAAATATGCACCTCGATGGATTTTTTTATTTGTTTTCATTTTTCTTTTTGTCCCATCTGAGCATCTATTATTTTATTTAATTCATGTTGCATTCGCTTACATTCTGCATCGTATTATTTTGCAGAGTTTCATGCTGTCTGCGTTGATTCTTGGCTCACTGCATGGAGATCTTTTTGTCCTATGTGCAAGCAAGATTGTAATTCGAGCACAATATATATTCCAGCTTCTGAGTCTACTCCATTACTTTCTTCCATCTCCTCATTTCCCTCTTCCTCTGCTAGATCTTTAGCAGCATCTCCCCCTACCCACAGGATTTGACATACTATATTGTTGCCGATCAGTTTGAGCTATAGGTACTGATGTTGAAGTAGGTGAATGATGTTTCAGCAAAAGAAAAAAAAAAAAAGTTGGTGAATGATGCCTAAAACTCATTTATAGTTAGTTATCTGTGGTGGAGCTCAGGCCCTGAGAGCAAATCTTTGTCACGAAGGATTTGGTATTTAACCAAGTGAATACTTTATAAGTTCTTGCAGATATTATGCCAGTGACTATATTTCTTGCCATTGCCACTCGACCATTGTTTTTGTTTCAGTCTGATTTATTTGGTAGAATTCCAAGTCATTTTCATAGAAGCTTCTTGATTATTCTTTTTCAGGCATTCTTGCCGAAATATATTCATGTTTCTTTTTCTTATTCAGAAGTGTTATGATTTCTTTTCATGCAGCGATTTCCGATGCATATATGTTTGTTTCTGCAATCTGGTTATTCCCACCGCCTGAACTAAAAGCCAAAGCTAATTCATACAGAATCTATAGGACCTTGAGTCCTAAACTTCTGGGCAACAGTAAGTGGAAGTGGTCAAGAACTTAGGGACAAAGCTGGTTGCAATCAAGTATTTGTCCTCACCAGCCCAGCTGTTCTCCCTCTCTCCTTCATTGATTGGTTTGCTCATCTCATTTAGATCTGGATTTCCTCAATGTTCACAACGGCCAGGAGCCCCAATATATATAAAAGTACTTAAACTATTCCGGTTGTTAGATGGGCGTCTAAGAATAATAGATAACGTTGTAGTTTGCCTCACGTGTATACATCCAGTAATTTAGATCTGGTCCTCGGACTACTCCAACTAATACTTTGTCTGCATCCATAGTCCAGGGAATAATTTCTGATGGAGAGAAATTATTTCTTATGTTTGCATGATGTGTGCAACCAATCGCAGCCAACCATTTTTATAAAGTGCATCACTATAGAAACAAGCAGTTGTGATGGACGGCATACACAGCCATGTGGTACGAAGGCCTTTAAAAAGTTTGCAGGCTACGCAGGCTGAAATTACTCTATTTTGTGGAAAAATATATTCAAAAATTTGGATTTTTCAGCTTAGTTTAGCCTATGAATAGTTCGAGGTGTAAATGTTGGTATTGTCTGGGTTGGCTCAAATGCAATGGGGATGGAGCCATGGGTTATAGTTTGAGGATTCCTTGTTTGTTGGGGTTTTTGTAGATTTCTTTCTTCATGCATTATGATATAAATGGACACTTTCTGTAATTATATGATTTTGTCTTTGATATTTTAGTTAAAAAAGAAAAATTTTGTAAATCTAAAATGGCTTTTCAACGAATGCTAAAAGTACTTTTCTAAAGAAGATTTATTTTGGAGCTTCTTTCAATTAGACGTTTTCAGATTTCTGGCAAACTAAAATAGTTTTAGAGGGTCAGAAAGTACTTTCTGGACCATGAAAACCTCTTCCAAATGGGGTACGCAACAAAGTTATGCCTTTGCGACCAAGTTCAGTTGATGAATTGGAGGCATGTGCTGTCAAGAAACGTGCTTGTAAACGAAGTTGTTTCTCGTGTTAGTGATTACAAAACCATTTATTTTGCCAAATTTTTCTAAATGTGTGGGTGTTTTGGGGTTTTATTTGGCAAAGAAAAGGATTAAATCTGGGTCCAATGGGCCGGTAGGGGTCTTCCATGACCTGGTCTCGCTCGTCTGCATCACTCGGGGAGTTTTTAGATAAAGACACACAGATGGCCAGAGATGGAATGGCTTTGAGTCCAAGTGCGACGACCCTCCCTAGTATCTCCTGTCCTCCTTAACATCATTGGAGGATCTCCATTATCTAAATGAATCGGGAGTGATATATGACCAAACCCAAGCCACACGACGCAGATGCTTCCCTTCGAATTCCCAGCCCTGAACCATGTAGCATTTTGTCCTTGATGTTTTTATTTTATATATCGCTGTACCATTCATGAGAGCAAGAGAGAGGGAGAGAGGGAGGGAGGGAGAGAGAACCAACATAAACCTCAAGGTCCAAGGAACTAGGAACAAGAAAGGTGGTGATCAGAGAGATGGAATGTAGGTGGAGAGATGACATGATATTGGGTCGGCTCAGCCAGCTTCAACTCAAGGAGGATCTTGCATCTCTAGTTCTTCGGGAGGCCGAGCCGAACCAATATCACTTCTTCTCTTAGCCGCCATGGCCTTTTGTGGATCAACTCACCAAATCGTCCTCGTTGCATCCTCTCAGTGTTTGGAATTGTCATTGCTCCGAGACCTGCTTTGTACTCCTCTATCTCGATCACATGCATGGTATGTTTTGTACGAAAGCTTTTTGTTTCTTCCAGGATCTTTACTTGATTTTACTGTATATGATTCTTTATTCTTTTATACATTGCATGATAAGAATTTTCATCAAAAAATCTTCATAAGAATTGACCTTTAAAGGGAACTCCTAATGGGATATATATTATAGCAATTGCTTGTTTGATTTCTTTTTTTCCCCTCCTTTTTGTTCCTTTATTTTGTGTTGTTTAGGCAATTCCACCAAGTCAACTACTCTCGAAACGGGTCACAAAAGTACTTCATGGGATGTTAAAAGAAAGAAACATTTGAAGAGTAACAATCTCACATATGAGAGATATTGCAGGATGGATCAAGGTAAGCTATGTGCAGTCATATTTGTCACTCTAGTTGTTTTACTTATGAGAATCATGATAGATTCAAACCTGAAACCAACCGGAGAGAGTTGTCTATGGATATGGAGAAACAAGGATTGAGCTATGGTGGAGATGAGATGAGCTTGTCTTCCCTTGAAGTCCAAAGTCCATGTAAACTACTTTATTTCAGTCTTCAGTGACAGTCTTGACCACAGGCAGGCAGATAAACTTGCAGAGAGGACTGCCAAAGGAGTGAAAGAGTTGATAAGGACTTGATCAAAGCCAGCCTGATTTTATAAAATGATGTAAGCGATAACCAGCATGAACTCAATCCAAAAAATGGTCGACAGTTCGAAATCTAGTTCCTCAGAGCCGAAATCTTTTAGAATCCAAGTCAATCACAATCTCTAAGAGTTATAGAATGTCAACACCAAGCCATTCCCCACCTTTCTAAGAAACAGGAAGGAGAGCCAGGCCTGTCTGTCCCTCCTCTGTTCCTCTGCCATTGCTTCTTCTCAGAGTTGTCTGTTTCTGTACTAGGTCCGGTAGTTCCTCTTTTGAATTACTTATTTTGTAATTTCTTGCATGGTTCTCTAATTTTAAACCTTTTATTTTCTCTGAATTTTTTCCCTCATGCATGCTTTACTCGGTTCGAGAATTACATTGATCAGAATCTGCCAGTGCTTCGTTTTGTTTGGGATTAGTTTCATGGGAAGGAAATGCAGAATATAATTATACATCTAGGTGGTAGTCTTTTGAAAGAAATCTAGACTACAGTTTATGACACAAATCTCTGAAACTTCACAAAAACAACTCAATTACCTGTTCTTAAAGCACCCACTCGTCTTCCTCGGCATTGGGGTTGACTCACTCGTCTTATAAAAGTTATGTTTTTAATAAAATAGTTTAGACTAATAAGGCCAATCAAGTAGATATATAGATATCATAGTGGTGATTGATAATTACGTTGCTTCGAACAATACATGCCTTTTAGGTTGACAAGAACTAGGGCCAGTTTTTGATGCCCATAAGTATTTAGAATCTATAGGTTGATGAGGATTTTGCTAAAAAATAATTTATTTTATAAGTACAACTTTTTGGCAAGTAAAGTTAGCAACATTGTAAGTTTGTTACATGGTTATTAAGCCTATAAGTGGATTGTTGATGTAAAGTATCTCTTTTCATTGACGATAAGGATAGAACTTGTATTGATAATAAGTAACATGAAAATATGAAACCCAAAATATCTAAACCTCCATTATATCTCGGCAATTATATGGATTAGCGAGGTAGAGAATGATCAATCTTCTTTCATAACATTGGCCATCAAATCAAGCTATGCACAAATCTCAAAGCACATTGTTCTTCCTGCGAAAGATACAATCTTTGTCTTTGAGAGAGACGGTCGTGTCCTCCGTGTCTGACTTGGTCCGATCAAGCCCGGTTCAATTTGAGGTGGGTCAGGCCGGCTCTGAACCGGCTCCTCCCGTGCAAGAAAAACCCATCGTCAGCAAAGGCTTAACCTCCATATTTGACCAAAAAAAAGAGGCTTAACCTCCATTACTAATCCTTTAATTAAAGAAGGATTCCATTAACAGTCGCCCTCCCTTTTCTCCTAAGCGATAGAGGCCAAGCCCGGAGCCGAAAGCGTCCCGCTCTCTCGCTCGATCGCCGGCAGTCTTCCGGTCGCCGTCCGATGGATGCTTTCGCGTCCCAGGCGAAGCAGGCGGGCAGCCTCTGGCTGGCCGGATTCAGAGAAGCGTGCTCTCTCCATCGCGTCCTCATCTTCTGCTTTAGGTTCTTGATTTCTTCCAGTTTTTCTCCAAACATTCTTTCTGTACCTTCGATTTCTACATCTCCAATGCTTAATTTCGATTAAATGCCTGTTTCTTTGATCTTCTTGGTTCAGGTCGAAGATGCTGTCGATCAGAACTGGCCAGTGCTTCCTCTTGAACGGATTCATTTTCTTGGGAAGGTACCGGACTATGGTTTTGAATCTTTTCCTAGGTTTTAATCTCTTCGCATATTCGTTTAATTCTTGGCTTGGTTGATATGTGATCCTAAATGGATGGTGTTCAAAGGTTAGATAGACGGGTGGGTGGGAATTAAGGTGTCATTTGGAATTGTTTGTGAAATAAAAAGAAAAAAAAAATCTGTTTTTGGTTGCTTTTTTTTTTTTTTTTTTTTTTGGTGGTTTTTCTCATGCAATAGTCTGAGAAAGCTGGTGATGTTATATAAGGGTTTCTTGTTTTAGATTTTGGCTGAAATATTATGTTTCTTTTCCATCGTTATCTTTCCTCTGGTTTCACCTTGAGTTTGTTTCCAAGTAAGAATTTTGACTAGTTTAGCGAGCTCATATAATATACCCATTTGTAGAGACTAGCTGTGCGACAATGTTTTGATGATGTCTTAAACAGTTAGTTGAAATGTCGGGTTGTTGTGGCAAGTAAGGCAAATGGAGGATGGAGGGAAGAAAGAGCAACCTTTTGTTGTAGCTATCTTGCGTATGCTGTTTTATTGATAGTATGATCTTGTGCACATATTTATGCTGATTCTATGAATATGGTGATTAAAGTTGCACTCGGTAAAGTATATAACATGTCAGAAAGGTGGCTATGAAAAATAGTTTATGATTTAAGGTCTGATTTTCTTGTTTGCACGTTCATGAATGTTATTCTCCTTCCTTTTCTTTGTTTGGGATTATAGACTCCAGTTAAGCATCCATGCTAGCTATAATGGTTTTGGGGATTTGAAGATTTCCCTTGTGAACCTGACTAAAGATAACTTGTTTGAACAGTAGTATATGGGTTTTCTAAGGGTTAGTAGGATTTGTTAGGTTGTTTATATTATTACGATTGTGTTTTTCATATATTGGGGTCTAGATTTGTTTTACTTTTTTATATAATCGTGATTGTGCTTTCATATATTGGGGCCTACATTTGTGTTAGGGTTTCATTGCTTTCTTCTTCATGCGAGTTCTATGTCTGGACAGTGGTGAGCCTACAAACTACAAAGATTGAGAAATTTGTTAACTTTCATTAAATCATACAAAATTGAAGTTTTTAATATCTTTTCCCCACAAGTTCTCTAGCAATTGAGGGGTCAATCTAGCATCCCAGTTGTTAAAATATAAAAATTTAGAAAAAATGAGAGATGTAGAAGAAGAGGTACATAGGAATTAGATTGACCATAACCTCCCAACCAATTACATCAATCCAACATTTTTTTTCAAAATAAAACATAAAACTTAATATCCTTACTTGATAGCTTCATAAAACATTCTGTTATAGTAATACATCCAAGTTTATCATCCTTTTGATTCCCTAATTGATAGCTTCATAAAGCATTTTGATATAATGATATATACAAGTTCAGCATCCTTTTCATGCCTTCTAAATCTTTCCAACTAGCCTTACTGGCATGATGTGGTCATGCACTCACAGGTATGTTGTGGCCATATATTTACAAATTATGTCATGCATTTTCGACAGAAAAATTGTTATATATACTGTCATGCTCTAATATTAAATGTATGATGCATTCAATCTATGTCGTCTGATGCTTTACACTATATGCTCGTTTACGTTGGGACATTCATAGATTACCTCTTTTGCTGTATTGGCTAAAAGTTTGACGTTATGCCTCCAGTGTTCTCAGCCTGCTTGGGACCAGTATTTTTTGTGCGATGGCTTTTTTGTCGTTATCAAAATAATTTGTTCAGATATTTCTGTAATATTTGTCTAAAATTTTGTATTAATTCCCTTTATTTCCTTATACTTTGTTATGGCCTACAAGCTACATTAGTCTGCAAGCATCTTAAAGGTGGTTATTTGTTTATATTTATTAAAGAAAAACTAATGGACATGAAAATTGATATCAAGATTTCTTTTCTCAGTACTGGTCAATTCTTTCTTTCAATAAACTTCTTTTATGGTTGTGGAACGAAGTGTATTTGTCTGTATTTGTCTCAGGTGTTAACTTTTGCAATGTTATGCATAATTTTATTTGCAGTTGGTTGCAATCGATCTTGTATTTTTTGTAGCTAATGCTTAACAAATTATAATCATGCAGGAGCTTGAACAGATAGCTCTACGGTTAATTGTTTTCAAGTTTTATATTTGATAATTTATTTACTGATAACTTCTTTTCTCGGTGCAGTTTATTTACACTAAAGTCTGCAGTCATCCCGACACTGCTGTGGATATTACCTGATCAATGTGAAAAATTAGGTCCACAGCATCTTTGCAACCACAAAGAAGCTTTAGCACTTTATTCCTTCTTACGTTTCATCCTTATTCAGATTTTCTATGTACGTGCTGCTTATGATATGTTAAATCTTAGTATTTTTTATTACTTGCTTTTTTCTTTGGGGGCTGTAAATCAAATATGTTATATAATATGTTGGCAAATTAATTGTATCATGTATAGTCCATTTGAAACACTTCCAGAAGGGTGAAGAGTGAAGGTGCTAGAGCGCTTAAATAGCTTAAATCAGGAGCAATTGCTGTAACAAATTCAACTACTAATGAAAGCAGGTTTTGGGGCTTTTAAACAAGTTGGGAATGGGAATATTTAGGAAGAATTGCATACGCAATAATATTACAAACTGACATATTCCCTTTTGTGTGGTTGCTGGTTTTGTTGTAAATAAAGTTGGTGGTTGAATCTTAAAAAAAGCATGTGCATTAACATAGAAAATGACAAAGCAATAGAGAATGTTACTTCAATCAAATCAAGGTTGAATTTGGTAGCTTATAATGGCTATAAAGGTTCTTGATTGAAGAATGTATTAAAAATGTTAAGAGGCAAGTCTGGGTGAACAAGATTTTGATGTCAAAGTGACACAACCAGTAGAATTTCCTTGCTGCCTATGGATATTTTCCTACCTTGAGCTATTGGAGATTTTCCAAAGACCTTAGAACCAAGGTACACCATCCTGGTATTGGGCCCCATACTGGTGCCACTTTGTCACTGTGTTGATACGCCCTGATATGAGGGGCGGTTCAGCATACGGAATGTCGGTGTGCCCTCCGTACCGTACCGGTATGGTGCGGTATGCTCCGTACCATTATGTTCAGTACGGTATGACATACCATGCTTAGAACTTTGCTTACCATGTTAGAAGAGAAGTGCAGATGATCCCATCCCTCCCTCTTTCTCTATCTCTATAATATCTATATATTTCATGATAGACATGAGGTAAGCCCAAGCCACATTGTCTGAAATTTTTTATTATATGACTTGTGGACGAAAGTAGGTGTCTTGAATTTTTTACATCTTACTTCAATAAATTCACGTGCTATAGAGATTTATCTTTTCAATGAATCCACTATAGTTTTTAAAAAGTGATTTCTGAAACATCATTTCAATAAAAAGGTTCTTGCCATGATATTTGTCATGTCCTTCACTCTTTAGGAATCAAGGTGGTTGATGTTGAGGTAAGGGATTTTTTTCATCAGGAAAGAAAGCATGTTGTTACGTTGCTTTACTTCCAATGAAAATATTGTTAGCAAATAATCTTCCCATTAAACCATATTCTGAAGATTTAGTGTATGAAACAGGTTATCTTGTTTTTGAAAATTCTTTTTCAGAATATGTACAAAAAGAGTTTGCCGCACAACATGTGTTTTCCTTTCGGTGAAATTTCTTCGTAACTATAGTATTTCAAACCCAATAACAATAAGAATGTTCTTGAATGCATGCTTTGAGATTCCTAATTAGCAGATCAAATGGAAGTGATTCTCCCACTTCAAGAGAGATATACCTCATTGTTAAACCTAGTAAATTTATTGATAAATTAAAATTATTCGAATTGTTGTAAATGAATATTATTTAAATTGTTGCTCTTTAACAAGATATCGAAACAACCTTCACTAACACAGCTTGAACTGTTGATTCGGCTTAGATATTGAATTGTTGTTCTTCCTGGACCTCTAAAGTATCTGATCAACTAGATTTCATCTTCCAGTTCTCCTTATTTTGCTCTTGAATAGCATAATTATGATGTATCTAGGTGAGTACGTGCTCCTAGTTTTTCGTTGCTTCTCAAAGAGGCTGCCATACCATGCACTTTCAAAGAATTAGTACTCATTAAGAACAACTGTATATTCTCTTCAACAGTTATATCTATCTAATCCTTAGATATTGCATCCAAGAATCTAAAGCACAGCTGTTGTAAGTGGGTGTCCAAATAATTGCAAAACACTTAAGAAAACAATATGCATGCCTCTAATCTTCTCTTGGTGTGCTCAAGGCTGTAATCTTGGTAAAACATCTTAAGTTGGTTGGAGGAACTTCACCAAAATATTTTTTATTTTTAATTACCTAAAATAATCATGTATCTTGCAGATATCATTAGTTGTTTTTGTGGAAATTTTGGGGATACCTCATATTAGAAAAATTTAGCTTTTAAAGTTGAAGCTGTTCTTGCTCTCACTCAACTCTGTTGAACATTTGTAACCAACTATACACATCTCTGTGCATAACGAATCTGAATTCTTCTTCTAGAGAAGGAACCATACAATCTCACAATGATATAAGAAATAAGAAGCAAACCAAAGTTCATACTCGCAGATCAGGTGTATAATCATCATTAGACTTCGACCTGCCTAAGATTAGTTTCTTATTTGTTGATAGTTTGCCTGTGACCATATTCCTTATAATACATAGAAATTTGATAAAATTTGTTCATAGTATATTTATGTATCATCCTTCCATATCATTGCTATCCTTAGTTGTTTCTCTTTTCTTAATGTTTTCTCTCTTTTCATATAAATGGCTTTAAAGTTTGCTTACTGTTATCTTATGCATTGACTTTGTCTATTACGTATTATTGATGTTGCAGATTTTCTGGTTCTATCCTCTGTATGTTTTCAGCTTCATATTGAGCACCCTGTGGTAGGTATCATGCTGTTTACTTAAGCTTTCACACACACACACACAAACACACACACACACACATCCTTAGTACTGCCATTTTTTTTCATTTTCTTGTGTAAATGAGGTAATTATTGTCATAGTAGGTGTCTTTTAGGTGGAGGGGATCTGGCAAGTTGCTGGTAGAAGAGTCCTCTATGAAACTAGAACAAGAATAAGAAAGAATGTGTAATAGAGCTATGAAGGAAAAAATCAAGTTCAAATAAAATTTTGAGTAAGCTATAAACCTATGACATCATGAAGAAGACAATCATGCGACCAAGCTGGGTTATTGAGGGATAAAGTTTTGGAAGTGAAACTAGATGTTTGGATGCGCAAGCAGTATTGCAGGAGGTAGGACGGTATATTGACACTGACTCAGTGTTTTAGGAAGGAGAGGATTTGAGAAGATAACAATTGAAGTGAAGATGGGATAAACATGCTTACTGTGATGAAGTAGGACCTTGCAAAGAAATGAATGATGGAATAAGTATATTTCAATCCCACTAGGAGTGAATGAAATTAGGCCATTTGTTTGTAATATTATTGTCTCTCACAAAGTCTTCTTCCTCATGCAACACTCATGATTGTCAATACTTTATACCAATTTATTATTATTAATTTGTTCATTATTTAGCCATTATTTATTTATTTTTTGGTGGGTTGGGGGCACAACCCTCCCCAATACTCCTAAATTCCTCAACATTGCTGATGTTGAGATAGATCACCAACTTCTAGTATACAATCACCAAGAAAGTAGTTGGCACCTTCTCATGACCGTTATTTAATTGTGCAATAGATTTGAAATTGGTTATGATGAAATTTTGTTTCTCTGATGCTCGCCCAGGTATAAAGATTTTATGTTATTTTCTCCAAAATATGAACTTGCATCAGATTGCATGTATTGAGTTGGCTCATCACTATTCCTCCTTCTCCTTTGTTTAAATATATGCTCCATTACTGCTGGCCCTAAACCAGGTACAATGACATTGCCAAGTATGCTTTTGATGTTCTGAGAAAACAAGGACCTTCCAAGGCACAAACACCTAACAGAAAAGATTCACCAGACTCCCAGAGTCTCAGACAAGTGGGAAGGCCAGGTGGATTTGAGCGGTAATCTTGCTAGCATAGCTTTCCTGGTTCTACTATTCCAGTAGTTTCTGCAATTTCATCAAAATATGCACGATGTTTTTCACAGTATACTCAAAGGTCTCTTTCATGTTTTAATGATCCAATAGGGTCTTTCTGGGAATTGGCGAGCAGGTTTATTCAATCCTTTTGCTGAACATCTTCTTCATAGAGGTGCAGTGGTGCGGTGGTTTCTGCTTAATGCCTTACATGTTTTTTTATGTGATCATATGCTGCTTTTCCACTTGTTATTCATCTTGGAAGCAAAATTTTGTAGATTAACATGGCCAAGGTCTACCCCAGCTTTTCCATATTGTTCATATTATATCAAGTATATTTATGAGAAAACTCTTTATGTTCTACGATGCAGGTTTTTGCTGCAGGTTTTATACCCTATATTGGCAAGGCAATCAATTTTCTGCTTCTTTCCTTGATATATGCCTACTACTGTTTTGAGTATGCATCCAGTTTCTAGAAAACTTTTGTACAAATACTGTTGTTTTGAGTATGCATCACAGCTTATGTGTTCTTGTATGAGTATGTAAAAATAGTGAGAGGACATCAATTCATTTGCTATAAACATGTTCAGGTACAAATGGAATTTTTCTGAAGTGAGTTTGAATGAAAGGCTTGAGTTCTTCGAATCAAACTGGGCATTTTTTGCAGGATTTGGTATGATTTTTGTCACTCAAGTTGGTTACTTTATGGATAATCTATTGTATACTACGAATGCCTTGTATATTAATGAACATTAGAAAACAAATAAATGCTTATGTGCATGTATTTGATGACGCTACTGTACAAGTATTTGCTCATGTTGCTTTTGCTATGAGATGCTTTGTTATTATTCTTTAACAATGAGAGTGTGCACTTCAATGACATTCATTTTATGTATCTTACAAATGCAATCCTCAAAGAATGATTTTACTAGCACTTATAATATACTTTTTTTGTTAATAAAACTTATGCACTTTCTCCATATCATCAAACTTGATTCAATCATTCTTCGTTATCTTATTTCAGCTTTCTAGGTTTCTCATTTATATACTATTTCTGGATTCAACATGTTAAAAGTTTTCATTTTGAATTTTCAGGAAGTCCATGTGTTCTTCCAATTCTCTTTTTCTCCACACTTGTTAGCTATGGAATTATGGCTATACTTTATCCACTGGTATGCCCTAAAACTTTTTAATTTTCTTGCCTTAGAGTTTAGGATAGATTTTTCAAGGTGTTTCCTGTTCATGCATATCTGTATGTTCACCACACAGCTTTCTTTTTCATGCACCCTTGGGATACTATTTAGCATTATGTTTTTCTGACAGAGTATTGCTTAATATAGACAAGACAGGCCAGTAAATTCTAATCTGATTTGAGCTAGTCCTGGATCAAGTCCTATCTCATGAGGAGCTTTGGGAGGTAGTCTTACTTGTGACCTTGTAAAGTCATCAGAAACACTGTCCAGTTAGCTAGTCGTACAATTGTGGACATCAATGAAACCGGCCTGGTCATTGAGTAGCATTAGTAATTTAGGACAAAGATTCAACAATCTCAGAAAAAAAAAGAAAATAAGTGTCATTAATTGTCAGTTAAAGTCGACAAATTAGATGGTCGTCTTTTAGCATCTGTATCATGATTTTTTTTTTTTTTTGTGATAAGGGTGTCATGGTTATGTTTGATGCATGGCTGGTGCAGTTCCTTGTTCTTGATTTCATTGTGACTGTTTGGATACTTATCCTTTGTAAATAAGCCCAGTCGTGGTGGATGAGCCAGTTAAAAGTAATGTCTAGATCCACAACTTTGGTTGCATTGTTGGCTTACAGGATTATCTGTTTGTTGCATAATCCTGCATCTTAATATTTTCTTTGCCATCATGTCTCAAACAGCCATTTGAGCAAAACAGTACTCCAGTTTGTTTTGACAGCAGCAGGCACTCAAGTAGAGCAAGTTATTTATTCTCTAACAAGTTCGTGGGGAGGAGGTGGACCAAGAAAGCTTCGAATATTTTATGCTGCAGACAAAATATCGTAAGTTATCATGATCAAATTATTTTTTGCTTATTTTCAGCCAATAGGTTGTTTGGATGGTTTGTTGGCAGAATTAAGTTAATCTTAAGATTCTTAGGCATCATACGTTGTTTTTTTCATGCTTCACCACCTGAACATCATGCACTATTTTTTCTTGTCTAGAAATGACAAGATAACAACAGTCTAATTTCTTGCATTTGTTTAGGTCTTTGTTTGACTTATAGTCTTATAGTTGACTCTTACAAGGCAATTTAAAACAGTTTTATCAGGACGAAAATGCTTGCTGTTAGAAATGTTAAGCAGTCGGTACAACTAATCCTACTCGTGAGCTTCTTAATATATAGTCTATTATGAAATGCTTGTGAGAAATGTCCTTATCCTGTGAGATTTCTCAACAATTTCAATACCTATTATAGTTTTCTTCACCAAAGATAACTTTGGATCGTAGTTGGATGTTAATTATGTTTTTGCATCTCCTTTTTCTTCTTTCCTTCCTTCATTCCTTTGTTTTTCTTCTCCCTTTCTTCCTTTCTTTCTTTACTTTCTCTCTTCTTCTTCCTTTCCTTTTCTTCTTGTTTCCATCATTTTTTTTCCTGTTCTTCTTCCTTCCTTCCCTTCTTCCTTTGTTTTTTTCCTTCCTTTATTTTCTTTTCTTCTTCTTTCATTCATTTCTTTCTTTTCTTTTCTTCTTCTTTCCTTCATTTCTTTCTTTTCTTTTTCTTCTTCTTATGGGTACTTCATACACGGAATAAAATGCCGTAATATTATTCTAAAAAGGCTGCATATCAATTATTAATTATACACTGAATCAATGCATGCTACACTCTTTCAAAAGTATTTGTAGCAGTAGAAACAGCTTCCAGCACGGCATTTTCATTGAACTCTTAATGCCAAATATACAGTCAATTGTTCTCTATTTACTCTCTAATATCCAATAGTATCTGTCCTTGCCCCTCTGTCAACACCTGTAAGGTCTTAATAACATTTAGACACAAACGAATATATATAATTTATTTTCTTATATGGAGAAGGCATATTATTTATGCACCACTTCACTGTCAAGGGAGGAGTCCGTTATTGAATAGCCTTGGGAGACGATAGACCTGAAGAATAACTCTTACTAACAATTTTATATAACTTGTCATAAAGCAAGACACAAAATTCAGGTGTACTAAATAAAAATGTCATGTAAGAACTTCAAATCCGAGAAAAGTTTGCTCCACCCACCCACATAGACCTCCATTTAACTGCTTCATGCGGAAAAAAGAGCAAGGACAAAATCATAGAGAGTTGTTCAAATATGTTGATGATAGATCTAAGATAGCAGTTTAGTTCTGCCTCAGAGCAACGAAATGTAGTTGATGGACTTACTTCAAATTGATCATTTGATTTACAAAAAACAATGAGCGGCTATAGACTTTGCTATTATATACTGCCGACTTCGAAAGAAATAGGGGATGCGGCCGTCGCCACGGCCTCCGCCCCCCCCCTCCCCCCCCCCCCCCCCCCCCCCCCCCCCGCGCGGCCCTCTGTAGGTGTCCATGGCCGTTCCTTCTCCCTCCCTCCCTCCCCCGCTCGCTCTCTCTTTCTCTTCTCCTTCTTCGGCTCCGGCTGGTTTTCTCTCTCGTTACGGGCCCAACACGTGCCGTACCGACTCGTGCCGCCGGACAACCGGTACGGTGTCTGGTACCGGCACGGTAGATCTTGTGTTGTACCAGAGTGTATGTTATCACTGTTACATGTACGATATTATGTAATCTATAAACTTATGTCAAATATTTGAAATGAACATAGCATATTCTTAGCTTAAGAGGGGAAAAGGGAACTTAGCTGCTCAATATGAGGTATGGAATGCTGGATGTTAGCTAGAAGTACAAACAACTCGTAGGTATTACCGAGTGTAGGTCTTGTCCGGTACCATATATGTCATGTAAGCTAAAAGTTCAATCCGTAACATATTTAAGATAGAACCAAAGCGTACATGCATTGTTTTGGGTTGGGCAGACGAAATAACCAAAATGTTGTGGGTGGAACTGGAACATTTAACTCCAGCCAAATTACTAATCTTTGGGATCTATTCAGAACCGATCAGGAACCCAATGAAAATACGTTGGCTAAATACTGGTGGTTTCTTTTTTTGTGTGCTTGCCAACAAACTATTAGCATTTTCTTGCTACATAAAATTCAAATATTATGAGGTAGACGAGTGTGGTTATCATTTACGCAGTATCATGCAGAATGGTATGCGCTCAAGCAGCAGCTACTGCAAACTATAATGACAATAACAACACTAAATCTTTTTGCTATTTCAAGCGTGCCAACATAGAAATTTAACTTAAGGCATTAATCTTAAATGGAGTATTCCAAAAAAATGAAATCTGTCAGCTACAACCTTCAAATCCACCTTACTTTCAAAAAAATGAAATCTTACTACTTGTCCTTTGGTTTTAAATGTTCTCGAGGAGCAGTTCACAAATTTGATGTAAATATCACAATTTGCAAGTGCATTGTGCTAATGCAATGTCATGAACTTCCTTTGTTTCATTACTAACCTCAATCTCTCAGTTCCAAATTTTGGGCTCTCTTCATTTTAGCATTATGGGCCCCATTAATGTTTCGCAAAATGGCATAATCTGACATCGTTTCTTTGCTACAGGATGCTGGTGTTGCAACTATTCCCTGAGGTACAAAAAGGACATTGACTAATTACAAAATCCACAAGAAGTTGCATACAGTCGCATTTTTCTTTTTTCTTTGCAAAATTTGATGATAGGCGTGGGACTCAGAAACATGTTGCTTGTGGAAGTGCTATGGTTTCACCTCCCTGTACAGGAATTGGAATAGGATGCTGGTTGATGCTGTTGAGCTCCAATTGGAAACCAGTGCAATTGTAGATAGATAAAAAAACTTACTGCAGTTTGTTAACATTTATTTGATCAATGGATGAAAGAAACATCATTCACCACTATCCTATACTCTTGCGTATGCTAGAACTTTGTTCCATTTTGAATTATTTAATCTTTTTAAAGCCTTCTTGTTGATTTTGTGACTCGAGCTTAGGCTTTTTTTTCAGTGTGTTTATGGTTCAAAGATAATTTTGAAGGGCTGACATGGCGCACTTTGGCAGTAACGCTGTACAGAGTCATCACCTGAGCTTGTACTTCGCACCATATAGCTAATAACCAGCCTCCAAACTATTTTATCCAAAATATAATTTTGACAAATGGAAATGTTTCACGCTGCTTCTCAAATTGCTTTAAAAAAACATAGGGAGAGGGAAGATAATGTAAAAATGACATCAAAATTTTTCATGAGGGAAGGATGAAGATGGAAGGCCTCACGCTTACTAAATGATGTACGTCGCTGCCCTTCAGCAACTTGTGATCTCTGTACATCATTTCCTCAAAAAAGTTATAGGTAGGCGCTTACCCCTTCTTTATATATATATTTTTAAAAAGAATCTCTTTATCTTTATTGTGAAACATCTTTCCTCTATTACTGCCCTTGGTATTACTACTCTTGGTCCACCTCCACATAGTTCGGATGAACCACTTGGTACTTCAAACATATATATATATATATATATATATATATATATATATATATATATATATATATATATATATATATATATATATATATATATATATAAGAAATCTTAGTAGAGTAGGTATTTTAAAATCAGCCATCAGAGCTGCCATTGGCACATGAAGCTGCCCTTCTAACCCTAGGTCTCATATGGTTTGGTTGAAACAACTCAGCCTTACATCTCAGCAACACTTATGGCTTAATTAGTTGATGAGAAAATACAATAATAAAACACCATCCCAAGCCTTCGCACCCTCCCCTTCTCTCATTGATTAAGTCTCTCTCTCTCTCTCTCTCTCTCTCTCTCTCATTAGTACTAGTCTCTCCCACCTCTCCATAGATGGGACTAAAGAAAACTATTTTTTATATCTATTATTTTATGTTTTTAACACTTAACAAAATTTTCCTTCCTATTATATGAAATTTAATTTATTTTTCTTATTTCTTTAAATAGTTGTGTTGATGCTTTTTTTGAAATTTGACCATGCATTGCTGATAGGAAAATAGTGCTGGGTCTTTTCCATTAACTTTAATTTGTTATTCAGTTTTACATTCTATAGTTTTTTTTTAAAAAAATTATTATATATTTATATTCAAATATTTATTCTATTTATATTTTTATATGATTTATTTTTTTTGTATTTTAATACTTTACAAGTTCGACCTATTTCTTTCATAAAATTAATCTTTCAGAATATTAAATATGCACATATACATTTTTCTAATCTTTGTGTTGATTGGACTGCCAGTACAAGCATGCTTTAAGTTTTTCCACTCATGTTTAATCCTTGCTTCATTTATATCAATCTTACATTTAGTTCTTATTTTTTATTATGTCTTTTGTATTTAATTTTTCACTCTAGTTTTTATTTTAATATATTTATACATTACATTTTAAATTATATATGTTATTATATTCCATTTTCTTGTCATTACACTCTAATGTATTTTTTATATTTTATTTTACATGCTGTATATTATCTATCTTTTCTTTACACTATTGTATTATCTATTTTTTTTCATTACCAGAAGTTCATGCATGAACTTAATTATGCATACAAAGGTTCTGGGGGGAATTTTTCTTGCTTAAACTTGGATCGACTTGATCCATACTCAATCCATTGCTGCCCGGGCTTACTAAATTGTGTACCTTTTTCATAAATAGCTCAGAAGTTATGTTTTTCTTTTAAACACCCCTTCACTTATAGCCAAAAGGTAAAATATAATCCCAAACAGGGTCCCCCAAGTACTCTCTGCACGCTTAATAGTGTAAAGGAGAGCTTGCAGCTCCACCAAAAAGAAGGCACCGGCTCTACTTTTGTGGTCATCGTTTCTCTTTCCATCATTCATGTCATGGACTCGAAAGGAGCTTTTTGCTGTTTTCAATGGACTTCAAGTATACTAGATACTAGATACCTCATGATCACATCATTAGCACGCATTTAATATTGCTTCATCACCTCCAATAAAGTACTTGACCCTCTCTTTTCTCCTGCGATTTGCGGAATCTTAGCTCCTTTAAACGGTCATTATTTCAAATCTTTAGATTACTTTCATGGCCCGTTTGGTTGGGGTAATCCAACAACATAGGAAAATAGATCTTATATCAAATACCACCAAGGGATGGAATTTGTTTTTTCATTAATCCGAAAATATTATTTATTGACAAAAATATCCTCACTTATATTATATTAATATTATATTAATTAAATTAATATAACTAATATATATTACATTCTTATATTATAAATATATTAATATATTTATTAATAAAAAATATTAGTTATTAATAAAAAAATATTTATTAATTATCAAATATATCTAACATAAAATTTATTCATAATTAATATATTTATTTATATACCCAAATATACTAAATTTTATTTATAATAATAAATATATATGTGTATAATTAATTTTAAAATATTTGCTAACTTATGAAAATATATTTCAATATTCGAAATAGCAAATATTGATAGTGTTTATATAAGTAAACTATAAATAGCTAACAAATGAATTGAAAACTTAACTGTTTATTCAAAAATATTGTTGAAAATTTTACAATATTTTCATATAAGTTTACATCCAATCAAACATAATAAATTTTTTTTGATACTATTTTTTGAAGTAATTTTCTACCAACCAAATAAGATAAAATTTACTTTTTTAAGAATAGCCAAACTATTCTATAATCTGAATATCCCAATCAAATGAGCCCTTAGGTGGAAAGGCCGAACAAAAGCTTCCTTTAATCACGGGTGTGGAATATGTTCCCTTAACAAAAGTATTTCCAAAAAGCCCAAACTAAAAGCAAAAAGAAAGCAAAAAAGAAAAAAGAAAAAGAGAAGGATAACGAAGGAGGAATATGCCCTCTTTTTCTTCCCACCAACATGTATGCTTCTTACTGGTCGGCTGATAGCCTGGGTGGTGCCAGGTGTGACGTACTCACACAGAGGGTCGGGTCGGGTAACCGAACCGGCCCACGGATGGGGAAGGTATAAGTAAAACCGGCCGGAGTGCCCAACATACGGTCTCTACCCGCATCGAACATTCTTCTGGCGGGGTGGGGGCCCAGTGAGGGCTGCTACGCGAGGGTGAGCTTGTCTCTTCCCCCCTCTTCCCCTTTTTCTAAGCCAAAAAAAAAAAAAAATATGTATGCCTCCCTCTCCCAACCTCGTCATTCCCAAAATACACTTAATTTACGGAAATACAAAACTCGCATTGTCATGTGATGGTTCTTTAAAATAACGTCGAGACCTCACGTTCAAGTCATTTGTTTAAGCGATCTGGAGCCAAGCTGCAAGCATTAAATTTATAGCTGGGCTTGATGCGTGACAGGGGTCCAAGGTCAAGATGGCGTTCTAGAACCTTAAATTTCTCCCATGCATTCAACCGGCATCAACTTGTTTTTACCAAAATAATAATAATAATAATAATAATAATAATAATAATAATAATAATAATAATAACAGCATCAAGTGTCTGATTAATATATGAATCATTTATTCTATCAAGCTCATGTTGTCCACCCAAATGGACCTTATAAAAATAGAAAGAGAATTATATGCACACTATTCTTGGTGGACTGGCATCGGGCATATTTTGTTGGAGATAGTTTGAGAATACGAGTGACTTCTAATCCAGCCATTTGGTTGGAGAGAGTTTCATTTCTATTCCTATTTCAAAGAAAAATGGGAATGCCGCTATTAGGAGTAGCAATCGAGTTGGATCAGAACGGGTACAGATTGAGTTGGATGTGGGTGGAGTTAAAAGTTCGTCAAACTGAACTTAATCTATTAATTAAACAGGTCACAAATTCAGATCTGAATCCGACATATTTACTAGATAAGTAACTTGATCTTATCTACATAATTTGTTTATGAAATATGGGAGATATCACAAATTCAAGCTAAGAATAAGTTGCCTCTCTCTCTCTATGGAGCATGAAAAATAATAATCCATCCAAGGTTTGGGATTAAGTTAGTGAAATATAAGGTAAATTTCACTGGCCCTTTTGGCATTCCATCCTCTGGGATTTCCAGGTTTTGCTACCAAAGTTTGACGTATTTTTGTTCTAATATATAAATCAGCTTAGCCTAGATGTATAATTTTTTTTAAAAAAATATTATTATATTCTCGTATGCTTAGCTTACATTTTTGTATGTACGTGCATACATGTATATATGTATATTCGCTCTCCAATACATTAATACACATGCATACACACACATACATACATATTTATAATCATCCATCTTCTAATCAACCTCGACATACGGTCATGTCTCGTAAATATTTTCATAAATATTGTAAATTTTGAAATTTTGAATTCTTGGATCTTGATCCAGCTTGGTTTCCTTATCAATTACTTGAGAAAATTAAAACTCTCAAATCTTTGTCTTGCTTGGTTTTCTTGAGAGAATTAAAATTTTTAACTCTGGAATTTGAGTTTTTAATTCATTCTACCTTCTAGTAAGGAAAGAGTCGACAATTTATATCAAGCTTAATGCCAGGTCCATGCATGTTGAGCAACACAACTGAAATGATTCAATATGATCACTAGGATAACTAAATGAATAATTAGCAGGGAGAAAATTCGAAATCACGTCCTCAGATAGACCTGAGTTTTGTTATCAAGGAAAAATTTTATAAAATCTCTAATTTCATTCATAATATTCTTTGTGGTACAACACATCGCATATATATTTTACAATACATAATTGTGTAAGAGAAGAAATTCTGCCGAGAGGATCAATATCACAGCTTCTATGGAAACTCAAACCATGATTGTAACATGGATATTTGTCTTCAATCACTTGAGAGAACCATAATTACCTTTTTCAATTATCAAATCTTGATCCAGCTTAATTTCCTTGTCAATCACTCGAGAGAATTAGAATTTAAACTTTGAACTTTTGAATTGATATTTAAATTCATTAATATGGAAGGAGTCAACAATGTATATGTGTGGCCTGGATCATGTATGCTGGGGGGACAACAACTGATATAAGTCAAACTAATAACTAAGACAATTAAATAATTAATTAGCATGGAGGGGATTTGAACCCATGGCCACCAGCAAACCTGAGCTTTGCTACTAAGAGATTTGTTTTTAAAAAAATTCTAATTTCATTTATAATATACTTTGGGATACAACAATCATATATATATATATATATATATATACACACACATATACATATAGTTTATGATGCAAATTTGTACAAGAGAAGAACTTTTGGTACGAGAATCAGCATCACAGATTTTATAAAATGGAAATCATGGTAATTTAGGTAAAAGAATCAATATCACAGGTTTTATGGAAATCCAAACAATGATTGTAGCCCAAAAATTTATCTTCAATCACTTGAAAGAATTATAATTCAAATACTGGATTTATGAATTTAATTTTAAATTCTTAAATCTTATCCCAGCTCAATAATTTTATTTATCACTTGAGAGAATCAGAATTCTCAAATCTTGATATAACCTGATTTCCTTATCAACCATTTAGAGAATTAGAGTTTATATTTTGAATCCTTGAATTTGATTGCTGAATTTACTCGATCTTTTAATAATAAAAAAAAGGCTAACGATGTATATCAAGCATAATATCCCCTCATGTACATCTTGGACCATACACATGGAGGACAATAGCTGTGATAAATGAATGAGTAATTAGGATAGAGGGATTCAAACTAACACAAATGTGAACTTTGATACCAAGAGAGAATTTCAGAAAATTTCTAATTTTATTCATAATATTTTTTATGGTACAATACATCAAATTTATATAATGTTTTTTTACCAAAAAGATATATGTACAAGCTTGACTTCTTTATGAAAATCATCTTTCAACTTTAAAATTTTTGAATTTAAGTTTTAATTTTTTAAATTTAATCTTTCAATTCTTAAGTGCTTACCAAAAAATCTTTATATTAGATAACCATACAATGATCCATCAAATGCCAAGAACTTTTTCTTTCCTTCTTTCTTTCTTTCCTTTTTTGCCTCCCTTCGTCCCTCTCCTTCCCCCAGCCTCCTTTTCCCGTTCGTTAGAAAGAAGGAAAGAAAGGAAGCAATAAAGATTTCTAAAATCTAAATCCACATACTTCTTCACCGCTGGCTTCGACACTTAAAAGCTCTGCCCTCCCCTCAACCCGACCGCTGGAGCGCGCCTCGAGTCGCGTCCTCCGCCATTAATTCCTTCTTTAATTCTTCTCTCCCCTCCTCTCTTTCTCCCCTGGCCTTGAAATGATCACGAAGGAGAGACCTTTCGCGAGATCTAGGGGGCTGCGACGGTGATGATGAACGGCAAGAGGACGAACGGGAGCAGGCCGCCGTCGCCGGCGTCGTCGCCGAGGACGGGGCGGCGGGGCGGCGGGAAGGGGTGGCTGGCGCGGCCGAAGGCGCCGGGGGTGGAACGTTTGCTCCGCGCGGTGCTGGCCGCGCTGCTCCGGAGGAGGGGGATCCTGTTGCTGGCACCGCTTCTGTACGTGTCGGCCATGCTGGTCTTCATTGGCAGATGGAATCTTGATTCCACTCCGGTGAGGGTCGGGGTGCCGGTGCTCCGCCGGCGGCCGCCGCCGGGGGCTGCGTACAGGAGCCCCCAGGTGTTCGAGAGGTTGTGGCCCTTCATGCAGGCCGACGTCAACCACTCTAATGCGGTAGGAGGGAAAGATTTTTTTTCCCATTCTGCTTTCTTGGTGATTCTGATCTTGTTTTTAGCAATGTAGATAACAAGGTGTTTTGTTTGTTCTTCTCTATTCTGTATTTTTTTTCTTATTTTTTGTTTTCCCGTTGGAAATATGCATCTAGTAGTTAGAATTTTTTAAAAAATGTATTCATATCGTAGTATTTTGTGCTATGTTGATAAAAAAAGGTGAGATTTTGCCAAGAGTTTAGTGGTTTTAGTTGTTCGGTCGTGTCGGCAATCCATTCTATAGGCTTTTGCGGCATTGCTGTTTGTTTGGGTGTTCTTTCTTGTTTCAGGTTTCATATAGAAATTGTTTTTCACTTTTCTTGTAAAAAGAAAAAATGTGGAAAGGGATAGAAGGGAAAAAAATCGTAAGTTGCTAAGGGTCCAAAAGGCAAAAAAAAAGCCAGGTTTGATAAAACAGAAAACTAATGATCACTTCTTCTGATCGATGACATTTCCTCTGGCTCTTAGACTTATTGGCAACCTGTTTAATTGAAAGGTATACAGAGGGAGAAGCTTGACTGCTTGTTGGAGTGAACTAACTTTATAGAAAGATTATGTTTCCACTCAGACAATCTTCATTAAATCTTTTGTTAACAAGGTCTTGAACAGTATTCCTCGAGCTATCCCACACAAGGTAAAGACTGAGATACCTAATAAGTAGTAATGCCGGCAAGCTTATGTCTTTGCAACATTTTCCATTAATTCTGCCTCAACTGAATCCCAAGGAAATCTAAAGCTGCTCAAGCACCTCAAACTCTATGCAAGATGAAATTCCCAACAACTTATGATTACTGAGGGTAAGTCACCAGGTCTGATCCTCTTTGGTCTAAGTCTATTATTAAGTTTTCCTTTGGCCTCCGCCAAAATTATGCTGAACATTTATATAAATAGAAAACAAAGGAGATCATCCTACTTATACTCTTGCAATGGTGAAAGATTACACAAGGCTTCTAGATGGTATTCAATATTTCAATCCTTGCCTGTGGGTGTTGCCTAATTACTTTGAAAATTTTCCTTAATATGATTACCTGACAATATGCGATGTATTCTTTTAGTTATGTTTTTCATGGAATTAATTTTATTATTTTTTTTAGGCATCCAAATTTTGAACACCATTGTATTAAGTTTACCAATTACTCCAGTTATCTCTATGACGATCTGTCTATATGTGCTATAGTCTTTCAGAGAGCTTTTTCTTTCTTTTTTTTCCTCATTCGTTTGTCATTTCATCAAGGAATTTCTAGTTTGTCCTTTCGTGCCCTTGTTGTCATTTTGATGAGTCATATAATTGAAAACCTGTTATATGAATATGTGCAGTTGATGACAGCTTGGCATCAAAAAGAACGCCAGAGGTGGAAGCCATGTATCAACAAGAGGTTATCTCATGCAGGTTTGAATTTCAAATTTATGTTTGTATTCTGTCCCAGAGATTTAGTACATGATGCTGTTCTTTGGAGAAATTTTTAAGAACAACGGTGTTTGTTCTATCGATAAGCATTTACTATCAACGTTTATTTCCACATATGACATACTTAGTTAATTTAACATTTAGATGCTGAGTTTGCCTACCATTCTCAGAATTGCCGCCTTCAAATGGCTTCCTCATAATTGAAGCAAATGGTGGGCTAAATCAGCAACGTCTTTCGGTAAGCTTCAGTATGAAAAAAAATCAGTTGCCACTTTCTTTTTAGAAATTACTAATAATTAGTGGGCATTTTTTTAAGAAAGTACTAATAGGTGAAAGGATATGTCTATATTATATTTGTTTTCTTTAACAAGCTTTAGACCCCCAAAGAGTAACACCCTTTCGGAGACAAATTACTATGTCTCTCTTCACCTGGACTATTTATTCTTTTGCAAGAGGTTTTGGAACACCAAGTGATATATATAACATTATGCGACAAAAAATACTCCTGAAACATAGTCTGTTAACATGTGACAAAATTCTATAGGTGCCTGCGATCAAGCAGTAGCCAACATATCACAGTCTGCAGAGTTGATTTCAGTGAGATTATTTGTCTGTGATGTGCCAACTGCTGGTTGGCTCAGGTCATCAGTTGTCCTTAGTTATGTTTCAGTAGAATTTCCCTTCTGTTGTAATTCAATTTCAGTAACATTGTATTTTGGCTCACCATAGGGAACACATGCATTGCTTCCAACAAAATCAAGACAGCTAGCTGACAATAAAATCTTGGCCTTGAGGGATGTTGGAGAGATCCCATCATTCTAATATTTGCTACTTTCACTTTGAAATTTTCTTCTCTCTCTCTCTCTCTCTCTCTCTCTCTTACATGCACACAATCAAATGTGCTCAAACACACATCTTACTCATATCTATGTCCTAACCTTCGGCATGTTGAGTTCCTTCGGATATCAATTAAACATTTTCTCTCTTTTCTGTGATATAAAGCTTTATTTATCATGTTTGTTTACTGCAAATTATCTGACATAGCTTGTTCTTTGGGACAGATAAGTGATGCAGTTGCTGTGGCAGGTTTACTGAATGCCACACTTGTGATCCCAATTTTTCATTTGAACAGTGTTTGGCGTGATTCCAGGTTATTATGTAATTCAGTCCACATCTTCTTTATAGTTGATTCATCTCTTGCTGCATTTAAGATGGCTGGTTCCTGCAACAATCTTTTCTTTTTGTTCTTTCTAGTAAGTTCCCTATTAGGAGTTGTTTCTACCACCCCTTCCCCCTTCTACCTTATCGACACATTATATCCTGGTTTTGTTATATCTATTCACCTTAGTTTTTAGGATGTTTTACCTTTTCTTTTATAATTTCTTATAAGTGCTTCCATAATTGTTGATTGCTATTGGTTATAACATAGTACATCCCTGAGCAGCATGATTCTTTGTACTGTACAATGATAATTGGGAGGTTTGCTAATTGCCTAATTCCTTTAATTTTCTTTTGAAATTTTGAAGTTATTGGCCACTTGCATTTCCCTGCTCATTGATGCATTCTTTGTTACATATGTCTATACATATTTCATTTGCTTTGATAAGGTGTAATGTAATACAGGATGCTGTGGTCGCTTTTTTGATCTGTGCAAAAGTTTTGATCAATACCTCTCTATTTTGAAGTTTCAATCTTGAAATTTCATTGTAGCGTGTATTTTAATTGAGCTGCTAATGCTTTAAACAAATATCGTTATCAATGATTTTTCACTTGTATTTATATGCAGTTCTTTATTTTAGCTGCAAGATATTTGGAAGACTAACAATTTCTTTTTTCTGTTCGGATACCTTCAGCAAGTTTCGGGAAATCTTTGATGAAGAGTACTTCATTGAGACACTCAAGAATCATGTAAGAGTGGTCAAAGAACTACCACAAGATATGCTGAAGCGCTTTGATTACAATATCAGCAACATTGTGAACATGAGAACTAAGGCCTTATCATCAAAAACCTATTATTTGCAGAAGGTCCTTCCCAAATTACTAGAATTGGGGTATGTATGCTCTCTATCTCTGTCTAGTTTGCTCATCTAGCATATTTTTAGGATCTTTGCCTGGTTTTGTTTACCTCAGGATTGGACATCTCTGTGATCTTCATTTTGCATTGATTGTGCAGTCTCATTTTCCTTCCAAGTGTTGGAATCCACTGGATGTTATATGACATTTTATGCATGCAAAGGCAGTGAATAATATTATTAAAACAATCAAGACGGGCAAACTAGAAACTAGAATTCAACCCAAAAACTAAATCTATCTGAAGATTTGCATTTAAAAATTGAATGTGATGTGGTCAAGTAAAATGCTGAAAAAGTCTTCTTCTACTAGCATGGGGGTGATGCAGCTAAAGCCCTTTTAATCTGAAGTATTTTTCTTTTGGGTGGCTTACAGCTTTAATGAAGCAACGGGATAACATTTCCCTTATTTTATGGCAATTGTTTAAACTCTGCACCTGAAAGCTGTTACCTTGTTTTTTTGGTACAAGTACTCTAATGAATAGACTTAAAAATGCTTAAGGCCATTGGTTTTGTGAAATGGCATAATGATGCCTTATTTTTTTCATCCAATACTTCTTCTGAGTTTTTTTTTTTTTTGGGTGGGGGAGTGGGGATTGTTCCGGCCTGTTCAAGAATCACTTGCTCTTTTGAATGTGATACCATCCCATTCTAAAAGGTGCCCCAGTGTACAAGGCTTCCACCATTGCAGGGTCTGGGGAGGGTCAGATGTATACAACCTTATCCCTATATGTGGAAAGGCTGTTTGTATTTCAAACCTGTGACACGTAGGTCCCAGTGTTGCAACAAGGCTCGCCCCATGGTTCCATCACACTCTGATAATCAAGTCAAGTTGTTTGGATATTTTTCAGTATAAACCATGCTTCCTCAAGTTATAAAAAATATTGAATACTAGATATCATTTGAAATAGAATATATATTGTTTACAGGGCAAGTTTCAATATTGCATGCCATACCAGTATGGTGTGATACCATATCATACCATAAGGACACTTGATATGCAAATACACATTAGTTTGGCAACGATACGACATTTTTTTTTATTTTTAAGATTTTTTAAGGTTCATGGATTTTTAAAAGTGTGCTTGGAGCATACCATACCAGTGCGTGGAGCTTTTTTTCTTTAGTATTTGAGGTTCCAGCACAATATTTTTCCTTGTTGATCCTGAAATTTGTGTCTAACATTATGACATAAGTTATATTAAATTGTTATTAAGATTGATTTTCCTGTCTATTCTCTCTCAAGACTATTCAATAATAGACTCCTCCTTGAGAGTGAATTCTCCATATAAGACAATAAATTACATATATCCATTTGTGCCTAAATATTATTAAGACCTTATAGATGTTGTCAGAGAGGCAAGTAGGGATAGATATCTCTAGATTTAAGAGTAAATGGGGGATAGTTGATTGTAAATTTGGCATTAAGAGTTACATGAAGGTGTCATGCTGGAAGTTGTTTCTGCTATTGCAAATACTTTTTGAAAGAGTGTAACATGTAGTGATACCATGTATAACTAATGTTTGATAATGTAACCTTTCTTGAATAATATTAGGGCATTTTATTTCATGTATAAAGTACCCATCCATGTGGGAAGAAGAAGAAAAAGGATGAAAGGAAGGAAAGATGGAATAAAGAAAGGAAGGAAAGAAGAAGAAAAGAAAAGAAAGAATGGGAAGAAGAAGAAAAGGACAGAAAGAAATTAAAGAAATAAGGAAAGGAACGAAATAAAGGAAGGAAAAAGAAGAAAAGGAAAGAAAGGAAGGAATGGAATAAGATGAAAATGGAAAGAAAGGAAGGGAGAAGAAAAATAAAGAAAGGAAAGAAAGGAGAAGGAAAAGAATGAAAGAAAGGAAGGGAGGAGAGAAAGGAAGGAAGGGAGGAAAGAAGGAAAAAGGGAAAGAAGGATGGAAAAAAGGAAATTAAAAAAGCCTAGGTTCTCATGGTTCAGAGAGGTTCTTGGTGGTTCGAGCCTTTTATCGAGCTGAAACCCTGAACTGACTTGAATACTGTGCCAATTTGGGTTGGTTTAGTGTACCTTAATGAATGGTATTGACTAAAAAAACTTCTAACAAAACAAAAAATTACTTGCCATGTAAAAAACTATAATTCTTGTTGAATGAGTTTTTCTTCTTGATTTAAGAGATACATTTCACTGAAAATAAAAAAGTTCCAGCGGCATTCTTTTTTTTTCATAAATAAAACAAGATGCTTTTGTTATTCTTGTATTAATATTTATGTGTGCATAAACAAATATGCTTTTATGTATTAACCAAATGTGAGAGGTTCTCCTGTTTCGTTTTGCATCTTGCATTGCATCTTATTCCTGTTGCCTGTTGGTAATTTTTTGAATAATTTTCGGTACTTTCATTGTGTTGCTTTACTTAAAGCTTTGTCCTATATTGCATCTGATGGCCAGTTGGCTTGAAAACTGGAATAGGAGTTTGGAAGGGGAATCTAATTAAAGGAAAAATGGAAAAAAAAACGGATTAATATTAAGTATAAATTGGTCTAATTTGGCTCAATGTGAACGGGGATCGGGAGAGACATTTTATGGTGATCATATATTGAAACTGATGGATTCTGTAGTTCTTGCTTTCATGTGTCAATTGGTTCCTTGGGTCATCTTCTAGAAACCCCTCCATCACAACCATAACCAAAAACATCTGTGCCCAGGTGGCAGGGTATGGAATGATGTTCATCAGCTCCTATGATGTCACTACCTCTTGAAGGCCAAAATGCTCCAAGACTGATGTTGAATCACTAAGAGAATGATGTAAATGAAAAGAGATACACCCTAACAGCTCATTGTGGCATCACTTTCATTCAACTTGTATTTGATAAAACTGCAATATTGTGGACTTGTAATCGTCTCAAAGTGATAATTTCTTCTAGGTGGATAAATAACCACATAAGATCTAATGTTATGTATGTATCTAGAGCATTTCCCTGAATCTAATCTTGGTTTAGTTGTACAACTAATTTATTATGTAGAAGAATTTGTACCGGTATACCTTTGAGTTTTTAACAAGTATTGGGTACTTATTTTATAATAACTATCATTGGATGTAAACAGTTATTATGTTTCATTTGTCAGTCCCTTTCTGAATACAAACTGTTTGTTTTGAAGGCTGTTCGCCGCTTCCTTCTGTTTTTAGATGTTTCAAAGTTTTATATCTTCATTTCATGAATTTTGATTCAGTTCTTGAATTCATTGGTGCAGGGCTGTACGTATAGCACCATTCTCGAATAGGTTGGCTCACTCAGTTTCATCCAATATCCAAGGGCTGAGATGTTTGACCAATTATGAAGCATTACGGTTTTCTCAACCTATAAGACTTCTTGCTGAAAATATGGTTGATCGGATGGTGAAAAATAGCTCCATGAGTGGTGGGAAGTATGTTTCAGTGCATCTTCGGTTTGAAGAGGTATTACTTCAGTCTTTGATTAATGACTTAAAAATCTCATATACTTTCATAATAAACTCACAAATCTGTTTGTATTTTAGGATATGGTAGCCTTTTCATGCTGTACTTATGATGGTGGCAAGGAAGAGAAACGTGAAATGGATATTGCTCGTGAAAGGAGTTGGAGGGGGAAGTTTAGGAGACATGGTCGAAAGATAAACCCAGAGGCTAATCGAATGGATGGAAGATGCCCTTTAACCCCATTAGAGGTTCGCCACTTGATTCCAACTTGTTTTGTTGTTTTTTTTTTTTTTTAAATGAATTAAAGCTGTGATTTTGATATTTTAAGTTTTTCATATGTGATTATTAACCTAGATAACTTAAATATGATTTGTTATCTTCTTTGTAATTTGACATATTGTCAGTCAGATTTGAAGTACAATTATTGTTGTTTATGTGTAAACGAGGACTCTTAATGACATGATGTTGCTTGAATATGAATCTGAGTTATCTTCTGTAATGCATTTCTAACATCTGATTAAGGTGTCTATCAGTTGATATCCAGCTGTCTTCCTTATCATCCTTACAGAGGCATCATTTACTCTTTTGGTACTGAAGAGTCTTCTAGTTATAAAATTCTGATACACTGTTCCGAGAATTTGAGAATATGGAGTTTACAATACAACAAAATTCCTGTTTCAGCGACAAATGAAAAATCAAATGAAAGAATTGGTTTGCAGCTCATAGGCAGTTTAGGGCTATAGAAGTATACTCTATTTATCATATCTAAACAATCCTTAGAAATCTATGCGGACACATAGTCAATCTCTACTTGGCCATATATCACAATTTCGAGTTAAATAAAGGAGGGAAGTGGCAATGTAGGCACCAGGTCAGATCTGTTTTGAAAACAGAGGGATGCCGGATCCTCATTGCCAATATCACTTATGTTTTACTTTGATAGCCTTTCCCTGTTTGAGTTATTGTCCAAGGTCTATTGTTTCAACTATGGTGCTTGAACCATGGATTGTGTTTCATCTATTTCTGAATATGTTTTTTTTCATAATTAAGTATTTCTTCTTTTACTCTATGTTGGCAGCTAAAATCCTATTAATTCAGTGTGCATCATAAACTGCAGTATGCATGGTTGTGAACTTCTCAAATTCATTTTGATTATTCAATAGCCATGAGATTCCACAATTTTTCTTATGATATGAATTTATTTTTTCACTTCTTGAATCAAGTTATTGATTTTGTAGGTTGGGATGATGCTTCGAGGCATGGGATTTGACAATACCACATCAGTTTATGTTGCTTCTGGTAAAATTTATAATGCAAAAAAATATATGGATCCTCTCCGTCAGTTATTCCCACGTTTAGAGACAAAGGATACTCTAGCCTCCGCTGATGAACTTGCGCCATTTAAGGTAATAATATTTGTAATGCTTGATTGTCACAACCAACTCCTAGAGAAAATTTGAACTGCAAACTATACGGTGCCGTAATTTTAAATTTTATTCTATATAAATTACAGTCTAGTTATTTCTCTAGGAAAAAATGAATTGCAATCTTTTTTAGTATATCTTGTTACCATTATCATTAAGTGAGGGATGTTATATTTTTGTCCTCCACTCCCCCTCCTTTGAGGTATGCATTTCTTGATTTCACAAAAAAATCTCTTGTCGTGGCACCCACTTTTCATAGAAAGCAATCATGATGGTATTCTTATAGCTTGTTTTATGATTGATGGGTTGGTTTGTTATCTGATATTTAGATGTTTTTGTAGGGTCATTCATCTCGTTTGGCAGCATTGGATTACACCGTGTGTGCTCACAGCGAAGTATTTGTGACAACTCAAGGGGGTAACTTTCCCCACTTTATGATGGGGCACAGGCGTTATCTTTATGAAGGACATTCAAAGACAATAAAGCCTGACAAAAGGAGATTAGTGTTATCGTTTGACAACCCTAACATAAGGTCATTTCTCGAACAATTTTCTGGCCTATTTTAAATATATATTCATTTCTACCTATTTTTTCCTTAAATTCCTAGAAATATTAGGAGAAAAATGCTGCTTTGAGAGACACTAAACAGTAAGAATTATGATTGTTGTGCCTAGCCTTACTCTTTGCTAGGATTGCAATTTACGATACATAAATGATAATACCCATTATGGTAATGTTAATCATAGGCCTTATAATAACGTAATGAGAAGTCAAACTAAGAAAGTACTTGTAATCAATATTGTATTATCATTTAGTTTGAATGTTGATGTGGTCAACTATGTTGCCGCCAAAACCCGATCTGACGAAGTTGACGAGTTGAAGGATGATGGTTGGTCTGCCTGGAGTGGGAGTCCGACCTACAAACAAAGAGATGAACAGAGGTTGTCGGAGCTGATTTGGTGGGGGACTCTCTAATGACTAAGTTAGATAGAGCTTTGGTGGAATAAAGTAGAGGAAAGAAGATATGAATAGTGAAAAATACAAGCTGAGAGATGAGTTATGAGATTAGGTGAGATAAGATGCATACCTAGGTCCCTTGGTCCTATTTATATAGAGATGAGGGCGTAGTTTTCTTATGCTGTGGCTCCAAGATCAGTGGAAGAGCTATAACCGTCTACCCTTATTTGCACCCCTTAACTGTGCAGAGCTGTAACTGCTCCGCCTAATTTGCCCAAGTTTTAAATGTACTTGCCATGTGTTGCCTTGTCATTGGGCAGTAGATCCGAGTGGTAACGCCAGCTGGACATCAAATTTGGGCTGTATCACTTGCCTTCTACTTTCGAGTCTGAGCCAATTTTCTTATCTCGGATGAAGGAAGTAGCCGAAACTTCCAATAGTGAGTCGATTTGAGTAAAGTCGTCTAGTCAGACTGAGAAGCTTCTAGATGCGAACTTCAAAGTTTGGCAGAAAATTTTCGAACAGCATAATGTGGCGCTTTACCTTCTTGAGGCGATGCGATGAGGCGATTCGTGCAACCGCCTGGCTGGCAACGCTGGTGCGACGCTTGTTAGCTTGTCTGTTTATACCATTTGGCTCTCCCCAGACCCCACAATAGTGGGAACCTCGTGAACTGGGCTGCCCTTTTTCACGACTCTATTTACCTTTGCAAAGTTCTCTTTTACCCACATATCACATGGCTAGGTTATACCATGCGACTCCGTTATTTGTAATAGTGCTACAAATAAGCATTAATCTATTGTAACCTATAATGCTTGACATCTTTTCCAATGCTACTCTCGTGTGCTTATGCTCCCTTTCTTGAGCATTCTTTTGATCCATATTGCAGAAGTTTGTCTTATATTGTTCTGTAAGATCATGGTTTTTAATTTAATCACATAATTTCTCCCCCAAATCTATAGCGGTGTCTTTAAGGGCCTCCATTCTCCACTCGAACTCATAAACAAGCTAATCCATATTAACAAAATGAAAAAAACCCTACCGTACATTCCGTTTCGTTTCCCATCCCAGTCTTTCGCGACACTTCTGGTTTACTTATTTTGTTAGGTCTCGACTTCTCCGCTATGATCTCCCCAGTAGTTCATATAGGAGCTATAGCCGTTTCATTCCTATTCGTGGTTATGATGTTCAATAGTATAACATCACTTTTTTTAGACTGTGCCATTCTTTCAACTGTTAGAATAACTTGAAGGAAGAACTCTGAACTTCAAAGCCTAGTCTTGAGCCTACCTTCGCACACCTCCGTTACTTCACAAGGCTCTGTTTTTGAGGTGGACCCAAGTATTGAGCCTATAGGTGTGAGGGTTTTAAGTGATGTAATAAACGGTTGGATTTCAGGAAGGAGGGTGAACTTGGGTGGTAGTACCAGTTCAACGAAGAAGATTCAGCTAGTGAACTTGGGTGGTAGTACCGGTTCAATGAAGAAGATTTAGCTTGCTGGATTGCTTTTAGACTGGATCAGACACATTAAATATCCAAGTGGGCTATAAAATATTGGCATACTGACTTCAAAGCTGCATATCAACTCTGCATGTCCTTTTCCTATGGGTTGAACGCTAGGATCTCTGGGAATTTTAAATGCTTGAATTCTTTGAAATTTTCTGTGATTTTGTAGAATGTAATTAAGAAAGGATATTACGTGAGAACTAAGGACAGTTCTTTGCTAGTTATTGAGCAGCATCACAGTTTGACATTGTGGATCTTATTTGAGCAATTTTGTGTTCAAGGTCCCCAAGCTTATAGTGCAAAATCTTTTCCCCCCTACCTCTGTGCATGTTCTTTGTATGATTTCTTAAACCTTCATTCATGGTAGTTACCAGCTTCACATTTGTATTTTCATCTAAGTTGTGTTCTATTTGAATCCACTACAATGCGAGATCAAGTAATCTTATAATCTAATCATGATGTTGACTTCAGATGGGATAGGTTCGAGCGTAACATGCAGGAAATGCTTCATTACAGTGACTTGAAGGGCGTTGCATTGAGGAAATCCAATGCAACTCTGTACACTTTCCCCATGCCTGACTGCATGTGCCCACAATCAGAAGCATGAGTTTGTAGATGGCATACACTATAAGTCATTGGTGAATTATATGTTCATACATGTAAGTAAACGCGCATTAACAATCATTCAATTATATTGGAAATTCATTCAATTCTTGTTAGGTCCGGGAGAGAGATCATAATTTTGCAGATTATATACCAATTCCTAATGCCTTATGTAAATTGATACATGTATTCATTGTATATGGAACAAAAACAGCTTACTATAAGATTTTTTGAAATATTAACCCTTCTGCATAGGGTTAGCACTTTATCTTATCAGCTCCTATATGATTTGTTATGAAGAATCAATTGTCTACTCCATTTTCATATTGCTTAATTTATTCTTGTGGACCCATAGCAAGCTTTTCTTGCAGTAGTGTGAAACCTGTATGATTTTTGCTGCTTGATCTGCTAACTGTGGTCCATAAAAGTGATGACAACCAAGTACCTGGCAAGTATTTTACATTGCTGTTATGTGAAATTTTCTTCCACAAATGATCTTATTAAACCTGGCTTCGCTATTGCGGTTCGACATGTTCTTGTGGCTTAAAACATGAGATTTAGCATCCTTCCTGACATATTGTTGAGGCTTGAGCTTAGAATTTCAGATTTCTTGTTTACACCTTTAGAGTTTATTTTATCTGTCATTCAATGCGTTCCGCATAGCAAATTGATTAGACCTGAGTCTTCCTCCTCTCCGGGATGAGATATGAGATGTCTTGCCTTTAACTGCTAAACTGGAAATAATAGGACATTATTCGTGGACCTTGTTTCTCCTGGCAGAAAATCATGTGCCATTTTGCCCTCGCCGAATAAATTTTGTCAAATTGCATATCTGAATCATTTATACCACCATTGACTTGGTTCTAACAGCTGAGACTAGTTCATGATATTAGAATTTCCATCAAAATACAGTTCTGGGATGTGGCCGGTATAAATTAGGGGTAGCAACCGGGTCAGATCGGCTGAGATACAAATTGGGTAGGATATAGAATATATTAAAAATTTATCGGATTAGATATAGAATATATCAAAAATTCATCAACCCAAAGTTCGATCCTTTTTATTAAGCGGATCCAAAATTGAAATCCAATTCCGATCATTTTATTAAAGAAGTAAGCTAAACTCATCTATAATGGATCGAATCAATCAAGTTCAACTGATTAAACAAGGGTTAAGCATGCCCACCCCTACCAATATTCAAAGAGTTGGAAGCAGCAGGTTATTTGCCGTCACTCCATGCGAATCATTTTATAGTGCCTTCTAATGTACTTTGACACGAATGCAATTCTTTTTATTATCAAAAGGTTGCTTCTCACCAGCAAACAACCGATTGGGGAAAATTGCAATCATTTGCCTCTCTCTGAAGATGCTTCTCCCGTCATCTTTGTAACGCTTCTAGGCATTGCTAAATCGAACCTCGCCTTGTGACGCCAATACAAAAACACAAATAACTCCGTTTTGTGAAGCTGGTGCTTTTCCCCCCCTTGTTTCTTTTTTTTTTTTTTAAAATAAATATTAGAGATTCCATCTATTCATATTAACTAAATAGCTGCCATTTATACTAATAATAATAAATATACACATTTCTACAAACACCACAATCTATAAAATTTCGCTTCTCTAAGGTTAGGTCATCCCATCTCCATTTTTAGATATTTTATTTTCTAATTTTATTAGATACATTTATACTAAATATGTATGATGCGTCGTCCATTTTATAAATAAATAAATAAATAAATAAATAAATAAATAAATAAATAAATATATATATATATATATATATATATATATATATATATATATATATATATATATATATATATATATATATATATATATATATATATATATATATATATATATATATTTATTTATTTATTTATTTAACGAAGCAATTGCAAAACCAAAACCTATCTTTGCAAATAACTCGGTCCATCTGCTTAAAACAAAATACGAAACCTCCTCACTCTACTCACTGTTCATTACTCAACTTAATCGAGTGTGATCTTCGGGAATAATTCTGCTAGATTCTCATGATACAAATTTTGAAAAAGAAAATCTGAAAAAAACTCATGCAGAATTCAAAAAAATTAAGATGACAAAAAATTATAAAAGTAATAAAATTTAAAAATACGAGCTTTGTAATTTTTTAATTTATTTGTCCAAAAACAAGAAAGTTAAAAATAATGAGAGAGAGCACAAATGCTGACATATGGAATCATTCATATATATAATATATAAAATTGTTTAAAGTGAATAATTCAAGATTAATTCATTTGTGAAGAATAATTTGAAGAACTAGTCGATCAAGAGAAAAACTGATGATAACTAAAATTTTTTAATAATTCGGAAAATATTGAAACTATATTACTGCGCGAATCTTGAGACAGTAGAGATTAAAGAAAAAAAAATCGCCTTTCTCACGGTCTGGAAGGGGAGCCATAACAGAGCCTCCAGCCCAGACGAATCCCGTATTATTCGATCGAATCGCCCCCGTGGGAATAAGAATTCAGCGACTAATTCCTGTCGTACTCGCCTTCCCCTTATACAATTCTTGTCCGAATCCGATGCTTTTCTCCTTCCTTCCCCCTTCTTCCTTCCCAATTTATTTATTAATTATTATCAAAAAAATCCAATCCACGAAGAGAGAAAGAGAGAGAGAGGAAGAGCAGAGAAATCCGGGTCCAAAAGATCAAAATTTCGTTATAAATTAAAAACCCTAAATTCAAACTAAGGAAAAAAAAAAAGAATAGACAGAATTTTTACACTCGCTTCGCGTGATTTCTGGGCCGGCGATCTTTCTAGCAGCTCTCTCCGTCGCCGCCGTCGTCGCAGTCCCACACGGCCCCGACGAGCCCCAGTTGGTCCTCCAGGTACCGCTGCATCAGCCGCCCCTCGATCGTCGCCGCCGCCTCCTCCTCTCCCTCCTCGCACCGTCCCAGGAACCACGCGGCGACGTCCTCCCGTAGCTCGGCCGGCCTCCTCCACCGCCGGAGCCGGAGGCACAAAGCGGCGATGCAGAGGACGGGTAGGGAGAGGCAGATCAGGGGGAGGAGGACCGGGGAGCAGCAGATCAGGGCCAGCGCCAGGCAGGCCCTCCGGCCTCGCCCTCCACCGCCGCCGCCGCCCGAGATGGAAAAGATTCCGGGGATCCACCGCCAGCCTCCGTCCATGTCAAGGGATCCGCCTTTGAAGTTCCTTTCCTCTTTTCCCATTCCATGCTCCTCCCACGCCCCCGTCACCACTCCTTCCACCAACTCCTCACTCTCCCCTCATTTATATTCCCGCTTTTGTTTTATCCTATCTTATATATATTATATTATACTTCATATATCTTAAATACTTAGCTTAATTATATTATATACTTTCAGTAGTTTCCTTCAACGTTTCAATCACAATAATCACACTAATACCGTCTTAAATACTATGAATATATATATATATATAATCTAATGGAGGAGATAATGTAGCCACATGGTAAATTTTATGTGCAAATGTTTAATCAAGAGACAGATGCGGTGCAATTTACAGGAGTTTGTATGAATGCCATGTTAACAAAAGAAATTTACAATATAATTAAATGAGTTCAAAAATATATTTAGAAGAATATTAAATTTAATTAATGTTAACAATTTAATGCCGTTGTTTTCATGTAAATTGTGAAGCCCATCCTCCTAAAACACATGTAGAACAATGGTCGCTACCTTTTTCAGTCTAAATCCAGAATCCAACTAGATTTTTGAAATCCGACAGAAATTATAGCAGTATTGGTATGATAAAATATTATTTATTTAATTAGTATGAAGATTTTAAATTTTAAATTATTTTTTTGGATTGATGATCAGCGAAAATCTAAAGTAACGGTGGACGGCAGTTAGATAACAACCGCCATGAGGCAGGAACGGGGGACCACCAAATCCTGCGACGTTATGATGACCGTTATTTAATTTCATATCTTATCTTAAACGTGTGAATCGGCTACGCCTTCCCAGCCGCAACTCCATAAAGCAAAAGATCTAGAACGAGATTTCCTATCAGCTGAACCCTTTTCACAAGTTGGGCAAGATATGAGATAGATAATTCTCAATCAAACCATTTAATACTTATTCCTTGGACTTTTGCTATTCCATATGTACCATGTAATAATCTCGTATCTATCCTTTGGGCCAATTTTTAACACATATTTTAGATTATATTCTTGATTTTCTAAATTATATATTATAAATTATATAATATAAATTTATAAACTAATAATCAATATTATAATTTTAATAAAATATGTTATGTATAATATTGCTAATGTGAATCTTATTATTCTTTTAGTATTATATAACAAATATTATAATCTTATAGTTTGTATTGTAATGTCTAAAATATAATAATATAAGAATCAATAATATGATGGTGTAATATTATTATTGATACATCTTTGAACCAACCAAATTGGTGGTAGATCGACCAATTAGAGCTTGTCACGAAGCCTCCAACCAACCCATCAATGCCCACTATATGGCCAACCCCAGAGACGTGCGGAGAGACTTTTAAATTTTAAACTCCCTTCCTAGCTAGCAATATCTTAGGCACGATCACAAATGGTTTTTATAATCACGTGACGAACAAGTGAGATATACGGAGTGTGATGGCCGGGTGAGATGCCTACACATGATCTTCAGGATGTGCAATTGATTATTAAAAATGACCAATTTGTAGTTCTGAACTTTTTGGCGACAGGCACCGACCCTCGTCTATATAAACTTTTTCCGAAAAACCCTCTAAGTAAGTATTCTTGCTCCTCCTTACATTCTTATGATGCCACTTTGCTGTTCTCACAACACATCCATTATTTTTTGAGAGTCTATCCGACTTTCGTATTGGAGTCCCTTGTCGGATACTCCACAGCAAGACGTATTCTTTGTTTTTACTCTTTTAGATTAGATCCGATGTCAGAGTAAAGGTCCGAGCATAATCTTCTTCTCTCAGCACTACCTCGAGAGTGATCCGCGCTGGAGCCATCGCCACCCAAGCATACAGGCCACTATATCACTATTTCAAAGATATATCATGATTTCAGTAAATCTTTATGGTTTGAATAGTTGATCATTTGAACACTCTAGTAGCTCAGCCAACTTGATGTCTTGATCGGGCCGATTTCTAATAATAGTAAAATAAAATATTATCATAACAACTATTTTTACATTTTAAACCTATAACGTTTGATCACTAACAATAATTAATTTAGCATAATAACATCATTCATTGTTAAATACATATGGTACCGGACATTAAGATATTTCTAATGCATTGGTCATATTTCTATAATAAACTATGCTATAATTACAGCATTGGTTATCATATTATATATTAATTTCTATACAAAATGACTGAAAATATAAAATACAAAACTAATGTATGAGTTATTACTATAATAGATTACTGTTGCGGGATTTTCACCCCGGCAACAGCCCTAGTCCCAACCGAGCTAGCAGAGAAAAGAGACCGCGTCCCTCACGAGGTATTGTCCGCTTTGGGGGCTTTCGGGCACGGAACCACTCGTGGGCACGGAACCACTCACCCCCTCACGGTTTTGTCCCGCCAAAGGGCCATCGTGAGGAAAAGGCTTCGCCCTCCTCATTATAAGGCACGGAACTTTTCCGCTCTAGCCGATGTGGGACTAAGTTCGGCACCCCCCCCACAACATAGCCCCCCCAGCGGGAAGGTTCCGTGCCGGTTTTACCCGGGGTCCCCCACAGTCCTGGAGGGTAGCCTGCGGCAAGGGGCACGCCTCTCAACGAAAGCACCATCTGTTGCGGGATTTTCACCCCGACAACAACCCTAGTCCCAACCGAGCTAGCAGAAAAAAGAGACCGCGTCCCTCACGAGGTATTGTCCGCTTTGGGGGCTTTCGAGCACGGAACCACTCACCCCCTCACGGTTTTGTCCCGCAAAAGGGCCCTCATGAGGAAAAGGCTTCGCCCTCCTCATTATAAGGCACGGAACTTTTCCGCTCTAGCCGATGTGGGACTAAGTTCGGCACCCCAAAAATTACTATATCATAATAATATATTAATATGTTTTCCAAAATATAATAAGATCCGACTTAATATATATTTTATTACAACATATAGTACTTTAGAGTGTAATAATATTATATTTCGTATTATAATATTAATATTATAAATATAATATTGATAAAGAAAAGTGATGGTACATGATATCCCTCCAAACAGGAAGGTACATGTCAATGTGTCTAGTGGTTGAATGAAGTCAGAAGAATGTAGCAGCTAGAAAAAAAAAGGAAGATGATGGACGAAGACTAGATGTGAATGAACTTGAGGGAGATGTCTCACTTCCTCCACACACACACGCACGCACGCGCACACACAGACAGACAGAGAAGGAAAAATAGATGTGGATTTCTCCTGAGATGCTCAAAATCAGAGACCTGCGCAAAATCTAGTGCTACAATTAAAAGGTTGCGCAGCTCTTGATAGAGGTAAAAAATTTAGTATAAGCTATCAACACCAACTTCAAAAGTTGCTACTGTCAGAAAGTACTGCGAGCGTCCCTACAAGTACAGGAAAATATACATCCTAACTAGTTCCATTGACACTTATTCACATTACAACAACAATGAAGCAACTTTCACAGATTATCCTCAATGTTCATAGAGAAATCAGGTTCCTCTGGCTTCATTAGCTTCGGCATCCCCACATCAACAGAAGGTTTGCGCTTATGGATCTTCTGATTAGCTCCCCTCTTCGTGTTCTTTGCAAATTTTTTAGCTAATATCGTCGCTCCTAGATGTTGATTAATGTTCCCACTTTCAGTTTCCATTGATGAGCCTTCACCACCATCAGCGTACTCCGCAATCAGAGGAGCTCCCTCATGCTCGCTAGCTGGGCCTTGATCATCCATCCCTTGCATGTAGTAGAGGCTTTCTTGTGTGGCCAGCTCCTTCGCCAGCTTCCTCTTCTTGTACCGCCTCCATGCAGCCTGTATGAAGCAAGCTCCCCAACTCCTCCATTGATGAGAATAGAACCTGAAAGCATGCTGAAGCTTCTTGCTGTGAAGACGCTTGAACTGGTGGGCCACAAATTTGAGATCCTCAGCTCGGAGAGCGAATGCCTCGACCTCAGTGAGGGACCGAACAGTTCGAGTGGATGATGGAAGGTTGACACTCGGATTTGGCATCAAGGCCCATGTCAGCAACTCTTCACCACAGAAATCACCTGGTCTGAGGGTTATGGAGTTGAAGAATCCAGTTCTACCACCATTGGTGGTAGAGCTTTCGAGGTTGCCTCGGATGATGAAGAGCATCTCATTGACTGGGTCGCCTTCCCGAACAATGTAGGTATCCTTGGTGCTCAGGGATGAGACCAAGCGTTCACATATGGCATCCAGTAGTTGATCATCCATTTGTGAGAAGAATGGGACCTGACAAAAGTGGGTAAGAAATGAATGGATATCGAAGATTTGAATAGACAAATGCCATGCCACAGTAAATTCTGACAACCGTTTACTTTGTATTCAGAAGCGAACTAACAAAACTATGAGAGAACCGGGGGGCCTACTTGAATGGCTGGAATACTTATAAGACATCTACATTGCACCAAAGTAGAAGGAAAGAATGGAATGCCATACTCACACGTCGAACAAGGGCAAGACATAAATGGCGCTGAATTTCACGGCGAAGGTCCAAAGGTAAAGCATGTAAAATGGCTTCTTCATCTACACCTCTAGTAGCAAGCCACTTATACTGAACGTACCGCTGAACTCTTTCTTGCAAATCTGGTGGCAGTTGGCGATGCCTCATCCACTCCTCGATATCTCTTCGTTTGACTCTCCATTCTTCAAGTCTCACAGTCATTGATTGCAAGTAGGTCTGGAAACAGGAAAAGAAGACTATCGATATGTATATCATGATAATGAAGTTGAAATTATGAGTTAGCAAGAGGCTCGGACAAGGGAATTTGACTCAAGAAAAAAAAAAAAGACAAACATAGTATCATGTCAAAATTCCATATATTGCATATGCATTATTATGACATAATAAGCGAAGTGAACATCATGCAGGGAGATAGGCAAGTAGCAAAATGATCTTTGAGGATTTTAACAAAAATTACATGAACATAAACAAGATGGTGATAAAAAAAATAATAAGAATGATAACGTTGTGGATGTAGAAGCGATCGATGAACAATAAGAATATAGAATTTACTTTCAGTAAATAAGCAATATATTCTCAGGAAAAAAAAGTAAGGTTAAATAGGCAATACATAGGCAACTATACCAAGCCTCAGATGATCTGCAGACCTTCCACACGCATTTCTCCTTGATTTTTTATTATTACTGATGGTATTGCTCAAGCAATATAGTATGAGTAAGTCTGTTTATCTACAAATTTTGCAAACTTTCATGGTACAGGACTCCTGTTGGTTCATTCAGTAAATTCCAATCAGCCGTTTTAATAATCTGCTGTGAGAGAATAATGTCACAAAACGTTTTTCATTATGTATCTGATAATTAAACACCATACTTTAACAGACAGCTTAGCTGTATTTAGCTATACAGCTAAGCAGTACCGAGTTCATCTCATTCTTATCCTCCTTTTCCTTTCTCCCATCTTGCCTTTCTACTTATCATTTCCCTATTGCTATAACAGTTGTGCCCCTTATGCCAAAAAGCAATTACTACTCTGCTGCTGTGGCTGCTTGTACCACCCCTATTACTACCCTTATCCCTGCCACTGCCACCACCATTATTATTATTATTATTTCGACTAAAAACCACCATTATTATTATTATCCTGTGCTTTGATTGTTATATCAGTTGTCCCTTTTGTCCCAAAAAGCAACTTAATCTCACCCTCACTGTTGGTCCAATGTGTCACCATGCTTGATCATCTTCGACCTCGATACCGACTGCATGAAGCTGACTTTCTTCTGTTCATGGATAGTAATATCCTAACATGGTAATAGAGTATTTCATCAATTCTTATAACATTCTACCTACAAAAAATTTCTGTTCTTTCAACAAGAATTGATCTGACATAACCATACTTGTCTGGCTGTTCACTATCTTCGTGAATAGTAGGTATTCACATGGGTGATCTATTCCATTTGTCAGGGGCCAGAAAAACAACTGTGCTGTGCCTTGAGTTTGCTGTTGTAATCAAGACTTGCAAAAGCAAGTTTAGCCGTCCAAAGGAGGTCCACCCCCGATTTAAGGCCCAAAAGGGGTCCCTGCTTTAGTTGTGGAGCTGTACTAAAGATATAAGGATGGTTCAAGAACATTTCCCAAATTCAAGATGAAAATAGACTACAATTAAATAAGGGATAGCCATGTTAAAATATGTTGGTATCGCTTATCTGTTTGTTAAAATTTAACTTATTTTTTATTATTCACACAAAAATACTGGCAAAATATTCTTTTCAGAAATAGATATAACTTGCAGAAGACAACAAACAGTACCTGCATGTTTCCAATTAGATGTGAAAACAGAACAAGACCCACAATACATATAAGAATTGCAAATGATGTTTCTCCAACATAAGTGCTGGTCACCAAGTCCTGTCCATATGAACTGAATGACAACAAAAGAAAACATGAAATGAGCCTCCAAGTACAGGAATCTTATAGTCAGATGCATATAAATATATCTTGCAACAGAACTTATTCTCCATATGTATAAGCTATCATCAGTTAGGCTCATTAATCCTTACACTATATAAAGTAGAAGAATACTGTTCTTGTGCATGATTCATGGGACAGTCAATTCATATGAAAAGAAAAACACTTTCAAGAAAAATATAAACTGAAAGGGGTATTTCTTTGTGAGGTTTTGCAAAAACAGGTTAACACCAAATTTAAAACGAAGTATCACAATAAAAATTGTTTGGTTACTTTCCATGAAAAACCCGAAAGTTGGGGTTTCATAAAACCTGCTTTGCAGAAAAACAGATTTCATTCATCTGCTTTAGGGAACCTCACAGACAACCAAATGGCTGATAAGTAAAAAGAATTAGCTGCTGAAATTTAATGACGCAAAATTACTCATTAGTTAACCACCACTCAATCTTCAAGATCAAGAAAAGCAAAATGTCAAAACTAAACATTTATCAAGAAACTCAGAACAGGTCATAATGCCCCCAGGAAAAAGCTGCTGCAAAAAATCTAGAACATGAGCTTATGAGGCAAAGACAGAAGCAATCATACAAACCCTCCCCATAATGACAACAAAGTCAAAAATCACCAGAAATAAAAGAACAGAACCAAAAAGTGCCGCTCCTTATGCTCAAAAAGACCATAGTAAATACAGCAATGGATGCCTTATCCGAAGTAAAGAAATTTAGCCTATATGGTGAAGCCAGAAGTAGGAAAGGTTGCTTTAAGTCATCATTAATTTCCACTACAAAAGTCTTCATTCCACAATGTAGTGGAATCTACAAGTCTGTTTTTAAATATGTATGCAGAGTCACATGGTTTTCGTGCAATAAATGGGCAACAAATAAGAACTAGGGAACTGTAATAGATCCATTATGGTGCAACTAGTAAGGAGACCATGCATGATGATAAATCACAGATTATAATTTAACATATACAAAAATTTTATTTCTTTTCAGAGAATCCACAATTGATTCTATTCAACTATGTCTTCGTCTTTTCTATCCCATTCTCTCTACCTTAATCTAGCTAATCTCTTCATCAAAAATCAAATTACAAAATTCATCACCACCTGCAAGCCTCCCTTATAAATTTCGTTAAATGAAAATGGAGAAGCAATTTTTTTTTAAAAACAATGACAATGCAAATTGCAAATATGCCACATGCAGAAATTGTTGCAACTAGAGCTCGAGATCTTAGTGTGCAAAGGATTTACCTTAAGTTTTTCAAACCCCACCAGAGGCAATAGAGGTACTTGTCAAGGAAGGTCCCTGAAACAACCTCATTACTCAAAGCATCTGCAAAAATGCCAAAGTTGAACTGGGTCTTATCACTAGTAGCGTCACAATTAACCCGCACAAGGGTGGAGTGAAGCCAGGCTTTTCGTTCAGGTAAATTCACAGTACTGCAGTCCAAAAACCTAGAAATACATTTTGCTGTATTATTGGTGCCATTTTCTTTTGCACACTCAGTTATCCAACAGTTATACTGGCGCTCAATGGACAAAAGATACCATAAAGCTCCTAATACCTGTATATGTCATAAATTAGTCAAATTTTCTTATTCAATACAATATATGATGATTCTTGATGACTAAGATTGTGCAGAAATAAACATACATGACTTGCTAGCATATAGAGAAGGAGATTATATGCAGCTCCAGTCCATGCAGTCTTTGCAAGTACTCCAGTTGCCTTGACAATCCGTGCATTCAAAGGAAAAATAAGAAATAACCTCGGAATATACTGGAGCAGGACAATCAGGGAAAGAGTATGATTAGTGTGATTCACCGTTGAGCTACTCACTGCTGGTATCACAAACCATATTAGTATCTGCAACAAAAGAAAAGGAACGCTTTTAAAATTCTGATAGGATTACAGCATATGAGCCATCAATCAAAAGCAACAAAATATCCAAGAAAGCTAAGCAATCTTGAAGCATATTCCGTGCAAATATCATCCAGAACAATTAGGAAATATGATAAACTAGGAAAATATCATCCAAAGGCCTCAATGCTGGACCTACATGATCATGTAAATGAAGACAGATGGAATGTAGCTGAAGAAAAAAACAGAATGAGGAAAGAGAAGGATATGACTTTTAAAACAAAATGTGGAAAATTTATCATGGTCAGCTCTCCTGTATTCAATAGACTTTAATTGCTTTATCCAGCAATAGAACAACCGGCCATATAATAGGTCAACTTTGGGAGATTCAGAATTCATTTGACGGGTGAGCATAAGTGGAGAGATGGCAGACATTAGTTTTTTGCGGCTATCAATTGATTTCTCTGAGCATAAATTTTCCCACAGCTTGAAGGTATGGAGGATTTTGCATAACACCACGTGTACTGAGATGTTTCTCTTGAGAAAGATGCGGGAGCTTCTTTTGTGCCAGATGTGCCTGAAGAGCACATCTACAGAGTGCCTGTCCTCAAGTTATTAGATGCATTACTTCAAAGGCTTCTTTATCGATCTTCTCCAGTTCCTATTGAACTTGATATTTCAAATGACATACTAACTTCTTTATCGATCTTCTCCACTACCCTTGTGGCAGCAGACCCCCCATGATCCCAATTTAAAATGACATCCTAGTAAACCATGGTGGAGAAGGTTCAATACATCCCTTTACCAGATTCAACACATGCTTTTAATGCAATCAAAGGATAACATTATGGGGTCAATACTGAATGCACTGTTCCTTATTCTGTTACATAGTTGTTGCCCCTGATAGATTAATAGGTTGACTGAGATATTAAATTTAGATAACGTTCACTTCATATGAACTAGAACTGAGATTCAGAGGTTGCATCCCTTCACCACATTCTTTTCTCTACCAAAGCTAATCACCTCTAGCAACCACTAGAACTGGGTTCTTTCAAGAATACACACCTAAAATTTCAACAGGGTACAAGTAATATCTAAAATAATTGTCGCACGCATAAAATAACTCAACGCTTTAAATGTTGGAAAACCAACGCATTCACGAGTTGCTCATTGAGTTTACCACATAAAAAGTGTTAAATCCCGATAGGATTATAGCATGTCAAGTAATGTTACAATCTGCATTATAAGGTTTATGAATTCAAAGCAGTGCAGGATATCAAAATTTCTGTAAGTACAAAATCCACATATTCATGATCCAAATTTGTTATAGTGTAAAAGAGATTTCATCACACGAACACACGCGCAGAAAAAAAAAATCTGGTTTTGCTCTAGCAAAAAACGAAAAAGAGAGAGCGATAGAGAGAGAAACATTTTTTTTATTGCAAAATGATCGCTAACACAATCAAGAATAACAGAAAGGGAGAAAGGATCATGAATTCAATTGACTGAGACTTTTGGGGGGCTTGCCTGAGGGATCGGGAGGGTGGCGGCGAGATCGATGATGAAATCGCCCTTGAGGTAGCGCATGGCAATCTGGTTGGGGTCGGTGACGAGCTCACCACGGCCGAAGACCCGGGAGCTGGGGGAGATGAAGGCGATGCGGAACTTGAGTATGAGGTGGGCGAGGTAGAACAGGTCGGCGATGGTGCGGAAGATGGTAACGCTGCCGCGGATGAAGGGGTCGATCTGGACGCAGACGGGGCCGCCGATGTAGAGGAGGTAGAAGTAGAGGGGGTCAATGAAGAGGGCGATGAGGCAGGAGATGAGGAAGACGCGGTTCCACCTGAGGACGACGTCGCCGCCGGGGTCGAGAATGCGGCGGGGTTGCCATGGCTTGTGGCGGTGGAAACGGACGGGGACGGGGGGCAGCGGGGGCCGGTGGAAGGGGAGCGGCGGGCGGCGGAGTCCGAGGAGGATCCGGGAGGTGGCGGGGCCGAAGGCGCTCATCGTCCACGCCGGAAGGGGGAGGATGAGGCGGCGACGGCGGCGATAGCGGCGGCCATGGGAGGAGGGGCGATGAGGGAGATCAACGAGCGGGAGTGGAATGGAAATCGGTGGTTACTGTAAGGGCTAGGGTTTGGATGGTTGGGGGGCTCGCGGGGAGCCGGGAGAGCCGCAGCGATTTCCGGGGGGAGAGGAGGAAGAGGAGTCGTCATCGCTGCCCGCGTGCGAGAGAGGGGGGCGGGGTCCGATAACGAACCGTTAAGGGCGGGATGCAACGGGACACGGGTTGTATCTTTCGCGCGTAACAAGGATTCTCCTTCCTTCGCGCGAATCCACCGTTGGATCACGAAATGGTCGCATCGAGATCTGCGCAGTCGGATGAATGGGGGTTCCGAGTGCTTTGAAAGCTGTGTGTCGTGCGATCCGACGGTTGCATCGCGAAAGAAAATAAATCATTCTTTTGCGAATCATACAACCTGGATCCGATTTAACGGCTCGGGTGGACGCAAATGGAGGTCTCCACGTACTTATCAGTACGTTTCCGGTAAACCGCGCAGCGGGCAACTGCCATGGTCTGAAATTCGAATATAGGCCTTGCAACGGTCATATCGATCAGCGCATGGCATGGATGATGATATATCCATAGCAATTGGAGTTTGGAGTATTTAGGGAGGTGATGGATTGGGGAATTAAAGCTAGCATATATTGTAATAATTTGATCGATCATGTTAAAACTCGGCTGATCCCTACTTCAACTCATAATGCCGACACTTCGATCAACAATACATATACATACATACATACATATACATACATGCACGCGCGCGCATATATATATATATATATATACCGAAAAATTGGACAAGTTCGGTGTACATCCATAGCTAGACCCACATGTATCCATGCCAATAGCTATGGTTGATTAACAATTAGAAAATAGATACAAAACCTACTGATTCAACTAAATAATTTTATCGATGTAACAGAAGGAGCATTCTATGTAGTGTTTAGAGATAAGCTATATACTAGCCTTGGAAAACCTGCCATAATTAGGTAAATTTAAGTTGGAGCCATACTTCTAATTGAACATTGTTTAATTGGTGATATTTTTATAAAACCTAAATAATTGGTCAAGTTCAAAAGCTCTATTCGTCAACTAGATGAACTGATTGACTTCTATTAGTAATAAGGTACTTAACACGTAGAGAGACAAATTGGCTTCACATTGCATGCGGAAGAAATAGAGAGACTAAGTTAATCAGACCATGGTCAGCCCATGACACCTTTATACCGAATAAAAAGATATGCTAAACTATGACCATATATACCATATAACCTAAGAAATGCCAATGTACATGTTTTTTAAAAATCATCAACGAAAAGGTTCCTGGCTCGGGACTGCAGGAGCTAAAAAGGTTTGTAACAAACCCTTCACTTTAGTGGGTGGACCAAGAAATTGTTTGAACATAAAGCTGAAAAAAAAAATTATGGGACGTTGCATTTTAGACCCACGCTCGCCGAGTGTCATAAGTATACCTCCTTGAATCATGAGTTCCACGTAAAGCTAGTACACAATTTTGACCAAAACCAAAAGAAGAAATGGTTAATACAAGCAGTAGAATGTGGATTAGATTTTGGTGAGTGTGTACATGGAATGCATGATGGATTTTGAAAATATGTACTGAAAATTGCAGGCAGGCCCTCGGTAGAAGCTTAAGTTTTGCTTCGCAATGGAACTCAATTGCACCTCAATTATTCGCACCTTGTTTTAGAGGCATGATGTTTTGTCATGGGAATTGTTAATTTTACCCATGGTTCTTATGTATGTGCCCGCTATAATATCCCATGGATTGATGACAACTAGTTCCTTATACAAAACAAAGGTTTGTGCTCTAATTATGAAGACCCATTGGATAGGCTGGGGGAAAAAAAAAAAGCTAAATGATGCAATGGAAAACAATAGCAGCAGCAATAGCAGCAGCAACAACAATCAATTGATCACATATTCTAATTAGAATTGCTTGTTGCTAACTTGCATTCCAAAGATGTAACCAAGCTCCCACAAGTAACAAGGCAAGATAAAATTAGAGATCTCCCAATAATTAGAATGATGCATGAGACCAACATTCATGTAGTGGTGAATTGGACCAGCTCCTCAAATGAACTGTCGGTCGATTGATCAAGTCTTTGGAGTCGAAGTAATAAAATTAAATACTCATTGCAAACCTATCCATCAAATCCTCATCTGACTATTGCAGAGAGAAGAATGTAATGGTGCACATACCAAATTTCACTAATTCTTATGAATAACTTTTCTCTGCCTTTCTAATAAGTTAATGTTTTATTTAACCTATTAGCCTAAGAACCTGTGCTAAAGTACTGTACTTGAACAATATTTGATAGGGACAAATCACTTCAAAGCGTAGGTGAACCATATCCAATTGTACTTCCCATGCCTTCGCACCCAAGTCTTTACAAAGGCCGACAGATACTCGAGGGCATATCCCTTTCTAGGTGCACCAGTTGGTGACAAAGTTCTTTGGAACAGCACCGGGATATAACACTTGCCATGTCTTTTGTTCTTGACAATGATGGCAACAACAAAACCCACAAGAAATAATATTTAACACTTCTTTTCCTGGAGATTATGCTCGTTTAATTCAATATGACCTTTTGAGCTGTACATATATTTTCTCTGTATAGTTTATTTTCATAATTTCTTCAGCCTCCTAGTTTATCTAAAAATATATAACAAAAAAAAACTATCTTATTTTTTTTCTTTAAGGGTTCATTTGGTTAGAGTATATCAGATAATAGGATAATTCAATGGTGCCTAAAAATCATTTATCTAAAAAAAATATAAGAGAAAATTAATTTTACCAAATTTGATTCTTGAAAAAATTATTTCAAAAAATGGCATCGAAAAAATGTTACTATGTTTGAATAAAAATAATTTTATATGAAAATATCGCCAAATTTCTAACAGCATCTTGAATAAACAATTTAAGTAATAGTATTTTTTCGATCCATTTGTTGGCTATTTATGGCATTTAAAATATATTTATATAAGTTAATAAATATTTTATAAATTAATTATATATTAAAAAATATTTGTTATATTATAAATAAATTTTAATATTTTTGGTATATAAATAAATATATTAACTAATAATTATCCTATATTATATTTATTGATAATTAATAAATATCTATTTCTTATTAATTAACAATTAATATTTACTAATAAGTAATAATTAATAATAAATATAATATTAATATAATATAAGTGAGGATTTTTTAATATTTCAGATTACCTCTGCTAGGTAAATATGGTATTTGTTTTATTTTTTTCTTTGAAAAATTTGGATCTACCTTTTATTTACCATCTATTCTCTCTATTTTTCGTACTAAACATAATAATTTGGTACGGATTTTATTTTTCTATGCCAATTCCCCCCAACCAAACGGGCGTTGAGATTCTTCCCATCATATCCAACAGCCATTATATTCCCAGCGCGGACTTGTTAAATCGTTCTCTAGCGACGGCAGAACCAACCGTCTCGGCGCGTTCTCGCCTCCCCGTCTCCATCTCCGTTTAAAACCCCCCACTTCCCCGACTTCCCTGCTTCCTCGCGTCAGAGAAGAAAGTGAGAGAGTATTAACGTCTCCTTCGCTTGCTTCATAGCTAAAGTGCACGATCTCTCTCTCTCTCTCTCTCTCTCTCTCTCTCTCTCTCTCTGAGATCGATCGAGGAATCGATGAAGGAAGCGGCGGCGCCACCCCCCAAGACTCCGGCGGAGCTGACGACCGGATCTCCATCGGAAAGCCGCCCGATCCGCCGCCGGACCGGATCCTCTTCGAGCTCCGCCTCTTCCCTTTCCTCGGCCATTCCTTCATCCTCTCCTTCCCCGGCCCACCGATACCTTTTTCCCCTCCGCTCCTCCTCCGCCGTCCCTTTCTCCTGGGAGCACCTCCCCGGCGTCCCCAAAAACCCCAAATCCTTCCCCTCCCCCGCCGTCCCCCACCGCCTGCTTCTCCCCCTCCCTCCCCCTCTCCGATCCAAACCCGACACCTCGATCCCCCGCAAGAAGCGATCCGACGCCCGATTCTCCAACCTCGCCCCCGCCGACCCCTTCGCCGCCGCCCTGGCCGAGTGCACCAAGGACGATCCCGCCGGGACAGGACTGGCCAAGCTCTGGGGGGAGCCCCCAGCCGGAGCTCCGCGGCGGAGGGCCTTGGCGACAGCGGCGATCACCCACCGGTTCGGGCTCTTCGATCTGTACGGTTCCTGCAAGATCTCGTGCTCCGTCGCCGACGCCATCATCCATGTCCCCCGGCCTGGCCCCCGCCCCGCCGCGTACGGCTTCCTCAACCGCCGGTCCAGCTCCTGACCCCCAATCCGGTCCGGTGTCCGTCCCGTCCCAAGATAAGTACATAAATAAAATTAAGAAAAAAAAATAAATCTTCTGTTAATTATTTGTTTTTCCAATGTTTAATGCCGCTGCCTTTTGCCTTAATTTTCTCCCTCTTCTATATCGATGTAGACCACGTTCTATATGGCAAATTTTTAATATGTAACACTCGATGTCGAGATTATTGCTGCTACCAAACCGTTTTCCTCCACGCTGGCATCCGACGTGGCACAAGGAGATTGGTGCGAAGTACCAATGCCTTATGCCACGTGGAATGCTAGCAATGCAGGGGGGCGCATTTGTAATACGGTTGTGCTTCATTATTTTTTTTATTATTCTTGATTTATTTTTATTTTTTTTTGTGGGTGGGGGGTAAAGCATCGGTGGAATAGGGTCCATTGGGTCGTCGGCGAGTGAGTTTTCCGGGTCTTCAGCATGTAGGCTGGAATAAAGGCATAGTTGACTACTGGAAGGTGGAATAATTTGAGGTGGGATATGGTAAAGAAATTAGAAGACCGTGGAGTGCTTGGTGATGCACGACGTCTGCGTCGTCATTCGAGAATCCACTATTTTTAAATTGGGCTTTTCCTTTGGGTCTCAGAGTGTTACGTAGGTTCCACCCTTAGTCTTTTTCCAGTAAAGCCAAGGTATAAAAAAGCCAGGATAGATCCTTTCTCCGTGTTTTTTACAGAGGTCACGGAATAAGCTGGTGCGTTTACCCCTCCTCCTCCTCCTCCGCCGCAAGCGGAATGGTTGGAATCTGAGTTGGATGAGACATTCTGACTGTTGGATGTCAGTTGTCGGAGTGAACATAACTTTACATTTGACCGGATGAGATGATTTCATGGAGTGAATGATTGGAATTATCGTTTCTATTTGGGCTGAGATTGAGTTATTATTTCCAGATTTTCCTGGGGGCAACATTTTGTGACCACATTCTGGCGTTTGATACAAGTTTAAAACTATGAATGACTGCGATCATAATAGCCATTTGACTGTTGGTTTATAAATAAGCGGAAAAACCATCTAGATTTCATTAATATAACGAATTTGTTTTTATAGGATTTCTTTTATTTTATCATCCACGTATTGGTTTTACATATTGTATTTTTTTCCGTGCTTCAACGTCATGCCGAAGGAGGCGGTAACCAAGTCAAGCCCATTTGGTAAAGATACGACCCCAACCCCTTTTATTTATATTCGCGTGAGAGTACGGAGTGTTTGCCGTAAGGACTCAATAAAAACGACAGCTTGATGGGGGGTTGGGGTTGTCATGTTGTTTCCTTGTTACGCTTGACTTTTTCTGACTCTTTCCACCGCCCCAACTTCCCCCGGAAGGACCACCATCGACTTCGTACGAGAACTATTACTTTGCTTTTGCCGCAGTACAGATCCCTTCAAGTGTATGATATAATGCCGACTCGGCCTTTTCTTAAAGCCGCATTTTGCCGACTGCCTGTCCTGCCCACCATAATAAATTTCAGATCCCTTGGCAAGCAGTGCTGGCTTAGTAGAGAAGCCTTCAGCAAAATGGTTGTTCAGATAAAGGTTATACAGCTAAAATGTTGTTCCTTGTACAGCTGAAACTTGGTATGGATGAAACAACTATTGTTGCTTATGGCAAGGGATGAGGGTTCCTATGTATAAAATTATCAAACTAAATAGGAATGGGATGGTTATAGGGTAGAGAATTAGGAGAAATCCCTCTCAACTCTAGAAGAAAGCATCGTCTAAGCTTCATAAATGCTCGTATAATATTAGGACATGCTTTGCATAATGACTTCATTCCCCATTAAAAGTTTGCTTTAACTAGTAAAACAGATTCTCTGTTGTTGTTAGTTCCTGCTGATCCATTTAGTTATAACCAAAGTGAAAAATGATGTAATGCTTTAATCCCACCCTTGAAATGAGAATAACCGAGAGCAAATCTGTTTGGAAGGTCAACCCACATTCTATAATCTGAACCCTAGAAATTGAGGGAGCTTGACAGTCCTTAAATCCCAATTTTTAAGGATTACTGTATCCACCCAAAGAATAATTTGTCCTTTACCTAAAAACTCAGATTAAAATCAAAGTACCTTCTCCTCACCCTTGGGAATCCCCTTTCTACTCTACTCTTAAAAGTTTGTGTGTGTGTGTTTCGTTGTGTTGAGTGAGCCTGAACCACCAGTTGCTAAGATGTGACATTCCAACATCCAAATAGACCAAAAAGAATATAATTAACGAGGGGCTTTGTAACTCTATTAGACCTATTCTGAAGGAAGCTGAGAAGACCAGCTAGTTGTCTAGATTTATAATACCAGAGAGCGGTCAATGGTCTGGAAAGGCGAGGATCTAATTGACCCGAAAGAAGACAAGTACAATGGATCCGAATGAAGCACTCAAGCAACTTACAGAGTAATAAACAACTATTAAAAGGACTAATTCTTTTGACACAGGAACCTGCCTTCTCCTATCCAAAAGGACCTTTTTTTCAGCTTGGCAGATCCGTGTCCTTATCCACAAAGAATTTATCCCTTTATACCTGATCAATACCTAATTTCATGTATTCAAATTACCAACTAACTGAAAGTTAAACAAAAAAAAAAAATTAAGGATAGAATTTAAACACCACATCGGCTACTAGCAGGACCCATGAAACAAATTCGTACAACTGCATTTAAATAGATTTTAATGGCATTTGTGGATGTAGGGCCTGTCTTAGACGGTGAGTTCGATTCCATCGAGGATACGATCATCCAACATGGCATGGTTAACATTATATGGCCCATGAAGTGGGGTTTGCCGAATAATTCAATCAGCAACCAAGCATTTCGATCCGTCTTCAAATAGCTCACCTGGTATAGTCCCCCCAAACTGTTAGCCAATTCTGATATATATATATATATATATATATATATATATATATATATATATATATATATATATATATATATATACACACCTAGATTTCGTTTGAAGTTATTGCCAAGCCACATCCTCGTTCCACTACAAAGATGGCCATAAGGATGGAGGGAGGTGCCATTTGGTAGTGCTTTAGGCAAAGGTTTCAAAAACATGTAAACGTGGACCAACCCAAGAGTGAATCTGATCAGTTAGACGCATTAACATAAAAACTTGATTTCTGGTAGGAGGCCATATGGCCGAGGCACATCCCTTTTTTCTAGTTTTTACCATTTGCTATTTCAGTGATCCCTGGTTTCTGAAGCTGAGTTGAGAGCGGCTTGCATTCTCAGGGTAGATAGCATTCCCCTCGAAGGTCAATGATAGTGATTTGGTGGATTATGAGATAGGCTCTTTGTTGTTGGTGCGGGGCCTGGTGGTGATGGTTAGTGCCGCTCGCGCATGCATGCTCATCTCTCTCTCTCTCTCTCTCTATATATATATATATATATATATAGAGAGAGAGAGAGAGAGAGAGAGAGAGAGAGAGAGAGAGAGAGAGAGAGAGAGAGAGATGCACAGGTCTACTTTGCTACCTACTTCAAGGAAACCGACATCCAAAAAAATCACTATACAGAATGCATGCATAATGCCAAATGCATTACGTGTAAGCAAATACAGGTCTACTTTGTTACCTACTTCAAGGAAATCGACATCCAAAAAAATCACTATACAGAATGCATGCATAATGCCAAATGCATTACGTGTAAGCAAATATGACAGACTTAGCTCTTGTAAGAACAACATTTTGGTACGAAATAAGTAAAAACGCAAGTGGTACAAATTTTGGCAACCATGCATTCGAGCTTGCCGAGAAGGACGCACGGCTTAACATGATGCCTACGCGTATTTAATTGTGCATATGCATTTGAAATGGCCGCCGTAGAAGCATTAAATACACACGCCTAACATTAAGTACCGAATGCGACGTTGAAACCAGAATTGCACCAGCAAAAGGTGGTCTTGTCCCAAGGCCTTTAGAAGTGAAGAGACTGCTCACCACCATATCACGATCGATCATTTCGCTACTTTGAGATTGGGTCCAAGGATTGTGACCCCGTACCATATGGGTCGTTTGACGTGGCCAGTGACGCTGGCTATTTGCATTCAGCTGCACTTCTTTCACTCAAACATAAACTTATGAGCACCAGGGGCGTGCACATTTTGATAAAGGAAGGATTGTGATGCGACACCAAATAGATTATTCTCTGACATGGATATGAGGGTAAGTCTTAACGAGATGTGGAGGAAAATCTAGCCGACTGAATATTCTTGGCATTCAATTACACTTCCTTCACCAAAGTAGCCACAAAAAAGAATTAAACTATGAACAATGGAAGCTCTTTCGTACTCATCACCAATTTGTAGTGTTCCTCGAAGCTCCGATCAACAACCCTCTTCCAATTGTGAATCTCAGCTATCTTACCTTCATGTTGGTGATTTATATTCTATATAACATGGGTTAGAATTAAGCGACAGGGGTGGCGACGGCGGCGGCGGCGAGGAGGGTGGTGGAGATTGCGAAAACTTAAGTTGATGCATTCCGTTGCATATGTCCAAATTTAGTACTTCTATTTATACTTTTTTTATTAAAAAGGAAAAAAAACTCCAAAATTCCACTATGTCACGAGGGAGGACCAGCAAAACATAACCACAAGTCTACGAGTCTGCGACAAACGAGATGAATATTTTTAGATAATATTACAACCAACAAACGAGAAGAACATTGAGAGAACAAAGCAATGGGATATTATACTGTTGCCACCTAGGATGGTAATCGGTCGAGTCAAGTCAAGTTTGGATTAGTTTGAGATAACGTATTAGAGAACACTTGTGAACTCAAAGCTTTATTAAACGAGCCAGAAATCAAAATCGAAAAATTATCTCATTTAGTGAACAACCAATCGAACCTACATGCCTAACCGATTTGATAAATATGTCGGATAGGATTGGGTCTATAACAATCTGTTAAACTAATCAGAATTTATAAACAAAAACAAGTTAAACATTCTTAAATGCGTTAACAAGTAAACCAAGTTAGGATGGAATCATCAAACTCAGCCATTAAATAGATTAAAACTCCAAACCTAAACCCAAATTTATTTAATAAATAAGTTAATTAGGCTGACTCATTTACGACTCAAACTCGTTATGCCGAACTCGAACCTGCTTATCACATATATCCATTATGGGTCGTGTGAGGACCTGTGTGGGCGTGTGTTTAGTCCTACATTAGTTATTTACTGAGTAAATTTGGGTATTTATACAGGATCAAGAAATTTCTAAATAATACCTTCCGGCTAGCCATAACCTATGTGGATTAGGAGACACTGCAGCACGGATCCATTGCGGCTGACAATAGGCGTATCGTGGTGTTTGTGATTAGATTTGAATAGATTTGATCCCTTAACCTGACGAGAATGTCAGAGCTTGAACGGAAGGAATATGTGAGGACTCGTGCGGGCGTTTGTTTAGTTCCATATTGGTTATTCGCTACGTAAATCTTGGGTACTTATACAAGATCAAGGAACCAAAATAATACCTTTCAGCTAACCATTTTAGATAGAGTTCTGAGTTGTTACAGGTCGGACCATGCATTAACATTACCTAATGTTAAAAAGGAAGCAAACAGGCATGTATGCCATCAAAAGACTTTTGCCTACTAATAGGATCCGGGTTGGAATCCTCTCCTCCCTCATGGAATGCAGGCATAAACCATCCCGTAGGTAAGTTCGAAAGAGCGTAGAAAACTTGATAAATGGGAGCTTTCGAATCATAGAATCTATAAAAAAGAACAAAAAATAAGATGGTAGATTCCTTTATATCCCAAGCTTCTAAATCCGGAAGCAAAAGTTTCCTTCTTTAGAAAATCTCTCTACTTTTTTCCCCGTCCTTTACGATTCATGGTATCGTCTCAGATGGTTTGCCACGGCATCCGAACTGGCCTTTATTAGAACTTTAATGGGCTAAGCCTAAGTTAGCCTGTCAGACACTGGGGGTTGACAGCAGTACAAGTCCAACTCAAGCCCGAGAGGAAAACTTCAACATGGAAGCCACATTCGACATGAGAGGGAAAACTTCATGTTGCATGGTTCAGCGACTTCACTCACTATCAAGAATCATCAATTTAGTGAACCAACCAACGTAGGTCTGTTTCAGCAGTAACATGACTAAAGGGTTGCCATCGGATGTGTCAAAAATTTAGAATTAGTTATAACTAAATAAGTCAAAAATCTAAACTCGAACCTGTTCATTTTATTAAATAAGTAATATAATCCAAACTATATCAGGTTAAAACAAGTTAAACAGGTTAAACTGTTCAAATATTGAGACCCATAAATATGGCTCAATTTACCACATGCTAATGCGGCTTCCAAAAACAAAAACAAGTTTAAACAACCCATACTATGTCAACTGATTCTGAAATTATTTTGAAAAAAATCTGGCTCATCACAAGTGGCCTTAACAAAGATGAACAAAATCTGAAGATTTATACAACTATTGTTATTGAAGAAACAAAAATGGCGGATGAAGAAATATTGATTTCGATTTGCAACCTTAGCAGGTGAACAGATTTAGCAGATAACTGTTATATATGACACACAATGGAAGCAACCCTTTTTGCTTCCTTACGGTAGCTTACCACTGCACTCCGCATTCCTATTTTTACAGAGCAGTAGTTATTAATCTCGGTGTTAGGATCCTAAACATGATGTTTTGACAACAAATTAATGCACGCTTGCTTGTTCCTGTAGTCATCTTGGTACGTTCAATACCCACATGCCATACGGCAGAATTAAACCATGTCAACCCTGCAACTGTGTTCATGTTTTGATGCGTCTGAGAGCAAGATACGCCAAAAGCCTGTATCCTACAAACATGGCGACCAATGCCACAATGCACGCCGCCGAACCGGCTTTCCCCCCCAAATTCTCTTCCACTGCTGTCTCCCTTCTGTTCCCTTGGTGAGACAAACTTAGAATAGTAGCCAATTCGCTTCCTCGATATTGCACGTCGATGAGCAGCCTGTAGCAGTAGAAGGTGAAGGAGGTATACTTCATCCAGGCGATGCAGCTCGGCACATTCTGAACATAAAAACCCCCAGTGAGGAGGAATGACAGCATGACTACTGTGACCGCCGTGGAAGCCTTCTTCGCATCCACGATGGCCGCGCCGAGGGCAAGGCCAAGACCTTGCGCCACCAGAACATAGCCAAGCAGCACAGCCAGTGTCATCATGAACGCTTCTGGCTCCTCCCTGAGCCCGGCCATCCAATAGAATATCAGAGCAAAGACAGTGGGGAGAATAAGCTCCATGGGGAGGTCGCCGGCCATTCGAGCCATGAAATAGGAGGACACGGCGTACATGCCTGCGGACCTCTCCTTGATGAAGATCGCGCGCTCCTGCGGGAACGTGAAGACCGCATTGAAGGATGCAAAGACGCCCCAGAAAATCGAGATGAAGAAAAGGAGGCCCAGCCGGTCCCGAACATCATGAATGTTGGAGTGCCACCACATGGACCCTGCGAGGACGGCTGCAGCCATGACTTGGAAGACTCTCAGGGAGTTGAAGGTCTCGTGCCTCCTTTCCTTGAGGCTTCGGCGCAGGAGGATGCCGAACTGGCTGAACCAGCTGATGCTCCTGCAATTCCTCTGCTCCCTCATGGTGGATCTTTCGCTACCTGATTAAATAACAAGAGTTCAAAGAGACTGGTTTTAGAATCTGGTTGACCTACTTGTTTGTTGCGTATGGTACTCTATAATGTGGCTTATCAAGGCTAAATTTCTGGTCTTCATTCTCTAGATGCTATTAGTTCCGTGTCTACTCTCTAATACATTATCGATGCATTTGATTCTGTTTTCCTCTGTTTTTGCTGGATGGCATTCATTCTCTTCCTTCTTTTCACCTTTCTCATATGGAATATTACAGGTCCCCTTGTTTGTCATGGAAGGTTAGCACATTGGCTTTACTTGCAGACTAACGTACATGATGTATAATATATAGGACTTGAGACTATAACATGAACTAGAATAAGCTATTAGCACTCCTGTGTATTAATTGTGCTTTCTTTTAACATGCTTTGCAATCAGCTAGCAGGTGAATTCTACAAAAGTTGTATCTCGTTTCTTTAAGGAGAGTGGTGGTTACCAGTTTCTGCAACATCTCCAGCTTCGGCAGCACTAATGCAGGCTTTCACCTTTGGGGCTAACACTCTGTTGTAGGAGGTGATAAGAGATTGCTTTACGTTGGACTTTTCCGCGTCAGCTTGATAGTCTATCTGAGCAACCCCTGCAATTAAATTAATACATCCACTCAGCACTAAACTCTTACATTAACAAGTACTTAAATCTTAGCTTCATGGATCCTACGTCGCCATCTTCTCTTTTATCCAAACTAAGAGTGCCTACCAGGAGCAGTAAAGTAACAGACTAGTCTGACCATGTTAAGCTCTATCCCTATTCTCAGTGCTTCAAGTTGATTAAGAAGCATTTCTTTTTTGACTTTTCAGACAAACCAAAGAACATCAAATGAGCAATGGTGGGAAAAAAATATGTGGAATTCCAACAGGGCAATGTTGTCGATCCACCTTTAGGAATAGATTTTCCTTTTTCTTTTTGTTTTGATGGAAGGAGAGTCAGGGAATGAGTATTTATAACGAAAACAGAGAGGAGAACCTAAGTCCTGCGACCACTAGGTGAGGTATAGTTCGAATACTGCTCCTTGTGGCTATGCAGGATATCGCGGAATATGTATAGCTGCATGGATTAAAAGGGGAACACGGGGGGCTAACAGTAACAGGGGAATAGATTACATATATAATCTCCAGGGGAACATGGTCCCTGTGAGAAAAGGCCTGCAAAAGGAGAAAAGTGGAACTTTCCAGCTCCATCCACCGAAGGGTCACCAGACACGTGCCACTCTGTGAGAAGGAACATTTTTCCTTCCCACTAACGGTGCCACGTGTCTGGTGGGTAATCATGGACAGCCAGATCCTAAGCATACCTAACATGGAAATTTATGAGCCCAATCACTTTTAGATAGATACAGACACCACCTTTCTCCACCGAAAAAGGTGGCAGGAGGAACGGGGTACCAGGAGAAGGAGGAACCACAGAAACCGATATTTATTACGCTAGTGACGGCATCTCAAATTGAAAGAGGGAATGATAACATAAACAGTTCGATATTTATAAAAGCATAAAGACTGTATGAGTATTAAGTGGAAGGATACGTCACACTAGACAAGAATTCCACGGCCTCTGCTTTCCGCACCTTCTTTATAAGTTCATTTTGACTCTTCAATATATATATGTATCATAGAATATTACACCTTGCTCAAGGATCATCAACAAAAATAGATAGTTATCAGCAATGATGTACCATGTATGATATATAAGATTGTGCTGTAGCATGCACTGTAGAAAATTTGTGCTTAAATAGAAAGCAACAGATGCACTCATTTAATGAATTTGCTAGTTCAATACTTTGATAAAATACTTTTATCCCTTTTCTTGTTAAATATATATGTATAACTCTTATGTGATGGACTGATATTTTAGTAGAGGATATGAATATTATCCTTTCAAAGAATGGAGGGAATATAAGTAGAAAGAGAATGATAAGACTTCTCTTGGATCACGTCCTCCAATCATGCAAGAAAAAGCATTTTTTGTAAACTTTGAATCAGATTTCCTTTCTGTTTATTCTAATCTATTCAAACCAACAGTATATTTTGTTAGAAATTCTGGAAGCTCCACTTGCGCTTACCGTTTGCAAGGTCGAGCATGAAGTCGGCCGGGTTCATGTGGAACCGGGGAGCGAACCCGACCGAACCGAAATAATCCATGGCCTCCCTCCCTCGCCCAAAATACAAGCAATTCCCCTCGGAGAGCAAAAGAACCGAGTCGAACATCTGGTAGACCCGGCTCGAGGGCTGGTGGATCGAGGTTACGATGGACCGGCCCTTCCGGGCGATCCCGGTCAGGGTGGCCACAAGGCGGTAGGCCGCCGTGGAGTCCAGACCGGACGTCGGCTCGTCGAGAACCAGGAGACTCGGGTTCACCAGCATCTCGTGGCCTATGCTGACCCGCTTCCGCTCGCCGCCGGAGATCCCCCTCACGAAGGCGTTCCCCACCGCCGTGTCGGCGCATTTCTCCAGCCCCAGCTCCGCCACCACCTCGTCCGCCGCCGCCACCTTCTCCGCCGCCGCCACGGTCCGAGGCAGCCGGAGCATCGCGGAGAAAACCAAGGTCTCCCTTACGGTTAGGTGAGGATAGAGCACGTCGTCCTGGGCCACGTACCCGGTTCGGCGGAGAACCGGTTTGGTAAGCCGACGGCCGTTGGCCAGCACGGCGCCGGAGTGCTCCCCCTGGAGCCGGCCGGCGATTACACTTAGTAGAGTCGACTTGCCGCTCCCCGACGGGCCGAGGACCGCGAGGAACTCGCCGGGCGAGACAATCCCGCTGACACCATTCAGGATGGTTCGTTCTTCGGGGACCGCCGCCGGGGAATTCGCCGCGCCGCCGGCATGGAATATCCGCTTGATTCCGCTCCCTGTGGCGGCCACCTTTGGGTCCAGTTTGATGCGATACGTAATATCCATGAACTACACCAGCGAATATAACGCACCCTTATCAACATGAAGATAAAGAATGAGTGTATGATAGCGAATTGCTATGAATGGGAGTAGTACCTGGAGAGTGAGGGGATAGCAGGAGGTGGAGATGAAAGAATCCATACATCGGTTGGCGACTCCATTCTGATCACATTCTTTGCCAGTGGGAGGCATTTTGCACTGAGTGTTGCTTTGGAGAGCTTGGAGAACGTAAAGCCCCGAAGGATTGTAATAACTAGCAGCGACTTTTGGAGCGAGAGAGAGGACCAACATAGAGAGGAAGGGCCGAGGGAGAGGGAGTGGTATATAAAAGAGTGCTTGAAGGGGGGGGGTATGTGGCAGGCTGTGGAGGGAATCTTGGAGAACAGCTGGCCACCTTCACTCATTTGATGGGAAATTCCAGGAAGGTACGAAAGAAATAAACAAGCGTGTCCAACTCGAACGGCTTGGTTCCACTCTCTCTCTCTCTCTCTCTCTCTCTCCTTCCCGTCGCGCCGCTTTGTGGCCGAATCCTCTCTTTTGCAAAGGGGAGCCCCCACCTTTCGACTTTCTCGAGATAAACTTCTAGGCAGTGTGGTGGCGGATGGATATAGCAACGAGATCAGTTGGCCAGATTAATAGCAGCTAGAATGAGCGAATTTTCGATTAGACTGCTATCAGAGTCGAGATTCGAGCTGCTTCGAAAGATATTTTCTATGCAAAACGGATGATGTATGCGGATTACATCATTTTTGAGAAAAATGCTGTCATCGAGGGAATCTTGAGCTTTGAGCAGTCTGATAGGATGATGTATCCATGATACTCGCCAACTTTCGAGTGAATGTATTGTATTTCAGACTACACTTGTATACTGAGAGGCCAACTGTGCTTCGAATTTGGTGTATGACCCATCATTCCGAAGGTGTCATCATGACCCTATCCCGTCTACTTTGCATTTTTTACTTTTATGTGACCTTATGGGTACACTTATACCTGCTGTGTAGGAGTCGTCGATGTAAAAATAAATGAATAAATAAAAACCAAGGTACATGCATGATGATTTTTTTTTTTTATCGGTACACATGCATCAGGAGTTTGGGATTGGTTTTGTTAGTCGTTTTTAGCATAAAATTAAATGTTTCCTTAGGGTGCAGCAGAAGGGTCAACCAGTCAAAGGGTGGGCCCTTGCTTTCTTTGGTTCGAACATGTTGGGTAATATTTAGATTTTGAGCGAGTGAAGGGAGGTGATGATAACAGAGAGATGTAGTTTGTGCTCTCCTTGTTTTTGAAAACAGGTTGGGTTCAGAATCGGTAATGGTCAAAGTTCCTTATTGAAATGGAAAAATATCTGAATTTGTGATGCCCCCTTCAGACTACCTTCCCTGACTTATGCTTAAGGAGTCGGAAAAAAAAAAGAGGCATGGTGGTCAATTAAATCAAGTTATCTTCTTCTGCCCCTTCGTCGTTCAATCACAATTGACCACTCAACTGTTAAGTCTTCTTGCCATGGCCCGGAGGATCAAATCATTTGAAAATCAGGCAGCAATGACAAATTTTCCACAGCTGCTCTATACCCATTCGTTAATACTAGCGGCATTAAATGCAAGTCTGCATCTTCTCTTTGGAGTCTTTCTATTGGTCTTAAGATTAACACCAAGTTATCTTCTTCTGCCCCTTCGCTGGTTCAATCGCACTTGACTCAACTGTCAAGACTTCTTGCCATGGCCACTTTGATCCAAAAGGAGGATCAAATCATTTGAAAATCAAACATCAATGACAAATTTTCCACAGCTTCTCTATATCCATTCGTTAATACTAATGCAAGTTTGCATCTTCTCTTTGGAGTCTTTCTATATATCCCTCTTAGATTAAATATATATTTTTTGGTTGTGCTGGAGAAAAAATATAAATACTAGAGAGGTGATTGGAAAGAAACTTGGCAAGAACCTTGGCGAATGTGTATTGTGCAACCAGACTTTAGAGATGGTGGACTATGTTTTTTCTTGCTACTTCTTCCCATCTATTTGGAAGGCGTTATGCTTGGCTCTCAGAGTGCCACATCCCCAATCCTCTTTTAGTTACCTTTGTCTCGACTGGATTCAAAGGAATTTTGGAAAAAAGGTTCAACTGGTTGTTCTTATGCTTCTCGCGGCTATTGTGTGGGTGTGTTGGAAAGAACGAAATTTCATAGTTTTTCTTAACAAATATTCATCTGTTGCCACCGTAGCCTCCGAAGAACTTCGCATCTTCAATGACTAGGGTACTTTATGTGACCAAGATCTTTTGTCAGAATCAGAAGAATTTGGCAAGGTTAATAATATTCCTAGAGATCTTCATGAAGGCTGATATAAAAGATGTTTGGTCTCTCTCCCTCTCTCTCTTTAACCTTGTTCCATATACCAGCTGTAATATAACTTTTTCAAATCTTCCTTCCTTTCTTCTGTAATTTTTTTTTTTTCTAATCTTTAATAAAAGCCAGGTTGCCATCCCTGCCTCCCTTTCATTCAAAAAAATAAAGGAGAAAAGTTGGTGGAAAGAGAGATTATTCAGCTTTAATTAGAAAACATATTGGCTTTTAGCCTTCTGTCTATACCATGCAGGTTCCTTGTAATTTTGTTACAACAGCTACCACGACAAGGAATTTTGTTCATGTTCATCATTTGCTGGTGAGTGTGCAATAGATGCTGTCATATAATTGTGTTTATTCAGCTTTAACGGGACTCATGGCATAAATTTGCATGTCGTTGCTGGAAACAGATTATAGCTTTCCTAACTTTATATTTGTGTTAGGCTTATTCCTCTCAATCTTGTTACAAGATCTACAACTCTGAATTTTTCTCACCACTTGACATAGTTGAGAAAAACAATGCTGCGTGATATATTTTTCTTGGGTGTCGGATTGGGTAGTCAAGAAATTGGATTGTATTAGAAGGTCTTTTTTATCTATCTATGAGCAAGGGTCATTGTCTAGTCAATTGAAAATTGGTATGCATGGGAAAGACTCAAGTAGGTTTAGGAGTCAAGGATCCAAGGAACTTCTATATATCCTTGTTAGCCAAATATTAGGGGAAATTCCTTGATGGTGAACCAGGCTTGTGGAAGTCTCTGATATATTGTTTCTATTATAATAACAGAAGATTCTGGTACAATGGACTAAGAAATGGTATTTCTTTTTACTGGCGGGGTATATTGAAAACGAAGGGCATGAACTTTATGTGTGAAACCACTCTCATGCTAGGAAATGGGCAAAGGATCATACTTTGGTCGGATAGATGGTTGGATCAGTTTGAATCGGCTAGCCTTTTTTTGGGTTTATTCCTTTTGGTTATGGATCAATCCGTTTCTGTAGTTCCAAATAAGGTTTCAGTCAAAGGTTGCTTCTTTTGGATCATCATTTGCAGAAGGTTAGTTTTGGAACAATTTTTTGAAGCAAGATACGTCATCTCGGTATCAAAATCTCATACCGGTGCTATCCTGTTATTATATAAGTACATCCAGTATTGAGGCCAGTTCAGTACATCGAGTATTGGCGGTATTGAACCAATATGGTATGGTGTGCCCCATATCGTTCAGTCCAGTACGGGATGACATATCTTATTCTAAAGTATTACTAGCACATGGACATTCTCAATCTGATCTCACCTTCTTTGTTAATGATAAATTTGAGATGGCATTGGTGACCTTCCGGTTTATTTACGGTAGGCTCTTGTTTTAAGTTCATCATTTTTGGGGGTGAACTGAAAGAATTTTATTTGATCTTTTGGAGAATGAAGATTTCTGAGAAAGTGAGGTTATTTTGATGGCTGGCTTCCAAGGGCAAAGTTCTTACGGCAGGTAATTTGGAAAAGCCTCATCCTTCCTTGCATGTGTTGTGGCAAAGAAGAAACAACTTGTTCTTATCTAGTAGCGCCTAGGATTATGCTTATATCTTGAGAGCCCCCACCTCCTGGCTTCTCCAAGATGAATTTCGACGATAGTGTCAAGGAGAATAGTTGTTGCAGCATCGGGTTCGTCATCAGGGATCAGCAGACCAGACTAATGGCTGTCGGGGGTTGACATATTTTCGATCAGTTCATCGCTGGTGCCGAGGTTAGAGTTGTCTGGGAGGGGGTCTCCTACGCCAGACAGGTGCTGGGGGCAGACCGTATCATGCTTGAGGACTCCGATATAGTGACCAAGGGGATCTTGGGTCCCGAGAGTGCCGTTAGGGGGACGCGGCTGCTTCATCACATTCGCCAACTTTTAGGCAAATGCGTTGTCTTTCGAGCTACCCATGTCTTCAGAGAGGTCAATAGCGTTGCAGATTGGGTGATATCATGTGCAGCTCATCACTTCGAAGATTTTATCTGAGAGACCCATGCCTATGTTTTATCTCCCTTGTATTTACTTTTATTATCTGATTCTTTGGGCTGTGCTTACACTCAGTGTATGAGAGCTGCCGTTGTACCAAAAAAAAAAACTTCTGGAGTTCTTTGGAAGTAAGATTACGTGGAGAAATAGTGCTCCTCTCTCATCTTTTGGGGTGTTTGGAGGGTGAAGAGGATTGAGAAGAAGCGTAGAATGGGATGGGATGCTTCATAAATTGAAAAGAGATCTAGGCCTAATCCTTCCTCATGGGTGTTGTGCTGTGATAAAAAAAGAAACAACTGTTCACTTGTTACTCTGAGCAAGTTTCAGAGTACTTAAGAAATAAGGTTGATTTGAGAGGCAGATCCTTCTTTTTCATATTTTTGTGGTGTTTGGAAGGTTTGAGCTTTGTCTATGGTCTATGGATGATAAGTATCAAAGAGAAAATTATTTTTTAAAATCATTGTTATCTTGAGCTATTTTTTGTTAAACTTTTACATTTGAATTCTATGATATTAATAAAATTCAGATAGGCTCAGTTGGAGTCCCATCTTTTTTCTCAAGAAAAAAAAAACTTTTCTGGATAAAAAGGTAACTCCCAATGGATAGAAGTAGGCAAGAAATAAAACTCACCAGATATGAAGTAGGTGGAATAATGCACCAAAACTGATTTGATATGTCGAATAGAAGATTCAGTGCTAATGTCAAAACCGCAAATGATCAACTGAAATTTCTTCTTAAAATGAATTTAAAATATTTAATTAGTGCAGTCAATTTTAAGGATTATTGAGATCTATGAAATATGGCAAAACGTATGAAGTAGGGGAGAGCATGACATTTGGGCTTCTCGAATAAAGAACATATGCTTGATTAATAGGTGTCTTTTTTTTAGTGAACTCGAAACTTTTAACACATTAAAAAAAGCTGATACTTTGGAAGCAGGTGCAAGAGCAAGAGTAGCATGAAACAAATGGTTTGGCATTTCAAATTGATGACTTTGGTTTATAAAACATGCATAATTTATGTGGACTCTTCTTAATGCACTCAAAATTTTTTACATACATATTATGTTTGAGAAAGGTTTCCACTTATAATCTAGGCCTAGTTCTAGAAGCTTTGGACGTCGGACGTAGCTTAGCTTACATTATGCATAAGGGCTGCATGAAACGACTTTGGGTGTCTAGTTCTTTGAGCTGTACTCATATTTGTTGTGTGTGAGCAACGACGGCGAAAGAAGAAGAAATAGTAGAAGTAGTGGTAGTAGTAGTTGGTTGCCTGGTGGGTCCAAATGCTTGTGCGGCTTTGCAAGCTGCCACGTCACTCAGAGGCACTCTTGTACGTTCCTTATCATGTGGGCCCAATAAGGACCGCTGCCATCATCCACCACATATCTCATGGTGATAGGGACGGCGGCAAGAAACGACTTCGAATGTCTGGCTCTTTGAGCTGTACTCATATTTGTTGTGCGTAAACGATGGCGACGGAAGAAGAATAAAGAAGAAAGAAGGAAGAAGAAAAAATAGTAATAGTAATAGTAGTAGTTGGCAGCCTGGTGGGTCCAAATGCCCGGCAAGCTGCCACGTCACTCAAAGGCACTCTTGTACATTCCTTGTCATGTGGGGCCCAACAAGGACTGTCGCTGATGCAGGTGCATGGACGTCATACAATTTGCATGCCATTTTCAGAGCATTAAATGGCCGAATTTAGAAAAGGTATTAACATAAAGTTTCAAGTCTCTTTCTCTTCTTTCCAACAAGCCTAAGAATATTAAAATCCGAGTTATGGTTGGAAAGTTATAGGTATTTTAAGAGGCATGTGTCTTTTGAAGGATCAAGCGCTACCATTACACCAAAACCGACTGGTGTTAGTGAAGGCGCAACTCTATTTCCTTAAACCCCACCAAAGGCAGCGCTACGAATCGACTCCGACCAGGCCTCGCCCATCCCGGACTCCCACCTGGCCTCGCCATGGGTTCAGGGACCCTCGGGTATAACCCACCTACTAACCAAGCCATCGCCGTTGGCAGGCGGCAGGACATGCTGACAGGGACCCTCCCTTTGCTGCTGAGGGACTTCGTAAGGTATGGCCCGCACAGCGGCCGGCAGAATATGTCCAACATTCCCTCCCCCCCCCCAATGCGATGCTTGGGTTTCGAACTCGAGACCTCTAGCTCATCCACCACATATCCCATGGTGATGGGGACGATGGCGTGAGCCAGGAATGTGCCACCCACTTCCCATTGCGACAGTAAGAGAGAAAAAAAAACAAATATTATCCCCAGAGCCCTATTCTGTCTCTGCCATGGAAGAAACATTCCAGCATTTCTTTTTAATTAATAAAGCAGAGATAGTCACCCGGCCTTTACTGAAGATTGTAGTAAAAATTGTGAAAAAGAGAAAATATATATAGTGCCTAGCACAAGATCTCATTTTCATTAAGTAGACTTCCCATGACATGAATCAAGGAGAGATAGGTGGTTTAATTATTGCATATGTATGCTTAGCACCATGTTTAAAATAGAGAATGAACAACAAAAAAAAAAAAAAATCATGGCTGCGTGCTAAGGAAGAATTATTTGAACAACATCGAAATTTTATAGAAAAAAGTTACATAGACGATAGATGATGTGCAGCTCTTTTATTGCTTCATTGTCCACTAGAATCATAATTAAAAAAAAGAAAAATCATATACGAGATGTCGAAGTAGGAGCTATAGAGAGGCTACATATTGATTGTATAACATTTTGTGGATAAGATTTCTATGTAACAATTACATTGTTTAGGTTAATTTAGTTGGAGAAAGTATTTAAAAGTGTTGATTTTGGAGCCTGGTTGGGCCACCCATGATTAGGGGTGCAAATGGGTCGGGTCGGGTCGGGTCCTAGGTGACCCCGATCCGACCCGATTTTTTGTTCGGGTCCTAATTTTGGATCCGGACCCGACCCGGTTGAAGATCGGGTTGGGTCGGATCGGGTTCGGGTTGGGTCCGGATCTGATTCGGGTCGGGTCCGGGTCCGATCGGGTCCAATTTTTTTGTGCTTTTGGGAAAAAATTTAGGCAAATCTAATTTGGTCATATCATAATTATGAGGTGCTGGGTGACCCATGACTTGAAAGACTTTGCAATTGAGCTTCAGTCAGAACAGATGACCCATGACTTACTAACTAAGTCGGTCTACAAGCCAAATTTCATATCACACTATTTTTTATCTATATGACTGATTGAACGGAACTCCGTGTCTCCCAGCTCCCCTCTCACGAGGACAAAAAAAATCCCAGACCTTCTTCCAAAATCCAATTCCATTACAGAAAACTGGCACATGACCCATATTCAGTTGCAGTGTTCCCTCACTTTCTCCCTTCAAAAGTTAAAAGAAACAAAAACCAAAAAACAGAAGGAAAAAAAAAAAAAAAGGCAGCTACCGAGACACCAGAGGTCTCAACAGTGTAATAGATCGAGAGAGAATCCTGACGGGCCGACGTTCCTTTGGATTCTGTGAACCTATGCTTGTTGCTAACTTGCTATCCTCCCACACTGACCAACAGTACCACAACCCACGCCAAAAAAAAGAAAAAGAAAAAGAAAAAGAAAAGACTTTCTTTTGTTTTTCCTCTCTCTCTCTCTTCGGATCCATTCGGGTCAGGTCGGGTCCATTTGGTAAATCCAGACCCGACCCAGAAAATGATTCGGGTCCAATTTTAGGATCCGATCCGGACCCGCGGATCCTAAAATTCGGATCGGGTCGGGTCTACGCGGGTCGGGTCGGGTCGGGTCGACCCGTGTCGACCCGACCCATTTGCAGCCTTACCCATGATGGACTAGCCTGACCAAAGTTATCTAACATTTAAAAGAGAGAGTGAATAGTTGAAAGAAAAGAAAAAGCTACCGGTAGTTTCTCTCTCCCCCTCTCTTTTCTATATTTCTTAACATTATTGACATCCAGACTTCTCTCCTAAAAAAAATTTAGTGTTTTAGAGAGAGAAACAAAAATGAATAACTTTTTTTCATTCTTTTTCTGCACCATAAGCATTTGAACGGTAATTTTCATATTCTTTCCATTGTGATTGAATACTCGATTTTAAGCATGTTCTAGGAGTGGATAAGCATGTGGTTCAGCCCTTGGGATCCTCGGAGTTTCACTTTTACACTCTTTCAAAATAATTCATGAAACTTAAAATTCTATTTAGTATTCTTTATGTTATCAGAAATCTTATTCACGTCAAGATGCCATAACCAATTTAAGGAATCCAGCTTTAAAATGACAATCCTTTTATAGAAAATATTCCTCTTTTTTTCCTAAATAACAAGTTCTCGACAATTGCTGGCAAAATGTAACCATGACTTGAGTAAGAGGACTATTTAAAATTGTTTCGGCATTATAATTGCCTAATTTAGTTGTGTTGTTGCGGTATATCCAACTTAGTGAATTTCATAATTTTATAAGTTTTTTTTAATGAAAAAATCATTCTGTTGTAATCTAGAAAGATAGCTACTTATTAAGTACTAATTTTTATCCTAGTTACTCTTTGTTAACCGATATACTTATTCCTTTTTTAAAAAATGATATAATAAAAAAAGAAAGAGAATCATTAGTATGCTAGGCCCCATTTAGCCAGACAATTAACATAGTCGTATAATGATGAATGGTTGCACCAAAAGATATAGTGCCAAAAGTGATTTTTAACTTGTATTTTAATTATTTTTATTCATTAAACAATAATACGGTTATGCTAGGTGTTGTTTGGTATCTTTTTTTATATATTTTCAAAAATAAAAATATTTTTTTTGCATACTTTTCAATTTTCAAAATATAAAATATGTGGTATAATTCATTTTTTTTAAAAAAATAAAAATATAACGGTAATTAGTGGTGATAAAGGAGGTAGTGATAGGATGGTGGTGTCACAGAGGTGATATTGGTGGTGCTAGGGTAGAAGATGGCAGCCATATAGTGGAGGCAACTATGATGAGGGCAACGATGAAGATGACAATATGCTGGTCTAACAAAGTTCATTACAATGGCGGTGGTTGTGGTGCTTGCAATGGCGTAGCGAAGATGATAATCGTAGCAGTAGCATTGTGTCCAGATGGTGGCACTAATAATAAAGGTAATGATAGTGATGGGGACAAAGGTGACAATGATGGTGTTAACGATTGTAGTACAAAAATATAAATGTTTATTTTAAAAAAAATTTAATAAAAATAGAAACAATATTACCAAACATATTTTTATCTTCATCTTTGTTTTTATTTTAAAAAATAAAAAATAAAAAATAAAACTGATGCCACGTAGGTTTTTACTCTGATGAAAGGTGCATAGAGCGCACATAGCGGTTTTGATTCTATTTAATTAGGCCAAGTTTGACAAATTATAATGGAGCTAGGTATCCTTCTCAAGCAGTGGAGGTTAGAGTTATGCTGAGAAACTTTTTCTCCTAAGATTTTTAAAATCAGAAGGCTCCTTGGAGGGCAAATTAGAGGAAATTGTGCAGTAACCATCACAAAAAAGCATCTACAATATTTTTTTTTCAGTTCTAAATTTTAATATTAGAATGGTCTTCATACTCTTCTTTAGTTATCAATTAGATAACATCCACCTTCCTTTTTGTTATCTGTAGATAATGCTGAGAATTTTCTCATTTTAAAAGTTCTGGTGGACTCAAGAATTTGTTCCAACTTACAAATTTCCCCTCCTAGAAATATCTGTACTATTTTTGTTAAGTTCTTCTGCATCTTACTATGTGACATTGTAGCAGGGAAAGGAAGTTGACTATTTTTGGAAGCAAGGGCCATCGCATGTGCCAGTGATGTGAGGGTAAAGGTACAAAGAGGAAGTCCACACGTGTATGATGCAGCAGGAAAGGAGCAATATTTGATGATACATAAAACTAGCAGATACACCCAATCCTGCATCCAAGGGGAATCATATGCTTGTTGCTAGGTTTGGCAATAGACTTGCTTTGAAAGGTTCAAAGTTCGCCGAAGTAACCTTGTTTTCATAAAAAGGAATGATTTAGGATAAGGTTTGCTATACTGAGTGTGCCGTATCGTATACGTTCCTTCGCTGCTCTTTCCTGGATTCTTCATGGATTCCTCTTCCCCACCCCGCGATCCATAGTATATTCCATTGTACCAAATCAATACATTGTGCGATACAGTACCGACACTCGATATGTTAAGTTGTACTATACCGAACTATGTACCAATACTATAATAGAATGGTATCGATATAGAATCTGGTTTGGAGATGACGAATCGTGACTTCAGGACTTGGTAGCTCAAAATTGCCACTAAGATGAAGAACGATACAATTGTAGAATAATCGCAAGGAGGGTAACATGCTTGTTGTTAGGTTGATGGGGAAGAAATTGGTCTATAACTTGGAGGGATGGTTTCAAATTTGTCATGATAAGCTTGTTTTCAGAATTATTTGGGGAGTTGGTAATCTTGTTTAAAATTGTCACTTGGCTAAAGAAAGATATGTTTGTCGGGGCACGGAGAAGTCTCTAAAAAACCAACCGATGGGGCGTTCTTTTCTTCTCCATCATGATCAGGGTGCGGCCATGGGAGGAAAAAAAATTTAGAATGATGCTGGGCAAACAAACGCAGGACACATGTCAAGCCAGTTTCAAAAGAAGGGGTTGGGTCACAGGACGAGAGGTTTTGGACTTGACACGGCAATGTGTACCATTTCCATCATAGGACGACGTTTATATCATCCCCTCGCTTTCATTGCAGAATTTCCTGCACAACAAAACGGACTCATTGGCTTGACGGTGTTCAAGAACGTTCAATGGCTAGGAATGTCTCAACGTTATAGGTTCATTCTCTAGTTCTCTCTCTCTCTTTCTATATATGCATAGGTTCAATGGCTAGGATTGTCTCAATGTCATAGATTTATTCTCTAGTTCTCTCTCTCTCTCTACACACACACACACACACACACACACACACACACACACACACACACACACACGTATATATGTATGTATGTATATACACACATAAGTTCAATAGCTAGGAGTGCCTCAACTTCATAGTTTCATTTTCTAGTTCTCTCTCTCTCTACTTAGATCCATTCAGATCAAGATTAAATAATAAGGATCTAATAAAGATGATCCGATCCATCAAATGTGATTTATTATTGTTAAACTGTTTACATACCCAAAATCGAATGATATGGAGATCTCGAGCCTATGCATCAAATGGTTAAAAATTGGTTAGTTTAAATAATATAAAATAATATATATTTTTGACCACTTGATGCAGACTAGGAGTCTCCAAATTATATGATTTTTAGTATGTAAATAATTTAGAAGCAATGCTGCAATAGGACATATCCAATAGCATGGATCATTGTTACTGGACCTCATCATCCAATCATGACCTCATTGGATCTGAGTGGAGATTCACCCGACCGGATTATATATATGTATGTATGTGTGTGTGTGTGTATATATATATATATATGTATATGTATATGTGTGTGTGTATATATATAAGTGATGGGTGAATTAAAATTTTCCAATTCAGAAAGCATGTTCATGGTTATTTGGACGAGAATGCACTAAATGCCCTCATGTCCACAGGATGATAATAAGAACTATCTCGTTAGCCATTTGTGAAGCCCGCATATTCAGGATGCATTTCGTGGTAAAGCTAAAGATGAATTAAAAAGTGGATAACAAAGGATATATATACACGCATACATACAAACACACACGTATATAACTTTCAACTTAGGTTTTGCTTCAAACAAAAAAGACCCTATCAGCTTAAGGAATCTGATTTCATATTACTAATCAACTCGATCTCTTGCGTGACATGTAATTGCATGGGTACGAGAGAACTAGAACCTCTCCTTTGTTTTATAGTGGGAATTGATGAATAGACTTCCATTTTGGATATACTTTTTGTGTTATTTCTCTCCCTCACTGTCTAAAGATACTCAAGCTTAGAGTGAGTTCCAATTCTGTGATAAAATTCTCTTTATTTTTGTATAAAATTGATGCAAGAGGTTCACCACCCTCGTTGTGGATAACTATGGCCATTTTAGGGACGATTAGATAGGGTCTCGAGCAAGGTTCATTATTTGGGAAGTCAAATCACCTGCCAAATTTCTGGAAGCCCCAACTTGTTCGTACAATATCCAATTGCATTGTTTTCTTTTTTTCTTGAAAACAAATAATTTTTCGAGTTTTATGACGTAGTCATTCCTTAGAGATGTGGGCATCGAGCATTCAAGATCAAATTTAATCCTTTGGATCCCGAAGTGGGCTGATCCAATTATTTTTTATTTTTTTTGGAAAAGATTTTGATCGAACGTATCTCTTAATTCAAAAAGAGTTAGGTGAAGCATCTGCACGCAAAGTCAATCTTTTTCAGAAAACTTGTATCCTCTTTTATCTAGAAGAGAAATGTGACCTGACTTATAGAAAGACGGATTTGATTAGTATAAATAGAAGCTATATATCTCGATTTATTATTCGTTAATGAAAGAGAAGGGAATCTATCCCTACTTTAACCAAAATTTTTATTTTTTCTAAATTTTCGTAAGTAATTCGAGTTGAGCGTATTGAAAGAATTGCTTTCTTTATCTGATCGATCATATCAAAATGCTTTTGACTATTGTGATGTCATTTACTTTACGAAAGTACCACCATGAATTCCACATTATAATCTCTCCTACCATTGACCAGTTTGGTGACGCTAAAGATCTAATGCAGAAGCCTTCTTGGATGTTAGGACAGAGAAGAAAAGAGCTTGTTAATTGTCGAGGAGAAAGAACATTATGAAAAATACCTTTGCCTTTGTGGCGTCTAAGTGGTGGTTTTTGGTATCATCATAGTGCGAGCATGCTTTCAACCTTGCCTTCACCAGAACAACTATAATTGATGAGTGGGGCTACACTCAAATTACCTTTTGCTAGTGGATTAAGTAAAAAAAAAGGTAGTAGTACCTCCCCCTCCAACAACCACCATCTGTAGAAGAACACGGCTCCACATGTAATCCTCCTTGTGGGCATTACGTGCTTAACTAAAAAGCCTACCAAAAGAAAGAGTGGTCATTCAAACAAAGCTAAGGAATCTGAGGAAGAAGATTGGGACAAGTTGTGGCTCATAGGCTAAATCCATCCATTTATTTAGGAGGGGTCTAGATTTCTTTTTGATGTAGAATGGGGCATTAGGGTTTCTAAATGCGAACATGCTTGATGATCTCTTATGCATGTCGGGAGGTGGCCGAAGGGCTCGAGATAATGGATGTTACATTGGATCGAACCTAATCAACCACAAAGGGAGCAATCAACAACATGTCACTTTGGAGCATGCGGTGACCGTCGACATATCTTCTCCGATGAGGCCATGTGTCATGCTTTTTCCTTGGTGACCTTAGTTGATCTGGACCCAACTCATATAGTAGACCAACTCAAATGCATTAGACATGGCACATTAGTGCATTGGTTGTTTCTTTGTTAAGAACACAAGTTTGAATTGAAATCCCCACCTGCAGTCTATGCTTTCTATGGGGCTAAAAAGAGCCGTTACAGACCATGCCACCTTGCCCATGCTCATGTTAGTGGGTATAAAGATGGTGGCATGCCTAAATTATGTCCCATGATCCGAGTGGGTGGCCTTCCGGCAACTTTGCTATCAAGCCATGAGCACTTCGACAGCTTTGGCACTCAAATTCTAGTGCTTTCATTTCAAGGGAAGACAGCTTCAGCGTAATTGCCAAGTTTTAGGATTGGAGTTTCAAGATCCTATTCACTTCCTTTTCTAGGTGGGCAATGGTGGGAAGTATCTTTGGCGTGGCTTCAACAGTTTGATGAATGGTTTCTTGTGGGCATGGAAAGCACTATAACTTGGTCGCTAGTGAGCCTCTACGTGCACCAGTTTAAAATACTTATATTTTTCAAATATAAATATTGCTCATTATTGTTTAACCATCGCAGAAAGATAGACTAATAGTTTGAAAGTGCTACTTTTCTTTTAAGTAAAGCCGACCTTTGTGGAAGATCTCTTTTGCAGACATTTCAAATCAAAAGGAAACCCCTCTTAGAAAAAAGAACATCTTGCTCAAAGTTGATCATGTCTCTTGCTTCAAGAAGTGGCATGAGAAGCCTATCATAATTCAATATCATATATATGACTGCCAGAGATCGACCTCACGCCTTTGTTGACTATGGACCTTGGATAATTGATGTAATATGCTAAGCTAAGCCAAACCAAATCAGAAACTTTATATAGAGGATAAGATAGGGCTTTGACTCATGGTCGTGTACAAAATTTTCTTTCCTTTTTCTTTATTTTTTTTGCTTTTCATTGGAGAAAGCAAGGTTATGTACGTGCAAACCATGATCCTTTATAGATGGACAAGCATGGCCAGCTTAGAAGATATATGGATGCTAGAATAATGGTTGAGATATATGTTCGTGGAGTCATATATAGCTGATGACCGCCCCCCAAGATTTACTTTAATATTTGAGTAAGGCCTAATGACTAATTAGATAATTAAATAGTTTGATATGTTGGATATATACTGAAGCTCTATTCCATGGAGCATGGATGCATGACATCTATCCTTCTTAGTTAGAATTATTTGATCACAAAGTATAAAACAGCCGTATTGCTTGCAGAACGATATATAGACTTTTGGAGTAATTTTATTTTTTTTTCTTGGTACAACAATCATCTGAAATTTTTATATAAACAAAGAAGAAGTAACAGTCTCAAAACTAACCCACTGAAAAGAGGGACTGATTGGCTGATAAATATGGGCCATAAGTAAGCAAGAAAAAATTCTTTAAAAAACTTAATGATGCATTTGATATGTCCAACATGTAGAAGAAAATAGAGCAGCACAAAACAAAATTCTCCCGATCAATCTTGCAGCCACTGTGGTGCAAAAAATAGAGCATTACAACATGTAACTTTTTTTTTGTATGAGATTTATATGTTGTTCGAGCAAGGTTCAATTATTGAAGTACCAGATGATCCCTAGTGGTAATGCTTGCAGCACCACATTTTTTTATATAAAATTTAGGGCTTTATCAACATTAGAAAACATTGGGCAATCCCAAAGATGAGACAGCTGAGGCATGCCCAACCTCAGCTATACTCAGATGTTGCTCCTCTTTTTCTCTCGCTAGATATAATGGAAAGGAGAACAATCTACGGCTGGGCTAGATTGATGTACAGGCATACTACTGATTTCTGAATTAGAAAGGATGGACGGTATTTGATTCTGTTGCCTTACTTTTAAATAAATTTGCTATTAGGTTCTATCCTCTTTGAGAAGGGATCGATAAATATGGTGACACTACTAAAAACTACGAACTAAGAGATAAATAAAGATAAAGAAAGATAGCTGAAAAATAAAATGGAAAAGCTGATCATTCCATTGACGCATATCCCTTCTTAGATTATAATTTAATTTTATGCATGTCTCTTTTAACCGATAGATAATTGTCTATCTCTAATATTGACATGCGTCATTTCGGTTGTTATCACTCCATCAACCATGTAGTATCATTTTGGCCACTCTTTATGTACCTGATATAAGCAATCCTATCCAATACTTTACTCCAATTAGTGGCCTTCATGCCCGTTCTGTTAAATTAAACCTAAGCGCTCGACCTAAACCTAATTTCATTATCAAGATAAGAGCCTCTCACAATTACTCAGCTCCTAGCAAAGCATATCGCTACTATCTAACCGACTTCGAGGCTTCCACTATAGGATAGCATATTGTACAAACACCGAGTTTGTTCGACACAAATTGAACCTAGGGCTGGCCTAACCCTTAGGCAACTTAGGAGGTCGCTTAAGGCTCTGGCCCAAAGAATGCTCACCGAAAGGCCTCAAACACAAAATGGAAAGAAAAAAGACCTTTCTATGAGTTGGTCTTAGACCGGTCTACTGCAGGGAAGGCTTCAAAGGCAAAACGGCTTTAGGTCTCCAAATACATTGGGCCGCTCCTGATTGAATCCATGCCAAAACAAATCCATCCATCTTCCATTCCAGGTTAGAATGCGATATAAACCTCGAGTTTGTTCGACACAAATTGAACCCATGCCAAAACAAATCCCTCGCTGATGACCAGCCAATATCCATTAATTTATCTGGTTTGTGGGACTCATCAGAGTGCTGCGGACACTCTTGCCCTAAACATGGGGGTGTCAGTCCTTGCAACCAATTCTCTCTACAACACAAACTCGTGCATCTACTCAGAGACGCCGGCAAGCATGGGTTTCCCAAACGTCTCCATTTCTTTTGGCCGGGTGCGACACTCTTAAGTAATGGCCCAAGGTGTTCGATGGCCGGTGCATTGCATTGTCATGCCCTTTTTCCCGGCACTCAGCAATGGATTTCGGATACTTATCCTTGGAGAGCATGGGCGATGCACTTTTATGATGAGTGGACTTTCTGATATATTTTAGGAGCTTATGCATCAGATGTGCAGTGGAAGCGCAAAAAATAGTCCTCTTATGCATCACTGACAAGCAAGGAATTAAGCTCCAAATACTACAAGAAACAGAAGCTTTGGCGACGCTTTTTAAGGTCTATACCGACACTTTTTAAGGAGATGGCTTCTTGAATCTGGAGATCGAGAAAGAGCAACGAAGAGAGGAGGGGAGGGGGGTGCGGCGGCCGGAGGGGTTAGGGATCGCTTTTGAAAGCGAGCGATGGAGAGAGAAGGAGAGGGGGTTAGGAATTTGTAAGGAAGAATGGGCCTCCGACGACGCTTTATAAAGCGTCGTTCGGGGAGGCAGGATGCGGATTATTTTTTTTTGGAAAAATTTGGCCTCTGACGACGCTTTTGAAAGCGTCGTCATTTCAAAAATGACCTCCGACGACGCTTCGAAAAGCGTCAGTTTTTTTTTATTTTTCGACGACGGTATTTAGCGTCGTCTTAGCCCATGAAGCGTCGTCTATTGCCGACGATAAAACTGACTTTTCTTATAGTGAAAGGCATCAAGTATTTTCTGTTGTGTTGTGAATAGGACGTAAAAAAACCACAAAAAATAGTTTATAGTTGCACACTCTTAAGTGTCCATCCCACTGCAAGAAATCATAAAAAATTTTGACCGCCAAAAATTAATATTGGATTTTTTTTTGAAAAACTTATGATCCATTATATCTCCCACTTTTTTCGAAAATGCAGGGCAAGTGTTGGTGTCCGGTACTTAGAAAATGTAGGAATTTAGTGCGAAGAAAAACCACAAAACTATTTCATGTACTATCTGTAGTAGGAATTAAATCGGTGACCTATCAACTAAATAAGAACAGCCCAACCACCTGACAGTAATCTATTTTATTAAATTAATGTCTACTATAGTTAAAAGATTATTCGCATGAAATATACTCATTTGAAATATGTTGTCATATTTCATATTTTAATATTTATTTTTACAAAAGATTTAATCTTTTGTACTTTGATAAATGCAAAATCAATAACTTCATTCCTTTCTTTGTGATATTTTCAAAATAATTTTGTTTAAAGTATTTAAGAGCATCAATAACTTCAACACATTCTTATATTTGTATATAATTTTTTTCTTACAAGTTCTTTAAAATATAGATAATTTTACTTGTGTTGCAATTAAAAAATAATAAGAATATTATACATTATTTAAAAAATTATAGTTTTTAATATATTTTTGATACAAAATCTAGTCAAATTAATGATCGAGACCCTTTGCCAAGTCAATCTCCTGCATTCTTATTGTTGATCGAGTTAAACTCAGCATCAATATGCACTCTAAGTTAGCATTTTTATTTTGCATTAGTAAATCATGCTTCCAAAAAAAATTTTGACTTATTGATAAGAAAAATAAAGAATAACTATAAACTAATATTTGGTAATTAAATTATAGTACGAGTTAACATATTACGAATGTAGAGCAAAGTGTTTTTTCTTGATATTTTTTAAAAATATGAGAAATAATATCATGGATTTTATGATATATTGTAATGTTCATGTGCTTGTGTACAATTCGACTCTTGGGTGCACTTGTGCATGCATATGCATGTGAACTGAAAAATCTCATGTTTGTGCATGCATGTCGAACTAACATTTCTCACATCATATTAGCATACATATTATCCATCATCTTCCTCCTTCCTCCTCCTTTTCAAGGACAAAGTTACACCAGTGCCAATATGCAACAACGTTGTGGGCCATTCAATCTCTTGTGGGCTCCAATGTTCCATTGGTGTCTTGGTGATCAAAACCATCCATTCATCTTTCTTGTGTATAGCTATGCTTCCATAGTTCTCCCTCTGAAATGAGCCTAGCCTGGTATTGGGCCTTAATGAGGCTTGGTCTTGGAACTTGCTCAACTGTGACATGCCCATTCGTTTTATTGCAAAATGACCTATGGTGTGTCCCTGGCCGGTGCAACGAGTTTATTTGTCTTAGTAGGCACACCAACATGGGACATAAGCTATGGCCATTTTTAAGGGATTTTTCATTATTAATAAGAAATCGAGAACAAGATTTTGTCACCTAATACAAGGGGTGGTATCCAATCTCTTCAAGTCCAGGTATATGTAGATTTCCTAATTCTACAATCCATCAATTGGGTCAGTTTTTGTTCTGGGTAGGTACAAAATTCCAGCACTTATTGGGCTAAAGTCCCCATTTCTAAAAACAGTGACACGGAGGAAAGAGAAATGACGTCCATATGCTGGCTGAAGGAAATGATAGTTGAGTCTCATGGTGGTAGGTGACATGTTAGGCCAAGTGGTGGTTGTTGTGGGTGAAAACTTAACGAGACCTTTATGTTTTATGATATGTTAGATAATCGTCGGGTTTCTTTTGTGTCGTTATTTTTTTTATTTTTATATTTTGCTTTAACAAGTTCTTCATACAATACGCGTATGAATACATGCAAAAAAAATCAGAAAACACAAGCTCGCGGAGTGCCAGTGGCAGCTCCCGCTCTCCTGACCACATGGCGTATCCTGAGTGGTAGGCCGCGTAGGAAGCCACCCAGTCAGCCGTCTCGTTGGCCTCTCTAAAGACATGCTTGGCCTCGAAGACCACATTACCCCTCACCATCATCCCAATGTCCCAGATCAGAGGGTGGTCTGTGCTTTCACCACTCAGTCCCCTTCGAATCTACCCAATGACCATAGCCAAATCGTCCTCCAGAATGATCAAGCTGGCCCGCAGCACCTGCCGCGCATGGCGAAGGCTTGCCCAAGCAGCTCGCAAGTTCGCCCCTGGAACTGATGTGTCGAACAACTGGCAACCGCCCGCTGCCACTACCTTAGAGTGAGGATCCCGTATAACAAAGACTGCCCCGCCTCGCGTACCGCCATCCAGCACCGATCCGTCAAAGTCGACCTTAAGGAAGCTTGTTTTGTGTCGTTATTAGCTCAGAATGATTGTATCTGCCCTAGACCTAGACTTCAAATTTCTACTCTATTTAGGGCTGGTCAAGTGGCTGTTAGTAGGGTGACGCAGTTTGCACCTAGAGACATAACTCGGTAAAACAAATTCAATCGATAGGAACGATTTGAGACTTGAATAAGTCTACCAACAATGAAACAGAAGGCAATAAATTTATTCGTAATAGTAGCAAACAACGACAACGAGGACGACAATGAAGACGGCGATGACAAGAACAAGAAGAAAACAACATAACAGCTACTCTCCTTCATCGATTGTGAGGAAGATGGTGGCAAGCACAATGACACAAATTTTTGGTTTGATGCCCTGGGCGCATGGAGGATCTCCATAACAACATTCACGAGTAATCCAGCGTGCAACTTTCCACCATGCAAAGCATCCAAGCAATTAATAGCATATATCAGCTTGAAGTGGCAGTAGCAGCACGCTTGAGGCAGCTTTGTCGCCTTAGCCTGCACCAGCGTGGACGGAGGAACCATGGGGGAGTCAGCTTCTTGGTGGTAGTGCTTGCCATGTCCTTGCTCTCTACTCTATATGCTCTTTTATCACTCTATTCTTAAAAGGGAGGATGGAGATCATGATAGCAGATGGGAGGTCTAATATACCATAGGACAGGTTTGATAGGAGGGCTACTGTGGCATCAGCATGACCTTAGCAGGGACCGACGTACAAAAGATAATTAAATATTATTACTTTTTGAAGTTAACTGATGTGATGCTAATAAAAAAAAGATTTACGATATAACATCCGTCCAACAGGGCTTGTCTCATAAAGTGGTCCAATTAACATTTCACCAATTGGGATAATTAGACTTTTCCATGCATCCATGCTTCTTATTTAAGTTACCATAGATGTCGTCGTCGCCGCAGCATCCAATGTGATGGATTTCGTGGTTTGTTTTGGAAGATTCATAGTCTCTTCCAATGGTGCTGGGCTTACACATCCAATGATATCACACACAGACACACACAGAGAGAGAGAGAGAGAGAGAGAGAGAAGATGAGACGTCCCCATCATCTGGACCCGTAGATCACGGGGTGGAATTCAGTAGCATCCGGACTCGGTGGAGACGCCCTCGTGAAAGGTCTCACACGGCCACCAATACTTCGTCCTTTGTTTCACTGCTCAGCGACAAGCCGTCCATGCAAACAGAAGGGCGGTACCGTCCATGGGATAAAACTGTTATGTTATGAATCTAATCTAACTGAAGGGTAACTCCCACAAAGACACAGTGAAAAGGAGCCTGAGCATCTACCGAGGAAGAAAAGTATCAAATAAAGACACCAGTCTGCTTAAAGATCAACACTCAAAAATGAAAAGAAGACGACCTACAGCTAATTATTGCTTCAAGCGGCACTTCAATTATTAAGTTCAGTTCAGTAGTGCAGCACGTAAGCATTGTACTCAACAATGGCATCCCCCGTGTTGGGATTAAACCAGTGGGTTTGGGCCTGAGCATAGCCCCGGGCGAATCGGAACAGCCCGCTCCCTCCGACCACCGGCATCTCCCGTACCCGGTGAAGCACCGGGTTCCGTCCGAGCACGGTGAGCACGCTGCCGTTGTACTTCCCCTCTGTGAACACCAGGTTCATGACCATGAGCAGGCCCAGCTCCTGCTGGGCCGCAAATGCATACATCCCCTGAGCCCGGCCCACGGGTTTCGAAGTCGGCTCCGGCCCCTCCGTCAGCAAATCATCCATCATGACGGTCTTGCCGAAGCTCGATGGCAAAGGCATGACCGGATCGGTGACCGGCATCGCCGTCGCGTTGCGGCCGCTCACTACGTCATGGAAGAAGAAGTGGAGGTGGCTTACCTTCTGCCTTAGCTTCATGTGGGCTGGTTTGGAGAAATGGGCCTGGGTTTTTGCATTAGTTAGGCCGCAAGTGGGGAGGAAGAGGGATGGGAGGAGCATGCCAAAAAGAAGAGATGAAATGGTTGTGGTGACGGTAGCCATTTTTCTGCCAATGCGTGGAGGGCATGGAATTAAGCTAAGATGGAAGCTATATTTATAGAGGAAAACCATCGTGGCAAAGAGAAATGAAGTGCAATAATGAGTGTGGGGACCAAGTTGTAGTAAAATTCGTGACACAAACTAATTGGCTCAGCGGGAGCTTTGGTTCCATGGAGGTAATAGGGAACAGCCAAGTCAGCACCCAAAAGTATGGGAATAAGCCATGGTCCCACCATGTGTAGGATTATGTGACAGGATTGGATTCACTGGAACTTGCTGTTTTCTGTTACATATAGCTCCTGGTCTCAAGCTCTCAATCAGTGCGGGAGCCAGCACTTGGAACCACCGTTGCCTTTATTTATTCCATTCAGAGGTCTCCAAGTCTGTTAAACGGGGACGGTGGGATAAAATTAATTCACCGGGGAAAAAGAAACCAACGTTGTGGACCCGTCAACGCTACAATTAAGTGAGAATTATGCACAATCACATCTGTTATAATATAACATGCATGCACGACATTGAATATCACAGTATGATCGTCCTCGACCGCCATGACCTTCTTGTTGATTACTAGGCTTATGGTGCCTTCTGATATATTACAGTTGTCAGAATCATGTACAATCTCGCCTATTATAGTACGTATAATATTAGATATCACAGTTATTACATATTGCATGCATAATCTTGGTATATCAGCTCGGATCAATCTCTAAAAATCATAGAATCTAATTGTCATATTCAAATTCAGTATTCATATCAAATCATAAAATTTTGTTATTATATTATACTATATATATGTCCTCTAGTATTTTTCTCATAATCATAGAACTTTATTGTTGTATCTTACTATATCTATGAGCTCAATTTGAATATAAAGCACACTAGTGCTATGAACAATATATGTAATTTAAATCATATTTTTAATACAAATTTCTCAACTATGGTGTTTAAAGAATCCATATTTGACTTTGCTTAGCTACCACGCTTTAAAGGACTCTCATGCGGGGACTTCTGCTTACATGAGGAGGAAGAGAGTGTTCGGGAGAGAACTTTGAAAAGCAGCACGATGAAAAAGAAATCAGGGAGAGTCTAAAGGAAGCATAAAACAATTGGAAGGTGGAGAATGTTTGGGAGAAACCTCCCCACCCTACCTTCCGGCATTTTTATTACTTTAGGATCGTACAAAATTAATGTTCTGTGGGTACAAAATCATTTTTTTTATTTTCTTGGGTGAAATCATTACATGGTGGAATAAGGCCATTTGGGAATTCAAAGGAGTCATCATACATGTAATAGTTCGTGTTAATTATTATGTCCAAAGGTTAATATCTTAAGTAGCAAACTTTGGCATCCGAAGGTGGGGCTTGCTTTGAAGGCAAGTATAACCAAGCATTCGAGAGTTGATTCAAAGCAAGATTTTGTGCCTGGAATTTGGCATATTGGAGTATCAAACACAACTCTTAAGTGTTATAGAGGAGATCTCTTTTCTTTTATGATGAGGCACTCACATTATATGCACTTAAAATATATCTACTAGATTGAAATAACCAATACAAACCATCAACTAGTTATGTCTCACATCCCATGAAAGTGCCATGATGTTTGATGCCAACATTTAAACTAAACACCAAACTGTAACCATTGATTGCTAGAATTAGTCGGGCAAGAGAAAGACTATTGTATCATGAGGTTACGTCTCACAGGTGATAGTCAACCTTTTTTTTTTGATAAATCGGATGATTTAAGTTAATTGGGCATAAATACATCCATGGGAATGAAAAATAAAATATTACAAAATTGAATAGGAAGATCTGTTGAAAAAACCTATAATGTAGATCTCATATAATTTGCCACATAAAATGTCATCCGATCAGTTGCACTATTAGCTTATCTATAAATATGTGAAATCTCAATTTAGAGTAGTGAATGCATCATCGCCAACAATCCAGTGGAAGAAGTCTTCTGTTAGTAGGAAGTGAATTAGAAATATATCTAATAATTGTTATAGAGTCTTCGTCTAAATAAACCTGTGAAACTCTTAATGTATATATAACATAATTTAGATCTTTCCAAGCTGCACGTAACTCCACCATTGGAATTGTAGTATCCAAAATTCTAACACCGTCTGCAACTGGCGATGCACTTAGCACTTCATATAATAAAGTCTGCTCCACAAATGCACCTTTTTTTTTCATGACAGTCCCATTAAAATTGAACTTGAGGAAATAGAAGGGTGATGGTGTTGCTGAATTGATATATAATTGCTCGAGTTTAAAGATAATAGAAAACAAAAAAAGGGTAAAATAAAACTGGTACTATTCAACCAAGGAATAACAAGGATGGTAGCACTCACAAAGCTGTGGTTTCTCCTCTCTCTCGCTCCCAGTAATGTGGAAGATGTACGCAGAGCCCCACGCAGTGCACGCGTGTTTAAGCCAAGTCAGGTTCGACTTTAATCTTTTCTATGTGACCCATTTTCTACTCGTTTTGGGTCCCAGTTATTGTGGACGAAGAGTAGCAGGACCACTAACAAATGCAGAAGAATAATGTGGGGGATCCGTGGGCATGTGTTTAGTTCTACATCAGTTATTCGTCGAAGAGATCTTGGGTACTTATACAGGTCTAAAGAACCTAAAAAATACCATCGAGCTACCTATTTTGGATGAAATCTTTGGTTGTTACAAATAGTATCAGAGTAAATCCAGCCTATGACCCAAGTGGACTAGGGAACATTGCAGCAGAGGCTCATTGAGGCTGACCACGGGCCGATCGTAATCCTTGTAATTAGATTTGAATGGATTTAAACTCTTAACCTGATGCTATTTTGGGTGAGGTCTTAAGCTGTTACATAATGTCATGGTAACTCAGAAAAACCACCCAAAAAATTCACTCATCTGTCTCCCACCATTCACATTCTTCTTTACTTCCATTATTTTGCCACAATTCACGGCGCAAATACAAAAACAGCACACCAGCTGAATGATTTTGCTAGTTACATTTTTTAGTTATGAAAGCATGTGTCAATGGCTCAGCTGTTTTCTCTTATGAGACGAACCACATGGAAATTCTTTGATACAGAAGGAAAGATGAGAAAGTCCTCCTCCTTAATTTAACATATTGCTTGGCTAATCAAATATATAAAAAAATACAGAATTCTATGACTTTTGGGAAATTAACTTCAGCAATTTGAATGATCTAGTAGATTTTTGCATTGGCCATACCTAGCAAGAGCCATAACTCAGGAGAGAGTCGTATCTTGGAGCACTTTGGATTTGTATGGTTGATAGGGCTGTAATCACTTCCTTTCCTTCTTAAAAAAAATTATAAAGACTATTTTTTAAGCAAAAAATTATCAAGTTTTATTTAGAGCATAATTTCATGATATTTTGAAAACTTAAAAAATATAGTATGCTGGACATATGTGTTGGATTTTTAAAGCTTCAAACTACTTTGTTCCGACAAGGAAATCGTTATTATGATTTTTGTTTTGATAAGATGAATGATAATTAACATTCCTATTGGATGTCATCAATTCTGAGACATCAAGCCTAGTATTCAATATTGACCTATTATTGGGTCCAAAAACTGAAATGAGGAACATGTCAGATGATGACCTCTAAAGGAACTCACAAATGATGGTAAATTCACTACTAACTCTTGTTACAATTTCATCAACAGCTGCAGGATTTTCTTCCCCTACTATAATGTGAATATACATTGTCAGGTCCGGAGTGAATATAATTCTTGAATTTTTGTCAGAAAATCTTCTTCATTGGCTGCGTCTCATACAAAAACTCTTCAGTGTTTTTAGCTCTGGGGAAATCTTGTTAGAATAATTTCAAAATATGGGCTTACACTGATTGCGTATTTTTGTTTTATAAAACGGGTTAGACGTATGGCTCAGAATGGTACTATGGTTAAGCCCAATATGATGTGTGATCATTTTGTTTTATGGGCTTTGGTGCACCTTGGATGTATAGGATTGAGTCCTATTTATTGTGGTACTTTTGGTATGTAGGCCAGGAAACCCAATTAGAGTTTTGGAGCCTTTAATGGGAAGGCTCCTCTATGTTTCCTATATATAGGCTAGGTCCCCCTCTCCTCTCCATATGGTTGATAGCTTGCCCCATTGACGGCTATCTTTGGTGAGGAGCAAGGAAGGAAAGATCCAGCCGCTATTATTCCAGGTGATTGAAGAACGTATTCAATATGTCTTCCGCAGGTATATCTCTCAAACTTGAATACGGCATTATTGTGATTCTAAATCTTAGCATGTTATTATTTATGTTTAACAATTGGTATCAGAGCCTCCATGCTAAGATTAGAGTCCTTCATACACAATTATGATTTCATCTAGACTTACGGATTAATTTTATGCATTGGTGAATGGATCTTCTGCATAAATCTGCATACACAGATTTTTCATTGATAATCAAATATCAAATTTGATTTTAATTTAAATCTGCCATTGTATATTATTTTCGAATTTAAAAAAAAAAAAACTCTGTTTTCCTTCTCCCGCATACATCCTTCATCTTCTTCCCGCTCTACAACTCCTCTCTTCATGGGCTAAAAGAAGAAGAAGATGAAGGATGGCAAGGGGCCTTCCTCGCCGCTGGCCGGCGCCTCTGTGCCGTGCGACGGCCGGCGGAAGGAGGCCGAGGCGGCTCGCCCGCCACCACCGCGGGCGGACGGCCGCCCCACGGCGCCACAGCAGGCGGACGCCGCCGCCGCTGCGGGCCGCGGGCGCGTCCCAAGCCACCCCACGGCCGGCCGTAGGCCGTGGGGCCTCGCGGCGACGCCGTCAGGTCCTCGGGAGGCGGACGGCATGGTCCCGCGGCTGGGAAGCTGGGGGCGCGTCCCAAGCCTCCCCACGGCCGGCCGCAGGCCGTGGGGCCTTGCCGGGACGCCGCCAGGCTCGGCCGTGGGGGCCCTCTCCCGGCCACCCCACGGCCGGCCGCGCGTCTCAGGGCGTCGCGGCGGCCCGGCGTGGGTGGCGGCCATGGATGGCAGCCGCGGGCTGCCACCATGGGACAGCCACGGGTAGCAGCCACGGGCTGCTTCCCACACACACACAAAAAAAAAAGGGAACAGCGGCGGCCAGAGGAAGAAGAAAGGTCAAAAAAAAGGAATTTAGGGTTTTTTCCTTCTGATTGGGCTTGGTCCTACTAAGCCCAATCTGAATAGGTCTATAATTGCAAGTTGGGCCCTTTTATTTAATCAGCTCATATTTATTTTATTTGTACTACATCCTAATGGACCAGAATGGGTTTTTTGGGCTGGGGCTAAGAGTTAGTAACCTATTTAATTGTTATTTAAATATTGAATAATCTGAATCAAGGCCCTCATGCATCTTAATTATTGAGGTGTTAAATTTATAAATTGTTAAATTTTGGACATCTCTTGCTGCCATATATGCCTTTTGTAATTAACATTTTTGTTTAATCAATCACATGTATTTTTGATTATGTTTGAAGCATGTTTGATGATTATGTTTTTGTCACATAAACCATTATTTTTGTGATTGAAAATTGTTGGGCATAAAGACTATCCTTATTTTCCCATTAAGAGAATATTTTGAAATTGAAGTGGATGGTAGTCACCAAAGTGGCACACTCACTGATATTTATCTGATTTTCTCAACAAAAAAAAAGGGTAGCATTGCATTTTCCCAAATTATTGAATGCAATATCTTGCCCGAAGGTGTTATTGTGTATGATGATTTGGAAAAATGACATGAAGTGATTAATAAGATTGCATTAGCCTAGAATCATTCTTCTGCCCAAAGGTGATGGTGTTTCGAAAGCTGATGTGATTTTGTTAATTAGCTTCATGATATGTTTTAAGAGTACTTTATAGCGTGTTGTGTTGTTAGCCCAAAGGCGACTCTACAATGATGCACCGAGGCTCTTACCGTAATTAGACTTATATGTTTTTTTTTTTCAAGTTGATTACGGACTATCTAATTAATAGCCCAAGTTGATTAGATAGATATGTTATCATCCATTGATTGCATGCATCACTTTTTGATGATATTAAATAAAATATGTTGTTTCCGCAGTCTTGAATGCCTTTTCCCTATCAAGCCAATTGTCTGCCGTTCAAACCTTACCTGGAAATAATTATGTGAGATGGAAACGAGACATAGAAATAGCACTGGGTCTCTTGGGTTTAGATTTTGCTTTGGAGGAGCAGCCTTCAAAACCAACAGATAAGAGCACTATCGAATACAAGGCTGAGTATGTCAAATGGGAAAGAGCTAACAGGCTATGTTTGAAGATTATCAAGCGTTCCATATCTGATTCCATTATGGGTGCTATACCGGACCACGACAATGCTAAGAATTTTTTGGATGCTATAGGACAGCGATTTGTTGAGTCCGATATGGCTGAGACTGGGGACCTGATGGATAAATTTATGAATATGAAATATGATGGTGTTTGTGGAGTTAGGGAGTACATCATGAAAATGCTGCACATAAGTTCTAAATTGGAAGCCCCTCAAAGTTCCCATTGCAGAGCCTTTTCTTATCTATCATATTCTTAATAGCCTTCCTAGCCAGTTTAATCAGCTTAAAGTTGCTTATAATGCCCAGCGTGACAAATGGGATTTGAATGATTTGATTGCTGTGTGTGCCCAAGAGGAGTATAGAATACGTCGTGAGACTGTTGAAACTGTGCAACTGACCCATCAGCCTTCTCAAAATAAGAGGTCTTCTCATAATCGTAAGGGCAAGTTCCATAAGGGCAACAAATCTCACTACAATCAGCAGAACAAAGGGTCTGGTGGGCAGACTTCTGGTGGTCCTAAAGGAATTATGAAAAAGAATGACAAATGTAAATTCTGCAAAAAGAAGGGTCATTGGCAGAAGGATTGCCTTAAGTTTAAGGCTTGGTTGGAGAAGAAGAAGACTTCATCAGGTATCTCCTTGGTTTTGGTTTGTTTTGAGTCTTATTTGATAGATGTGCCTTTAAATTCTTGGTGGATAGACTCTGGTGCAAGTATTCATATCACTAATTCCTTACAGGGATTAATAAGGAGACGGAGGCCAAGTGAGAATGAAGTGAACCTATGCGTTGGAAATGGAGTTCAAGTTAAAGTTGAGTTTATCGGAGCAGTGAAGTTATCCTTGGAGTCTGGTTTTTCTCTTATTTTGGAAAATATGTTTTTTGTACCGACGATGAGACGGAATTTAATTTCTGTGTCAAAGCTTGATCAGTCTGGATTTTCTTTTAAATTTAGTAATGGAATGATTGAACTATTTTATGACTCTCGTATGGTTGGACATGGCATTTTGTGTGATGGTTTATACAAATTGATTTTGGCTCCAATTGATGAAGTCTCTTGTGTTACTAAAGTTGGAAAGAAAAGGGCTTTAATTAGTGAATCATCCTCTATATTATGGCATAAGCGTTTAGGGCACATTTCAAGAGAGCGAATGGAGAGATTGATGAAAGTTGAGATTCTACCCTCTCTGAATTTTTCGGACTTTGACACTTGCATAGATTGCATAAGAGGAAAGCTGACTAAAACTACAAGAAAGGGATCCACTAGAAGCGATGGTCTTTTGGATCTAATTCACACTGATATTAGTGGACCGTTACCTTCTACTATATGTGGGAACAAATATTTTATAACCTTCATTGATGATTTCTTGCGTTATGGTTATGTTTACTTAATTAATGATAAATCCCTCGCTCTTGAAAAATTCAAGATATTTAAAATGGAAGTTGAAAAACAATGTGGGAAAAGTATTAAAGTTGTAAGATCTGACCGTGGTGGTGAATACTATGGTAAGTATGACGAGTCTGGTCAGAACATGGGTGATTTTGCAAGATTTTTACAGCAAAGTGGGATAGTCCCTCAATACACAATGCCAGGAACACCTGAGCAAAATGGTGTTTCTGAAAGGTGTAATCGGACTCTAAAAGATATGGTCAGGAGCATGATGAGGAGAACAAATTTGCCAGAATTCTTATGGGGTGAAGCATTGAAATCTGCCATGTACATTCTGAACAGGGTTCCTAGTAAAGCTGTTGAGAAAACTCCTTTTGAATTGTGGACAGGTCGTAAACCCAGTTTAGCCCATTTTAAAGTTTGGGGCTGCCCAGCTGAGATTAGGATTTATAATCCTCATGAAAAGAAATTAGACCCCAAATCCACACCTGGTTTTTTCATTGGGTATCCAGATAGATCAAAAGGCTACAAGTTCTATTGTCCTAATCGTGGCACCAGAATTGTTGAGTCCATTACAGCAAAATTTTTAGAAAATGATGTTGGTAATAGTGAGAGCTCCGTGTTAAATAAATTTTTTGCTGAACCGGATCAAGTTGTGGTTTCGATTCCCGTTGTACAAGAAAAAGTTATTTCTCAGCCAATTACAATAGTTAATGAAGAACCTGAGCATCAAGAATAACTTCACGTTCCTCCTCCAACACCAGTAGAGTCATTTTCTGAACCACAAGTTAGGAGATCACAAAGGAAAAGAAGGTCTGCCTTGCCTAATGACTATATTGTCTACTTACTGGAGAGTGATTTTAATATTGGGCATAATATTGATCCTGTTTCTTTTAATGAAGCATTAACAAGACCTGACTCAGATAAATGGCTGAATGCCATGGAAGATGAAATGCTTTCTATGAAGAGAAATAAAGTTTGGGAACTTCTTGAACTTCCACCACATGTTAAGGCCATAGGTTGCAAATGGGTTTACAAATCCAAGTTAGACTCAAAAGGGGATGTTGAACGACAAAAGGCTAGACTGGTTGCCAAAGGGTTCACTCAGCGAGAGGGCATTGACTATAATGAGACTTTTTCACCGGTTTCATCCAAGGATTCCTTTAGAATTATCATGGCACTTGTAGCACACTATAATTTGGAGCTTCATCAAATGGATGTTAAGACAGCGTTTTTAAATGGAGATCTCTATGAAGAAGTTTACATGAGGCAACCTGAAGGTTTTGTCGTAGAGGAAAAGAAAAATTTAGTGTGTAAGTTGAACAAATCCATATATGGGCTCAAGCAAGCATCCCGATAATGGTATTTGAAATTTGATGAAGTTGTGACTTCTCTTGGTTTTGTTGAAAATACAGTGGACCAATGCATTTATCTCAAGATCAGTGGGAGAAAATTCATTTTTCTTGTTTTGTATGTGGATGATATTTTACTTGCCAGCAGTGACCTAGGGTTACTTCATGAGACAAAGAAAATGTTATCTGCTAATTTTGAAATGAAAGATCTTGGAGAAGTTTTCTTTGTACTTGGAATTGAGATACAGCGTGATAGAGACCGTGGCTTGTTGGGACTTTCACAGAAGACATACATACGATGCATCCTAGAGAGATTCAATATGCAAAACTGTGCACCCGGTGATGTACCTATAGTAAAAGGGGATAAGTTTAGCAAAGCCCAGTGTCCAAGAAATGAACTTGAAAGAGAATCTTTGAAGAACATACCCTATGCAAGTGCTGTAGGGAGCTTGATGTATGCTCAAGTTTGCACTAGACCTGACATAGCCTATGCAGTAAGCGTCCTTAGTAGATTTCAATCGAATCCAGGACATGAGCATTGGAAAGCAGCTAAGAAAGTTATGAGATATTTGAAAAAGACTGAAGGTTATATGCTTACCTTTCAGCGTACAGATCATCTTGAGGTGGTAGGCTACTCAGATTCTGATTTTGCAGGATGTCAAGATGATCTGAAGTCAACTTCAGGTTATATTTTTATGATGGCTGGTGGTGCTATTTCTTGGAAAAGCGTTAAGCAAACTCTAGTGGCTTCTTCTACTATGCAGGCTGAATTTGTGGCATGTTATGGAGCTACGGTCCAAGCCATTTGGTTAAGGAATTTTATTTCTGGACTAAAAGTTGTTGATTCCATCTCGAGACCAATTACCATCTACTGTGATAATAGTGCAGCGGTGTTCTTTTCAAAGAATAACAAGAGTTCTGGGGGCTCTAAGCATATAGACATCAAGTACTTGGTAGTCAGAGATAAAGTTAAAGAAGGGCAGACAAAAATAGAGCATATAAATACAGAGGTAATGATTGCAGACCCATTGACTAAAGGACTCGCACCGAAAGTCTTTAAGACACATATTGTTAATATGGGCATTGTGGAAACTTTTGATATTTTGGGTTAGTGGGAGTTATTTATGTAAAAGAACTACGTTTTGGCTTGATCCTCTTTACGAGGTACGTAGGCAACCCATATGCTTCGGGTACAGCCTTTTCCAATTATAAAAATATTTATCTCCCTATTTATAATTCTGTATTTTGTACACAGGAATTATAATTATGTTTGAGCATGATTTGCACGTATGTCTTTTATTATGATATCATTTTGATCTCGAGATATAATGCATAAAGACATGATGTGAGTCTCTTTTGAGACATATGGCTTCTTTTGAAGCATTTATGAGGACCGATATGAATTAGCACACCTTTGATCACATTTTGGTGCTAATTTCATACTACATACTACCACATTGGTTGGAGGATGGGGATCCATGTCGATAAGGATGTTAGCAATTGTAGCTATGGAGTGGTCTTACATCGATTAAATGGTGTAACGACTTTCATGCTCAATGTTGATGTTCTTGTTGGACCGGATCATGTATCCAAGATGATTATTATTTGGGCTATATGTGTGGCCACTTTTGTAGTCTAACCCGAGAGTCGTTTTCACAACAAAGTTTTTAAATTAATATGACAATCCGTGTTCGCCCAAGTGGGAGAATGTTAGAATAATTTCAAAATATGGGCTTACACTGATTGCGTATTTTTGTTTTATAAAACGGGTTAGACGTATGGCTCAGAATGGTACTATGGTTAAGCCCAATATGATGTGTGATCATTTTGTTTTATGGGCTTTGGTGCACCTTGGATGTATAGGATTGAGTCCTATTTATTGTGGTACTTTTGGTATGTAGGCCAGGAAACCCAATTAGGGTTTTGGAGCCTTTAATGGGAAGGCTCCTCTATGTTTCCTATATATAGGCTAGGTCCCCCTCTCCTCTCCATATGGTTGATAGCTTGCCCCATTGACGGCTATCTTTTGTGAGGAGCAAGGAAGGAAAGATCCAGCCGCTATTATTTCAGGTGATTGAAGAACGTATTCAATATGTCTTCCGCAGGTATATCTCTCAAACTTGAATACGGCATTATTGTGATTCTAAATCTTAGCATGTTATTATTTATGTTTAACAAATCTGTGCACCGAGGTTACTTGACAGCTATAGATTGCTATTGAACCACTTGTTACCCTTGACGCAGACTGAAAGGAGCAGGCTACCCTCTGCACTCATATTCTTCTCATGCCTTAACTCTGTATATATCTACAAGCTTTGTCTTCTTTTATTACCATCTCAATAAATCTGGGGAAAGCGATTCACTTCCTCCATTACCCTTCAGAAAAAAAGACAACCTTTAAACAATTTTACTATGGAAGGACTCCGATTCTTGCTCCATACTTATATTCGTTGGGCAACCAAGTCATGTCTATCGACTTTCTCAGGAAAGCTAGCTTTGTCTAGAATTTAAGCTTTCGAAAGGTAGCTGAGTGGGCCATGTACGAGAATGCTGATATGCCTAAAGGATCTAATTTAGGCTTGATTTAAGTATAAGAATTCATACCATCAGAAAATCTTCCAAGTTAATGGCAAAATGCTGTCTCCATTGTCTTCCTAAGAAGTCATGTATTAGTGGTGCAAAATAGGCCTATACTTGATCCTCCAGAGCTCCAAAGACTATGGCTCTCAATCAGATTAATTGGTTTCATACAAGGAAAGATCTGAACTTAAAAGTTCAGACTTGATTTATGACCAGATTACCAATTTGAGACCCATCTTACCTAATACCAAGTCAAAAGTATATTTCTTGACATTTTTTTAAAAAAAATTCAGTGTTTTTTTATTCTTATTTTAGCCGGTAGTTAATAGAGGTGAGCCTTCTATGCCAACCACTCCAAAAATATCCTGTGGGTTAAAAAAAAAAAAAAAAAAAAAAAGCTGCCTAGAGTACTCTACTATTTTTTATTTTATTTTATTTTATTTTTGGATATGGCCGCATTTGAAGGGTACGAAATATTTATTTTAGAGAAAAAAACAATCCAAGTGTTACTTGCATTCCCAACTCCCAAGCCATGCCCTTCCTCAGGTAAAGATCATGAGGAAAGTTTCACCCCCACCAACCCGGGCGCTTTTAAATAGACAAAAGAACGGGAAGCAGATCTTTGGGGCATTTAGTCGAACAGTGTGGGAGGGGAGAAATGGTCGAGGCTGGGGGTGGATCGTCGGCGCCGGTGGAGTCGACAGAGGCGGGGGAGCAAAACAGTACTCTCCCAAGGAAGGCAGCTAGGAGGCCTTCGTGGGCGGAGGTGGCGAGAGGCGCGCCGAGGCAGCCGGCGTGGATAAGTCATCGGACGTCCGGCCGTGACCTGGAAGAGTTGCAGAAGCGTTTCACGGAGGTGGTCGACATTGCGGAGGAGGAACTGGAAGAAGTGCGGTCGGAATGGAGAAGCTCCACAGTTCTCGTGAGGAGTGTGGGGAGGCCCGTTCCGGCGGAGTGGGTGGCGAAGGAGATCCGGCGAGTTGGGAAGTTGAGTTACGACGTTGAAGCCTTCTCCCTGGTGGATGGTGTTGTCGCAATCCGATTCGCCAACGCAGAGGACCGGGAGGCGGCAATGCGGTCCGGCCCGTGGATGGTAGCGGGTCAGCTCCTCGCAATGGAGAGGTGGCGGCCGAACTTCTCCACGGGGGCCGGAGGTGTAGGGCGGGTGGTCGTGTGGCTACGTCTCCCTAGCCTACCGTTGGATTTCTGGAAGAAGAACACAATCTTCAAGGTGGCGGCGAGAGCGGGTAACCCCCTGGGGTTGGATGGCTTCACGGAGGATCGTCGGAGGTATGGGTATGCAAGGGTGAAGGTTGAATTGGATGCGTCTGCGCCACTCGTGCCGGGGACTTGGGTGTTGGGGAGATCGGCCGATGGAGCCTCGAAGTTCTGGCAGGGCTTCGTATACGAAAACCTGCCAGCCCCGTGTTCTCTGTGTGGGCGGGTTGGTCACTGGCCGGCGGTCTGCGATTTTGGGTCTCCGGCGGTGGAGGGTGCGCAGCCGGCGGGGTCTGAAGCAGGGCATGAGAAGGCGAGTAAGGGGAAAGCTGTGATGGAGGACTCCGGGCAAGCCGCGGGAGGGGGAGACCGGCCCCGGGAGGGGGGTGCATTCGGACCATGGCTGGTGACTAATCGGATAGGGACGACCTCCTCGGCTCCCAGGAAGAAGGAGAAGTCCGGTCCGGGTGTCAAGAAGGGGGTGACGCCGGCGTCGCCCGGCCCTGGTCCGAGCAGGATGGAGGTTGGGTCGACATCGTCACTCTCTCCGGTTGATCTGGAAGGGTGGCAGAAACCGACCAAGGTGGCTCGCCGGAGGACGCCGGAGAAGGACGTATCGGAGGCGGGAGCGAGTCTGCTGGTGGGTGAACAGAGTAGACCCGGAACGGGCACTGGGTCAGCCGAGGTGACTCAGTGCGTGGACCGGGCGATGCCGAATCTGGGCCGGTTAGAAATGCGGCCCAAGTCAAGCGGGGGCCTGCGACCGAGCGGACCGGGATCGAGCCCGCTGAAGCGGTTCAGAAGCCCGCCCAGGTTCGATCCGGTTGTGGCCTGTTCTGAGGGGGTTTCTTCGACTCTAGCTGGGGGGAAGGAGCCGGCCCGAGCGAAGGCGCGGCGGCCGGCGGCTGGCTTTCGCGGGAGGAGCAGGAGTTCACCTCCGCCTTTAGCACCGGTGTGTGGTCGGCCTCCCATGGTGAACGAGCATCCCGCGGGGGTCGAAGGGGATCAACGGCGTGAGCAAGCCGCGAGCACGGGAAGCCAGCTGCTCCGGTCGTCATCGGTGGAGGTGGGCATGTCGGAGCTCGGCGGTGTGCCGGCGACTGAGCTGCATCCGGGGGAGTCGCTGGCGGGGCAGGCGAGTGGAGCGGATGGCTGCGGTGGTGTTTCAGAACTGGGGAAGGGGTCGGCTGTGAAGCCGATTGACAGTGATCTGCAAGTGCTACAGGCGTGCCAACCGGCACAGGGGAGCAGTGCATACGACTTAGTGATAAGAAGGGCCGGTGTTAATGGGCAGGGGGAGGATTCTTCAAGTTGTGGTGGGGATCAGGTTGAGCATGGCACGGGTACATCAGTGAGTGCGTGCCAATTGGCACAAGTGAATGGTGGTGGGCAGCACCTTCAAGTTTTACTTCAATTAATGGCTTCGGCGAAGGGAGTTAATCCTAATTCTCTTGGAGGTGTAGGTTGTATGGAGGTGGATGTAGGGGAGAGTAACAGCTCCGGAGGTGTGGGCTGTGTGGGATTAAAGGGTGATTTATGAAGATCTTACTGTGGAATTGTCGTGGCGCGGGGAAACCATCGTTTGCCCTGGCTTTTCGCAGGTTAGTGCAACAACACAACCCGGATGTTTGCATTCTTCTTGAGACCCGGTTGTGTGGTGGCAGTGTACAGAAGGCAAGAAGGGTGATTCCGAGATCGTGGGGGTTCTATGCTGTGGACTCTCAAGGTTTGTCGGGTGGTATTATAGTAATATGGAGTTTGGGGTGTTGCACTTTGGATTGTTTCCATGTCAGTAATCAAGAGGTGATCATGGTGATTTCGGAGGCTGATAGGAGACCCTGGGTCCTTTCAGCTGTTTATGCTAGCACTGACTACAGAGTTAGGAGGGCCCTATGGGAGGAGGCCTCTCAGATGATAAGTCATGGCCATCCCATGCTGATGGCAGGTGATTTCAACTGCATTGTGGACTCTCAGGAGAAGATGGGGGGGAATCCTTTTTCCCTCAATAGGAAGATCAAAGAATTTCAGGACTTTATCTCAATCAATGGTTTGATTGATTTGGGCTTCTCGGGACCCAGGTTCACATGGTGCAACAATCAGCAGGGGCGGGCCCGAGTCTGGGAGAGATTGGACAGAGCTTGTGCCATAGCTGGGTGGGTTCAGTGCTTTCCAGATTATCATGTCAGACATTTGCCGAGGATTGCTTCGGACCATTGTCCACTGTTGGTGAGTACCGAGGTACACATTCCAGTCTGCTCCCCTTTCAGGTTTGAAAAGATTTGGCTCAGTTATCCTAGGTCTTGGGAGATGGTGAGGGAGGCTTGGAGATCCCCGGTTAGGGGTGATGCCATGTATCGGGTGTCTCGCAAGCTAGAGTTGACCAGGAGGAGGTTGAAGAGGTGGAATCGGGAAGAAGTGGGGAACATCTTCAGGAGGACTGAGGAGGAGGAGGAGGCCATTTCCACTTTACAGGCTCGGGAGGCACAGGGGGGGGGCTATCTGAGGTGGAGATGGGGGATCTGAGATCTCATTTGGCTTTACATGATTCTCTTCTTAGACAGCAGGAGACACTATGGAGACAGAAGTCCAGAGTACAGTGGATTTTAGAGGGGGATCGTAACACAAAATTCTTTCATCAGGCTACGTTGATCAGGAGAAACTAGAACAGGATTAGATCAATCAGGAGTGAGGATGGCCAGATGTCAGATGACCCGGCTATGATCCGGAGGATTGTGGAGTGCTATTTTAGAGCGAGGTGGACAGAGCAGGCTGGCGAGGGGGGCCGGGGGGAGATGGTGATGCCGGCGACGAGGGTGTCGGAGGAGGAGACTGCAGCTTTGATCAGGCCGGTTTCGGTGGAGGAGATTCGGGAGGCGATCTGGTCCCTTGAGGGGGACAAGGCGCCAGGGCCGGATGGATTTCCACCATTATTCTTTCGGAGGTACTGGTTGATAGTGGGACAGGATGTGACGGCGGCCATACAGCAGTTTTTTACCACAGCGGTGATGTCAGCGGACTGGCAGCGTACTTTCATTACCCTTATACCGAAGCGGCGGGATGCTTCAGAGCCGGGGCACTTTCGACCGATTAGCCTGTGCACCACTGTGTACAAGGCTACGGCGAAGATCCTCGCCACTAGGATGCGGGGCATTCTACCGAGGCTGATTAGTCCGGAGCAGGGAGCTTTTATAGGAGGTCGGAGCATATCCGACAATATCATGATTGCTCAGGAGTTCATGTTCGACTTGGAGAGGGCCCCGATGAGGAGTTGCTTGATGGGAGTCAAGCTTGATATGGAGCGGGCCTATGACAGGATGCGATGGGAGTTTGTTCATCAGTCACTGCAGGGGTTTGGCTTTCCTGAGGAGTGGATTCGGTGGATCATGGGTTGCGTCAGGTCTCCATCCTTTGCCATACTGGTGAACGGTACGCCTTCTCGCTACTTTGTGTCTGTGGGAGGGCTACGACAGGGTTGTCCCTTATCTCCCTTATTGTTTATTATCTGCGCGGATGCACTATCCAGAGTGTTGTGTCAGTCTGTGATTACTCAGGAGTTGGGGGCTTATAGGCCTGTGGTGGAGGGTCCATCGATCTCTCACTTGCTCTTTGCGGATGATTGTTTGCTGTTAGCTCGTGCGACACGTCGAGATGCTATGGCGTTGGGTAGGATTCTACTGGATTACTGTGCCATGTCTGGTCAACGGGTTATTTCTCGAAATCTGCAGTTTGCTTTAGCCCGTCTACTAGGCAGGCGGTGAGACATTCCATCTGTGAGATTTTGGGGGTGGGGGAGCATGGTGGTGTGATGAGATACTTGGGGATCCCGCTATCAGGCCGGCGTCTGCGTGGGAGTGATTGCTCCTTCCTGGAGGCTACTGTCAGACAGAGGATGGAGGGCTGGCAGATGCACTCATTATCTATGATGGGGAGGGTCACTTTGGCTCGGTCGGTACTCTCTTCGATTCCCATTTATTTGCTTTCCCATGCTTTTATTCCAGTGTCAGTTTTGAGGTCCATTGAGCAGCTGGTTAGGAATTTCATCTGGGGGAGGCAAGGTGGCAGGGGCGGTATTCATCTGTTGGCTTGGGAGGTGGTGAAAGAGTAGATGCCCTACAAGCCAATCGCAATATGTATTGCGAAAGGTTTTTTCTTTTGATTTGTCCAAATCATGTACATGACATTTAAATATGAATAAAGGCGTTATGTTTTATCATATGCTGTTGATTATATTTATGATAAACTCCTTAGATTAGGGCAATGGTTTTAAGACTATGATGAGATCATACTAGTGAGACTTAAAATCCTAAAATCCTAATCTTAAATATTCCCAGTCATTGGTACATTGAGTCGGGGATCAATGATTACCGGAAAGACTGGCATGTCTTATGTATGCTCGATGCAGAGGATGATTGATCTCACAATCATTTGTGTGGAGACACTAATACAAAGATGTGGGTGCTCATTAGAGGAATGAGTTCACTGAATTGACCTACAAAGAGAAATCTTATGAAGTCTTACTTACATGTCAAAAGATGATTCTCTTAGTGGGAGTTGTGCAACTGATCCTATGACCTGAGATCACCATGGTATCTTGTGCACATGAACCCATATTTTGGTTTACACTCATTCATGACAATAAGTTATGTACGAGGTCTTCTGGATATGGTGAATTGTGTACGAAGATTATGAGTAGGTCAACAAGGAATTAATCACTTCTAGTAAGAGAAGATAGCATCCTATTTATTCTAATCATATGATAATTCAGGAAGCCTTTGATCAAAGCAGAATGAAAATTAGAAAGAGTTTCTACTATTTCATTATTTGAATTATTATTAAAAGATTGAGAAAAATATGAATATGAAATTGAGTTTGACATATATTCATACTCATATACATATTTGGGATGCAGTTTGATTAAAGGATTGAATTGCATGGTAACTTGCCACTGAAGGGTATTTTTGGTATTTCCACCAAATTCCATATTTTCCGGGTAGACATGACACGTTGCTAGACGTCAATCTTGTCTTATAGGTTTGATCGAATTAAAGAGTTTAATTCGATCACCAATTAGAAAGGATTCTAATTGTTAAGTTTGGGTTCGCGCAGTTTGGACTTAAATCGATTAGAAAAGTTCTAATCAAGTTGGGTCAACTTGCACTCACACCTATTGCTGGCTAAGTATGGAACCCAATGGGTCACACACAAGAAAACTTATTAAGGGTCTAATTGGATTAGATCATGTTTGCAAGATAGACATCCTAGCAGGTGTTGCAAACCCTTAGCTCTTGATTCGAATTGAATTCGAATCTGATTCTTAATTGATCTAATTTGATTAGATCATCTTCTAATATGGGTTAGCCAAGAGTTGGCACCTAATTGGCTTGGTTTGAGTCTAATTGGATTAGATTTAATAAATCATTCAATCTAGACCGTTAGATCTTGATCTACCGTTGGATGAAGACATAATGGAGAGTTGGTTTAACCCAATTGGATTGGGTTAGAGGATGGCTATCATAATTGACCATTGGATCTTAATCCCACCATTGGATGAAGACATAATGGGTCAAGTAAATGGCGCCTTGCATTGGAGCCCTTGGATCATCATCATGAAAGATCAAGAGGTGAGGCATGATGGACATGTGATTAGCATGTGATGTTGACTTGGTCAAAATATGGCACCACATGAAAGGACATATCATTTGATACACCTCTTCACTTGATCTGCACCTCCTCTTATTTGATATGGCCCTTAAATGATGTCCTTTCATGAAAGGATGTGTGGATGGGATGCATCCCTTGGAGATGCATCCCTACACCTATTATAAATAGGCTAGTACTCCATGGGTTTCATCATTCCAACTCCACCCCACTCTTCTCTTCTTTCTTTCTTATATTAGTTTCTTTCTTTCTAGCATTGCTTCTAGTGTGTCCTAAGCCAAGACAAGGTGGTCTTCTTTAGGACAAAAGGATTAGAAGTAATTTTAGAAGGTTAAAGAAAAATAGAAAGAAAGGAAAGCAAGCCATTAGAGTTCTTTAAGAATTCTGCATTAAGGATCAAAGTCTTTGGAGCTTAAGACTTAAATCAAGTTTTCGTGTGGATCAACGTTGGAGGGTGAACACTTGGGCACCTAGTGAAAATTCTGCATATTGGATTAGCGTTAGAGGTATTCTTCTATTTCTGCATTTATATTATATTATTTGATTGCTTCCATTAAGGTGATCTTGGCTTATAAGGGTTTTATGTTAAGAAACTTTATCAAGAAATTTTTAAAATTCCTAACTTCTGCTGTGCATTATAACATGCTAAAATCCTTCAGTGGTATCAGAGCCATCCTTAATTGGTTTAATCAAATAATTATGTATGATGTATGATTATTAATTTACTATGAGATAGTAATGTCATATGCTTAGAGAAATGCTGAAATGTATGATTAATATATGATATGTTATGTAATAAAATATCATGATATGAAATTTTCCATATGAAAATATGTTGAAGCATGTTAATTAATTGCTTATGATTTATACATGCTATGAGATAGCCATGATGCATAATCGTTTATTTTAGACATGTTAAATGTATGTTACAATTAAAGAATGTGCTAGAGACTAGTAAGCCCTCAATAAAAATTATATTAAGTCATAGTGTTGAAAAACTTTGAGCTAACCCATTCTAGAACAATTAATCTAATTGGTGTCTAAGGAAAGCACTAAAGGTGGTTACTTAATTAGGACCTTACTCTCTGAGTAAGGGGAGCCTCCCACCTGCTTACCTGGCCAATTGTTTGATTGCCTATTATGGATAAGCTTAATATTGATATAACACTATTGATAGCCTTCCTTCATGCCTCGATATTATTATGTCAAGATCCATGCTAGTTTGTTGTGTTAACACAAGACTTGCAATGGGGACTGATGTTATACTGTCTTGGTGCATTAAGATGCTTATGGCATATTTTAATATATATTGCCTTGTTGTGCAACCACAAAGGCAATATTATTCGAATATGACTATATGGAAATGAAGGGTTTGACTTAACTAAAATATTATTGTTTGTTGTGCTAACACAAGGCAATAAGTATTTTAAGAGGACAAGATAAAGTTGAGAATTGCATGAGATGCAATTGGAAAGAGTTTCCTACCTTTGAACTCATAAGAGTTTGTTGTGTAAACACAAGGCTTTTTATGATGAATTAGGATCTCAACCCTACTAAGAAAAATTATATTTTCACGTTTATCATAGGAGAGGGCTATGATATTCGATAAAAATAGTAGGAGACAAATTAGATTAAAGTCTTTATCTAGTTGCAAACATGTCATCATGATTGGTCTGCTTATATTAGTTTTGTTCTTGCATATGTAGAATTATTAAATGGCTTCTTCACTTTCACTAAGAGGCATCTTAGATGCCAACAAGTTGACCGGACCAAACTATGTGGACTGGTTGAGGAATTTAAAGATAGTACTCACTCAGGAGAAAATTTCCTATATACTTGAAACTCCTGATCTTGGAGATCTAGGGGATGATGCTACAGAAGAGGAGGTTGCCACATATAAGATGTGGAAAAATGACAGTGTGACTGTCAAATGTATCATACTTGCCTCTATGAACAATGAATTACAGAGGCAACATGAAGGCATGGACACTCAATCCATACTTCTCAATTTAAAAGAGTTGTATGGAGAACAAAGCAGGACTGCTAGGTATGAGATATCTAAGCAGTTGTTCCGTGCTAGAATGAATGAAGGAACTCCAGTGCAAAACCATGTTCTTATGGTTATAGACTTGATCACCAGATTAAGTCAATTAGGTTTTGCTATGGATAGTGAGCTCAGTCAGGATTTGATCCTGCAATCACTGCCTGATTCATTCTCTCAGTTTGTTGTGAACTTTCACATGAACAAGCTGAACACCTCCCTGCCCGAGCTGTTAAATATACTCAAAACAGCTGAAGGGCATATTAGGAAGGATAAAGGTCCACTCCTTCTTATAAATAGCACCTCTATGAGGAAATCGGAAAATAAGGGTTCTAAGAAACGATTGAACCCCAAGAGTAGCATCAAAAAGAAAAAAGGAAAGAAAAACTCCGGATCAAGTACCTGTTTTCATTGCGGCAAAGCTGGCCACTGGAAAAGGAATTGCAAGAGTTTTCTTGCAAGTATGAAGACCGATGCAAGAGTTGCATCAAAAGGTATGTTTATGTTACATGCCAACTTGTCATTAAGTTCTTCAAATTCAAATTCATGGGTATTGGATACCGGCTGTGGTTTTCACATTTGCAAATCTTTGCATGGACTACAGAAAATTAAAATTTTGAAGAAAGGTGACTTCGAGCTGTATGGCGCTGGAGGAGAGTCCATCCAGGCTGAAGCTGTTGGAACCTACAACTTGGAATTGCCTTCGGAAAAGCTCCTACAATTAGAAGATTGTTATTATATGCCCAAAATTATTAGAAATGTAATTTCCATTCCTTTGTTGTTAAAGAAAGGTTTTGAAATTAATGGAAAGGGCAATGGTTGCTCTATTTATTTTTCTAATAAGCATCTTTGCAATGGCATTATGGAAAATGGTCTTCTAGTTTTATTACTTAATGACAATGTCTTTCATATTAATAAAAGCAATAAAAGAAAGAGAGAGGAAGTGAATAATACCCTCCTTTGGCATTGCCGACTTGGTCACATAAGTGAATCAAGAATCAACAAGTTATACAAAGAAGAGTTCTTTGATCCTTATGATTATGAATCATTAGGAACTTGTGAATCTTGTCTTATGGGAAAAATGACTAAGTCTCCATTCACTGGACATGGAGAAAGGGCAAGTGAGTTATTAGGACTTATACATACAGATGTATGTGGTCCTATGACAACTCCAGCTAGAGGTGGATACTCTTACTTCATCACATTCACTGATGATTTATCAAGTTTCGGATTTGTGTATCTTATGAAATATAAATACGAAGCCTTTGATAAGTTTAAAGAGTATCAAAGTATGGTTGAAAAACAAACCGGAAAGTGTATTAAAATCCTTCGATCTGATCGAGGAGGTGAATACCTTTCTAGTGAATTTTTAAATCATCTTAAAGAAAAGGGCATTCTCTCTGAATGGACACCTCCGTATACGCCACAACTAAATGGTGTAGCTGAACAGAGGAATCGTACTCTATTAGATATGGTAAGGTCCATGATGTGCTTTACAGATCTTCCTATTTCCTTCTGGGGTTATGCCTTAGAAACTGCTACATATGTGCTAAACAGGATACCTTCAAAATCTGTATCTAGTACTCCATATGAGATATGGAGAGATAGAAAACCCAATCTTAAATATTTTAAAATATGGGGCTGCCAAGCATATGTCAAAAGAAATTTTGGACATAAGCTAAGTGCTAGATCAGATAAATGTACATTTATAGGTTATTCCAAAGAAAGTATTGGATATCTCTTCTATCACCCTACTGAACAAAAGGTATTTGTTAGTAGGCATGCCACTTTCTTAGAAAAAGAATTTATCTTAGAAAAGGGCAGTGAAAGAAGAATTGAACTTAATGAAGTTCAAGACCTACAAATAGAAACACAAGAAATTCTTCAACCAGATGTACCCATTGATGAAGTACAACCACAACACACATCTCCTCTCCAAAGGTCAGATAGAGTGCGAAATGCACCTAAGAGGTATGGGTTTATCATTGAGAATGATGAAGCCCACATCGTCGAAAATGATGATCCTCTAACCTATTCGGAAGCTATCATGAGTAATGACTCTAACAAATGGTTAGAAGCTATGAAATCCGAAATAGACTCTATGTATACCAACCAAGTATGGACTTTGGTTGATGCACCAGAAGGTGTAAACCCTATAGGTTGCAAATGGGTCTATAAGAAGAAGATTGGAGCAGATGGCCAAGTAGAAACCTACAAGGCTAGATTAGTGGCAAAAGGTTTCAGGCAAAAGCAAGGAATTGACTATGATGAAACTTTTTCACCAGTTGCCATGCTTAAATCTATTCGGATTTTGCTTGCAATAGCTGCATACTATGATTATGAAATTTGGCAGATGGATGTCAAAACCGCCTTCCTTAATGGTTATCTTGAGGAAGAGGTTTACATGACACAGCCAGAAGGATTTGTCTCAAGTGGGAGAGCAAATCAAGTATGCAAGCTTAAGAGATCCATTTATGGATTAAAGCAAGCATTGAGGAGTTAGAACATCCGTTTTGATACAACAGTCAAAGAGTTTGGTTTTATCAAAAATGTGGATGAACCATGTGTGTACAAGAAGACTAGTGGGAGTGCCGTTGTCTTCTTAATATTGTATGTAGATGACATACTAATCATTGAAAACGATATTCCAATGTTACAATCGGTCAAGACTTGGCTATCAAAAAGCTTTTCCATGAAAGACTTGGGAGAAGCATCCTATATACTTGGTATAAAGATCTATAGGGATAGATCTAAAAGGATGTTAGGCTTGTCCCAATCTAAGTACATAGATCGTGTGCTGAAAAGATTCAGCATGGAAGGAAGTAAAAGAGGTTACTTACCTATGAGTCAAGGCATACGTCTCTCTAAGAAGATGTCTCCTAAGACATCTGAAGAAAGGAATAGAATGAATTCTATTCCCTATGCTTCGGCAGTAGGATCAATTATGTATGCTATGCTATGTACTAGGCCTGATGTTGCTTATGCCTTAGGCATAACAAGCAGATTCCAGGCTGATCTAGGAGAAAATCATTGGATAGCTGTGAAAAATATTCTTAAGTACTTAAGAAGGACTAAAGATATTTTTCTAATTTATGGAGGATCTGAGTTGAAACTAGAAGGATTTTCTGATTCTAGTTTTCAATCAGATCCAGATGATAGCAAGTCCACTTCAGGGTATGTCTTTATCCTAAATGGTGGTGCAGTGAGCTGGAAGAGTTCCAAGCAGCAAATTGTAGCTGACTCAACTACTGAGGCAGAATACATCGCTGTAAGTGAAGCCGCTAAGGAAGCTGTCTGGATGAAGAAGTTCATCGCTGAGTTAGGAGTAGTTCCTGAGATTGCTGGACCAGTTTCAGTTTATTGTGACAACACTGTTGCTGAGTTAGAATACATCGCTGAGTTAGAATACATCGCTGTTGCTCAAGCAAAGGAACCAAGATCTCATCACAAATCCAAGCACATTCTAAGACGCTTCCACCTCGTTCGAGAGATCGTCGAGAGACAAGACATAGTCATTGAATGAGTAGACACAAAGAACAACTTAGCAGACCCGTTCACTAAAGCTCTACCACAACAGCAGTTCGATCGCCACCTCGATTGTATGGGGATAAAATATAAGAGCGATTGGCTTTAGTGCAAGTGGGAGATTGAAAGAGTAGATGCCCTACAAGCCAATCGCAATATGTATTGCGAAAGGTTTTTTCTTTTGATTTGTCCAAATCATGTACATGACATTTAAATATGAATAAAGGCGTTATGTTTTATCATATGCTGTTGATTATATTTATGATAAACTCCTTAGATTAGGGCAATGGTTTTAAGACTATGATGAGATCATACTAGTGAGACTTAAAATCCTAAAATCCTAATCTTAAATATTCCCAGTCATTGGTACATTGAGTCGGGGATCAATGATTACCGGAAAGACTGGCATGTCTTATGTATGCTCGATGCAGAGGATGATTGATCTCACAATCATTTGTGTGGAGACACTAATACAAAGATGTGGGTGCTCATTAGAGGAATGAGTTCACTGAATTGACCTACAAAGAGAAATCTTATGAAGTCTTACTTACATGTCAAAAGATGATTCTCTTAGTGGGAGTTGTGCAACTGATCCTATGACCTGAGATCACCATGGTATCTTGTGCACATGAACCCATATTTTGGTTTACACTCATTCATGACAATAAGTTATGTACGAGGTCTTCTGGATATGGTGAATTGTGTACGAAGATTATGAGTAGGTCAACAAGGAATTAATCACTTCTAGTAAGAGAAGATAGCATCCTATTTATTCTAATCATATGATAATTCAGGAAGCCTTTGATCAAAGCAGAATGAAAATTAGAAAGAGTTTCTACTATTTCATTATTTGAATTATTATTAAAAGATTGAGAAAAATATGAATATGAAATTGAGTTTGACATATATTCATACTCATATACATATTTGGGATGCAGTTTGATTAAAGGATTGAATTGCATGGTAACTTGCCACTGAAGGGTATTTTTGGTATTTCCACCAAATTCCATATTTTCCGGGTAGACATGACACGTTGCTAGACGTCAATCTTGTCTTATAGGTTTGATCGAATTAAAGAGTTTAATTCGATCACCAATTAGAAAGGATTCTAATTGTTAAGTTTGGGTTCGCGCAGTTTGGACTTAAATCGATTAGAAAAGTTCTAATCAAGTTGGGTCAACTTGCACTCACACCTATTGCTGGCTAAGTATGGAACCCAATGGGTCACACACAAGAAAACTTATTAAGGGTCTAATTGGATTAGATCATGTTTGCAAGATAGACATCCTAGCAGGTGTTGCAAACCCTTAGCTCTTGATTCGAATTGAATTCGAATCTGATTCTTAATTGATCTAATTTGATTAGATCATCTTCTAATATGGGTTAGCCAAGAGTTGGCACCTAATTGGCTTGGTTTGAGTCTAATTGGATTAGATTTAATAAATCATTCAATCTAGACCGTTAGATCTTGATCTACCGTTGGATGAAGACATAATGGAGAGTTGGTTTAACCCAATTGGATTGGGTTAGAGGATGGCTATCATAATTGACCATTGGATCTTAATCCCACCATTGGATGAAGACATAATGGGTCAAGTAAATGGCGCCTTGCATTGGAGCCCTTGGATCATCATCATGAAAGATCAAGAGGTGAGGCATGATGGACATGTGATTAGCATGTGATGTTGACTTGGTCAAAATATGGCACCACATGAAAGGACATATCATTTGATACACCTCTTCACTTGATCTGCACCTCCTCTTATTTGATATGGCCCTTAAATGATGTCCTTTCATGAAAGGATGTGTGGATGGGATGCATCCCTTGGAGATGCATCCCTACACCTATTATAAATAGGCTAGTACTCCATGGGTTTCATCATTCCAACTCCACCCCACTCTTCTCTTCTTTCTTTCTTATATTAGTTTCTTTCTTTCTAGCATTGCTTCTAGTGTGTCCTAAGCCAAGACAAGGTGGTCTTCTTTAGGACAAAAGGATTAGAAGTAATTTTAGAAGGTTAAAGAAAAATAGAAAGAAAGGAAAGCAAGCCATTAGAGTTCTTTAAGAATTCTGCATTAAGGATCAAAGTCTTTGGAGCTTAAGACTTAAATCAAGTTTTCGTGTGGATCAACGTTGGAGGGTGAACACTTGGGCACCTAGTGGAAATTCTGCATATTGGATTAGCGTTAGAGGTATTCTTCTATTTCTGCATTTATATTATATTATTTGATTGCTTCCATTAAGGTGATCTTGGCTTATAAGGGTTTTATGTTAAGAAACTTTATCAAGAAATTTTTAAAATTCCTAACTTCTGCTGTGCATTATAACATGCTAAAATCCTTCAGGTGGTGTGCCAGCCTACTAGATATGGAGGTTTGGGGGTGCAGTCACTGTTGGTACGGAGGGAGGCTTTAGTGGCTCGTCATGCTGCGAGGTATGTCTTGGAGCCTGATAGTATGTAGTCCTCTCTGATGAGGGCCAAGTATGGGGCTTTGGTTGCTGGTGTGAGAGCTGGGCGCCGCCACTCTCTGGTATGGCGGGAGATGTGCGCCAGAGCTGGGAGGGTTCTACCGGAGATCAGATGGGCTATAGGTGATGGTCGCTCCGTTGATGTCTTGGAGGATTGTTGGGTGACTGCAGTGCCGATCAGTCGTATGCCGACCTTGGTGGACTCGGTGCGTCTTGCGGGCCGGAGGGTCAGTGACCTGTTGGATCCAGACGAGGGCGGTTGGAGGGAGGGGCTGGTACGTGAGGTGTTTGGGGCGCAGCTGGCTGCGACGATTTTGGGTCTTCCGGTGCCTTCTCAGGGGGAGTCAGACAGGTTGGTATGGGTGCCGTCGGGCCGATCACAGGTGCGAGCGAGGGATCTATACGCCCTCTTCAGTAGAGAGTCACCTAGACGGATGGAGGGAGGCTGGATTTGGAGGATGCGGATTCATCCACGGGTGGCGCTATTCATCTGGAAGGTGGCCTGGGGCTGCCTTCCCACCAGGAGTGTGCTAGTCAGGCGGGGCATGAGGGTTCCTCAGGAGTGTGTGGTGTGTCCGGACATGGAGGAGACCATTCAGCATGTGCTTTTGCAGTGCCCCAGGGCTCGAGAGATATGGAGGTCTTCGCCAGCGCCTGTTCCTCACTCCGTAGGGACGACACAGGATTTCATACAGTTACTGCGGGCTTCGGTTCGGAGCCCTAGGTTGGTGGAGGAGGGCATTATTAGGGCATACCTGGCCTACCATATCTGGTTGGACCGGAATGCCCGTTTGTTCGAGGGCAGGAGGCTCTCGGCGAGGATGGTGGCAGAGAGAGCTGTGCTTCAGGCTGGGGAGGTTTTCTCTTGCTTTGGCGAGTCTTCACTTGGGATGACTAGGGACATCTGGGATACCCGCAGTGCTGTTTTAGCGCCCAGGTTTGCCATTGTGTCTTGGGTACCCCCACCCCCTGGTTATCTTAAAGTGAATTTTGATGGTAGTGTGGCGACGGACAGGAGGTCGGGAGGGGCTGGATTTGTTATCCGGGACCATTTTGGGAGTATGGTGGCAGCAGGAGGCTGGGGCACGACGGGGCTCACAGTCGTTGGGGCAGAGTTGTGGGCTGCTTGGGCGGGCATGTCCTATGCGCGGCGGGTGCTTGGGGCTAGCCGGCTGTACCTTGAGGGGGATTCCTCCATTGTCATAGATTGGATCCGGGGTGCTGATAGGTATGGAGACGGACATCCGCTCATTCAGGAGACCCGCAGACTGGCAAGGGAGATGACGAGTTTCAGGCCGTGCACATTTTCTGGGAGACGAACAGGGCTGCTGACTGGGTCGCCTCCCATGTTGCACGACATTCTGGGGAGCTCCACTGGACGTCCACAGTGGAGTTACCGCCACATTTGTATTTTTTACTTTCTTCTGATTAGGCAGGATGTACTCACGTTAGAGCTATATGAATTGCCGTTTTGACCAAAAAAAAAAAAAAAAAAAAGAACGGGAAGCAGACCCATTAAATAAAATTTTCCTCCACCAGTCCCCACCCCCACTTGACGGTCCCCATAAATAACCACCAAGGGCTCAGACACATACACTCATCACACCAAAACCCAAACTCCCATCCCATTCTCACCACTCTCTCTCTCTCTCTCTCTCTCTCTCTCTGTGTGTGTGTGTGTGTGTGTGTGTGTGTGTGTGTGTGAAGGTTCTCATGGGCAAACTCTTTTCGATCTCCATTCTTCTTCTCTTATTCATCAGCACCATCACTCCCTCCTCAGCCAAGGATGGAGAACGCTACAGTTTCCTCCAGAGTCAAAAGCCGGCGACGCCGCCGGTGCGCCAGAAGCTGAGCCACCTGCGGCTATTCTTGCACGACGTCGTGAGCGGGCCGGATCCGAGCGCCGTTAGGGTGGCCCAGGCGGCCTCGGCCAACCAGTCGGCGACAAGATTCGGCACGTTGGTCATGATCGACGACGCGCTGACCGTTGGCCCTGAGCTCACTTCAAAGCTAGTGGGCCGGGCCCAGGGTTTCTACGCGCTGGCATCCAAGGAGGAGATAGGCCTGCTGATGTCCATGAACTTTGCCTTCACCGAAGGCAAGTACAATGGAAGCACGGTGATCATATTGGGCCGGAATACGGTGTCCTCGGAGGTGATCGAGATGCCGGTGATCGGGGGAAGTGGGCTTTTCCGGTTGGCCCAGGGTTATGCCCAGGCCCGGACGCACACCTTCAATCTTAAGACTGGTGATGCTGTGGTGGAGTACAATGTTTTCGTCATGCACTACTGATTTAGAGGTTGGTTTTCTGATTTAGTTTGTGTCCTCTCTATGGCGTTGGTTGCAAGGTGATCTTCATGATGTGGTTTTGGTTTTGGCTCTTTTCTTTTTCATTCAATGGATGTCATTGTCGGTGTCCCCTGGCTCTACTCAATGCTACAAGCCATGGAGAGTGGAATCATTGCTCAGAAAAATAAAAAGTTGGAACGAGAGCAAAGTTATCGTACATGTGAACAGCTTTTTCAAACCTACTACTCTTTTTCCCAAACCTACTTTAGGTAACAACTAACAACCGCTATATCATTATTAGAGCTGTTATAGCTTGTACACGAGGGTTCGTATAATACTAGTAGTACTTGCGGTAGGCCTAATCCAATCCATATGTTAGAAAGAAGAGAGAATTCTAACTCATTGTATAGGCTCCTGTTCTGCTTTTTTTTTCTTTTTTTTCGTGAGGGTGAAATCTAGTTTGCCAATGTTTCGATTCAAGGGGGCGCGTGCCTGAAAGGCTAGAACATGTTCAGTCCTCTCTATTTTGGGAAATATAATTTTAGATCATTGGTTGTCCTTTGGGTAAATGATTAGTACCATTTCTCTTACGAACTAGATAGATTTCGGATACTTATATATCATTAAGAAACTCAAATAACATATTCTAGCTAAATTTATTAGATGCAACCTTATGTTGCTGCAAACGGGCTATTAGATGAAACCTCATGTTGCTTTCGGTAGCAACATATGTGATTGGAGAGAGGCCAATGCATCTCTTGTGGGACGGGCTCATTAAGGGTAGGTGAGAGCAAGAGGGACCAGTGATACCTCCACATTTCGGTCATGGCAGTCTCCAAGAGCACCCACAACAAAGCTACAAAAGCTGATTACCTCTTACAACTCCATAATCCCAGAGTAGGTGGTCCGAGTGGTCTCCTGGAACGTTGTGGCCTTTCCAAATTGGTTCATATGTTTGCAGTTAAAACGAATCTCTTAAAAATCTATTCATGTGTCGGTGCGAAAATCCGTACCTTAACAAAATCTCCAAGTATTAACCACATTTTAAGAGAGAATCTAGACAAAAAAATGTTTTATATAGACTTGAATAAGACTACCAATAATGAAGCAAAAAGAAACAAATTTTATTCATAACGGCAGCAAACAACAATGACCACGACAAGAATAACAAGAAAACAAGATAGCAACTACTTCCTTTTTTCAATTTTTATGATACAACGGCAAACCATACCATACGCATATGAGTGCACCTGTAAGAGTCAAAAACCAAAAGTCGACGAAGGAGTGAGGGAGCAGCGTCCGTGCCCTCCCAACAAAATTCTTCTGAGTGGTGCGCCGCATAGGAGGCAACACTGTTTGCCTTCCGATAGATATGGGTAGCTCGGAATGCCATCAGCCCACTCACAATCTTACATATATCCAACAAAGCAGATGCCTATCCGAATGTCTGTGCCTATCAACACTCTTCTGAATCCAATCAATCACCATGGCCGCATCGCCCTCAAGCTGAATACAAGTCGCCCCTAGGACCGATTTGGCAAAAACAATGTCCTCCCATACAGCTCTCAGCTCTGCACCATTGACTGATTCATCGAAGACATGCCGGCCGCAATGAGCTTAGACTCATGATCCCTGATCACAAAGCCCACTCCACCTCTATCTCTATTGTCAACGATACTGCCATCAAAGTCAACCTTGAGAAAGCAAGGAGATAGGGGTGAAGTAAAGCCCTGCCCGCCACTATCCTCGAGTGCATACTTCTACCCTCAAAAATTTGGGTATTTTAGTCTAGCCTTATATGATAGGCCACATAGGCACATCTAATATTCCACTCCAGAGTGCTTGGTCGCCACCGAGCTCCCTTCAGCTGGCTTAAGAAGTCCTCTACTTAAGTCACTACCTGCGGTGAGTTCATGATCCTACCCCACACCTAAGCTGCATGGGGGCATCTAAATAGAACATAATTGATAATTAGCAAGGACCTACAAAAGATAATTAAATATTATTATTTTTTTGAAATAACTGATGTGATATAGCATCTGTCGAATGGGACTCGTCCCATAAAGTGGTCCAATTAACATTACACCAATTGGGATAATTAGACTTGTATTATTTGCTGTACTCTAGTTGGAGGTGCCGACCCATGGCCGGATTAGTTTTCAAAACATTTTCCTTGCATCCATGCTTTTTATTTAAGAGTTACCATAGCTGTTGTTGTTGTGTCGTCGTCACAGCATTCAATGTGATAGATTTCATGGAAGATTCAGTCTTTTGCTTCAGTATTCGCAGTCCTCTCGCGGAGGTTTGGGCTTACACAGTCTGTAAGAATCAAGCCAACTGGGCCTGACTTAGCCCAAAGTCGGCAGGCCCAACCGCCGCGGCCGTTAGACGGTTGTAACTGACGAACGGCCGATCGTTACCCTCCCTCTCTGGGGCTTAAAAAACCCTCGATTCCACTCCACCTCCATCCATCTTCTTATTCCTCCTCCATCTTCGTCCCTTCTCCTGCTTGAGCTGACTGTGCCCTCGCTTGTGCCGCCGGGGTCGAGGTGCAACGCCTCATCGGAGCAAGGTAAGGCCTTCCATACCCTTCGCATTTCCTTCTCTTGTCTCCCCCTCCTTCCGATCGATCGACAATGGCTGGAATCCGGCAAAGGGCCGCCGGAATAAGGAAAAAGAAGAAGAAGAAGAAGAAAAAGAAGAAGAAGAAGAGAAGGGGGGAGAGCATATCTGGTGGTTCCACCCTACCGCCCGCCGGCCCTCGGCCGCGCCACCGTCGGGCTAGAGGCCTCCTTCCCCTTCTCTGTCTTAGGTGGGGTGGGCTCTCGCCCTTCCCCCTCCAGTTTCACGGGGAAGAAAAGAGGGGAGGGCGATGAAGGAGAAGAAAAGAAGAAAAGAAAAGAAGAAAAGAAGAAAAGAGGAAGAAGAAAAGAGAAAAAGGAGAAAAAAAAAAAAAAAGGGAAGGGGGGGGGGGGGGGGGGGGGGTGTAGGGAGAGAGAGAAATGTCCATCCTTGGTGCAAGCATTCTCTCTTTACTAGATTTGTATATCCAAATCCGGCTTACCCAATCAGAACTTGAAGCCGGCTCAAATTCATTTCGAATTGTTTTTTTTAAAAAGGTAAATAGCAAGTAATTTATTTTAAACAGTTTTGTGCAGCGGAGCTATCCAACTGAATCTAAAAATTTTTGGACGAACAGAGGTAAATAATTTTGGCATAAATCTTATTAATTTTAAATTATTGATTAATTTTTAGTAAGAAAAATTATGAATTATATTTGATATGATTGATCTTGCATTTTTTTAAAAGTTTAAACCCAAGCATACGGTTGAAAATAATCCATATTTTTGGTCAAATAGCATCTTTACTGAATACTTTGTTGTAAATGATCTACATATGATTTATGAAAAATTGCATAAAAATGATATATGTGGCATAATTAGAATACTTAATAGTAAATGACTTATGGTTATGTAAAATTTCATATATGGCATAATTATTTAAAGTTTTGCGATGCCATTTAACATTTTCAACCTACTTATTAAAGTATTATTTGTGAAATATTTTATAAGCTCTCAGATAACTATGACTGCCTCTAGAAATGGAGGCCAATCGACACCTTAGAGCTAGCATCTAAAGAAAACGGCCCTCAGCCAATGGGTTAAAGTTAGTAACGAATGTAAACTATAAAATCTTGTCGATTACGAAAACAGCCATATTATGGGTTATAGTGACCATAGCGTGAATATCTGCGAGCAAGATTTTGAAGCTAAATGTTAGAAGAATAATTTATGCATTTATTTGCAAAATGAACTTGAAGCTTGTTTGTGGAAAATAAATGATTTATGCATGCATGAGTTCCTTTTTGACTTGTTTTAATATATGTGTTATGAATGCTTATTTTGGATTGTCTCTTATTTTCTTTAAATGATATATTGACATGGAAAAACCCATACTTGATCTGGTAAGATGGTGCATAGTTACTTACTGAACTCCAAAGCTCATTTGTCTCTTTATATTTTTTTAAGATAAATAAAGTTGCTAGGAGCGGAAAAGAATAAATGAATGAAGGTTGAAAAAATAAAGCTTAAAGCATAGTTACAAGCTGTCATAGAAGTAGCGATGACTATAAATTTTGGGTTGTAGTTTTCAATATTCAAATATTTGATTTAGATACAAGTTGGACAAATTTTATCATGTTATATGAAAGAATATTGTTATTATGGGCTTTGTGTTATTGTGGGCAACACCCTACAGTCGGTGAGCAGCCAATGGCTGGAAGTCAAGGAGAGTCTGATTCCCTTATTTTTGGATCTTTTTTTTGGATTTCCTCACCAATCAGCCGCCACCGCTGGCCATCGCCACCGCCATTGCCACTACCGCCGAACTGTTGCAGTCACCATCATCAGCCACCCCTCTTTTCTTTGTTGTTGCAATGGGAGAAGAAAGAAGAAAAGAACAAGGGAAGAAAAAGAAGAGAAGAGGATGAGAGAGAGAAAGAGAGCTATCCTCTCTCATTTTCTCTCTCTCTCCACTTTCTTTTTCCACTTTCTCTCTCTACCTTCCCTCTCCTCTCTCCACTTTCTCTCTACCTTCTCTTTCCTCTCTCCACTTTCTCTCTCCACCTTCTCTCTCCTCTCTACTTTCTCTCTCTAGAATGTCCAAGGAACCCAGTATCGGGTCGTGTTGACTTGATCTACGAACCCGAGTTAACCTTGTAAAGGGCACAGTTCTGCTCTGGTGCCCGGGCTACCTACTGGACTGATCATCCTAGCCTTGTTGAATGTCCTTAAAACCTTCATTGATGAACCATGTTGGCTAATCTAAGCCTTGATCGAGTTTATGCCCTATGATTTGTTGATCGAGTTGCTCGGTCCTAAACCATCCGGAACCATCGAACACTGTCACTCGACCAACTCTCTCTCTCTCTCTCTCTCCTTTCTTATTTATTTCAAATGGAAATTAATCTCGCTTTTAATATTGTTAATAGGGTTGACTGAATCACCTAGTGAAGTTTGACGGCTTAAGGCGAAACAGGTAAGTAAATCTTATACTTCTTACTAGTTTTTGAACTGTAAGATCTAGTAGATCTTGTACTTTTTATAATCATGTCTTTCATGCATAAAATCTGCTTGTGAAAATATCACACTTTTCTTAAAATTTTGGATTAGCATTTGTATCATGAAAATCAGGCTTTATTATGAAATAAAGTTTCATTAATATTCTAATGAAAATAGCTCTGTTATGAATCTGATCATATCATTTAGTATTTTTCATTTTTTTATGTGTATGTTTTAAGAAAAAAATAAGTGTTTTATCATATAATCTGATCATGAATTTCAATCGACGCCTTGGAGCTAGCATCCAACGAAAACGGCCTTCTGCTAATGGATTAAAGTTGGTGACAAATATGAACTATAAAATCTTGTCGATTACGAAGACAACCCTGTTACAGGTTATAGTGACCATAACACAAATATATGTGAGCAATATTTTGAATTTCGTGATAGGATTACATAACATGAAAAACGATTTATGAAATTATTGATGAAAGATGGATGATTTGTTCATGCATGATTTGCTATATAACCTGTTTTTAATATACTATGTATGAAATGATTATTTTGGAATACCTGTTATTTTTCTTCAATGATGCATTAGCATGAAAAACTTATGCTTGATCTAGTAAGATAGTGAAAGGTTTACTCATTGAGCTGTGTCGCTCGTATACCTTTATTTTTATTTTTCTCTCGCTAGATGAATAGGATCAGTAGGGACAGAAGATGGTCTAGACGTGGAGTTGGTGCTAGCACGCTTGACAATTTTGTAGAAAAATTTTAGTATTTTAAATTGACTACAAATTTATAGTTAATGATTTTCTGAATATTAAGGATTATAGGCTTAGTATTTATGTTTGGATTTAGAAGCTTTGAATTAATATTGGTTTTTATTTAATAAATAATGAAATTGGATTCATATTTATTCTATTATATTTGAGATGAATTTGAAAACTAAATGAAACGTTTGGCTTCGTGTTATCGTGGGCCGTACTCTTCGATAGTATGGCCATATCACGCGCGGAATCTAGCCGGGGCGTGACAAATCTTTCTATGAATTCCTCACCATCTGGATCATTTGGCCACGGGGTGTAATTCAGTAGCATCCGGACTCGGTGGAGACGCCCTTGTGAACCAGGTAGGTCTCACACGGCCACCAATACTTCGTCTTTTGTTTCACTGCTCAGCGACAAGCCGTCCATGCAAACAAAAAGGCGGTACCGTCCGAGGCATAAAACAAACTGTTATGTTATGAATCTAATCCAACTGAAGGTAACTCCCACAGAGACACAGTGAAAAGGAGCCTCAGCATCTACCGAGGAAGAAAAGTATCAAATAAAGACACCGGTCTGCTTAAAGATCAACACTCAAAAATGAAAAGAAGAAGACCTACAGCTAATTATTTCTTCAAGCGGCACTTCAACTATTAAGTTCAGTTCAGTAGTGCAGCACGTAAGCATTGTACTCAACAATGGCATCCCCCGTGTTGGGATCCAACCAGTGGGTTTGGGCCTAAGCATAGACCCGGGCGAATCGGAACAGCCCGCTCCCTCCGACCACCGGCATCTCCCGTACCCGGTGAAGCACCGGTTCCGTCCGAGCACGGTGAGCACGCTGCCGTTGTACTTCCCCTCTGTGAACACCAAGTTCATGACCATGAGCAGGCCCAGCTCCTGCTGGGCCGCAAATGAATACATCCCCTAAGCCCGGCCCACGGGTTTCGAAGTCGGCTCCGGCCCCTCCGTCAGCAAATCATCCATCATGACGATCTTGCCGAAGCTCGATGGCAAAGGCATGACTGGATCGGTGACCGGCACCGCCGTCGCCTTGCGGCCGCTCACTACGTCATGGAAGAAGAAGTGGAGGTGGCTTACCTTCTGCCTTAGCTTCATGTGGGCTGGTTTGGAGAAATGGGCCTGGGTTTTTGCATTAGTTAGGCCGCAAGTGGGGAGGAAGAGGGATGGGAGGAGCATGCCAAAAAGAAGAGATGAAATGGTTGTGGTGATGGTAGCCATTTTTCTGCCAATGCGTGGAGGGCATGGAATAAGCTAAGATGGAAGCTATATTTATAGAGGAAAACGATGGGGGCAAAGACAAATGAAGTGCAATAATGAGTGTAGTAAAATTCGTGACACAAACTAATTGGCTCAGCGGGAGCTTTGGTTCCATGGAGGTAATAGGGAACAGCCAACTCAGCACCCAAAAGTATGGGAATAAGCCATGGTCCCACCATGTGTAGGATTATGTGACAGGATTGGATTCACTGGAACTTGCTGTTTTCTGTTACATATAGCTCCTGGTCTCAAGCTCTCAATCAGTGCGGCAGTTAGCACTTGGAAACACCGTTGCCTTTATTTATTCCATTCAGAGGTCTCCAAGTCTGTTAAACGGGGACAGTGGGATAAAATTAATTCACCGGGGAAAAAGAAACCAACGTCGTGGACCCGTCAACGCTACTATTAAGTGAAAATTATGCACAATCACATCTATCATAATATAACATGCATGCACGATATTAAATATCACAGTATGGTCGTCCTCAACCGCCATGACCTCCTCCTTGATTACCAGACTTACAGTGCCTTCTGATATATTACAGTTGCCAGAATCAAGTACAATCTCGTCTATTATAGTATGTACGGTATTAGATATCATAGTTATTGCATATTGCATGCATAATCTTGATATATCAACTTAGATCAATCTCTAAAAATTATGGAGTCTGATTGTTATATTCAAATTTAGTATTTATATCAAATCATAAAATTTTGTTATTGTATTATACTATATTTGGCCTCTAGTATCTTTCTCATAACCATAAAATTTTATTATATATTTTACTATATCTATGAGCTCAATTTGAATATAAAGCACACTAGTGCTATGAACAATATATGTAATTTAAATCATATTTTTAATACAAATTTCTCAACTACGGTGTTTAAAGAATCCATATTTGACTTTGCTTAGCTACCACGCTTTAAAGGACTCTCATGCGGGGACTTCTGCTTAGATGAGGAAGAGAGTGTTCGGGAGAGAACTTTGAAAAGCAGCACGATGAAAAAGAAATCAGAGAGAGTCTAAAGGAAGCATAAAACAATTGAAGGTTGAGAATGTTTGGGAGAAACCTCCCCACCCTACCTTCCGGCATTTTTATTACTTTAGGATCGTACAAAATTAATGTTCTGTGGGTACAAAATCATTTTTTTTATTTTCTTGGGTGAAATCATTACATGGTGGAATAAGGCCATTTGGGAATTCAAAGGAGTCATCATACATGTAATAGTTCGTGTTATTTATTATGTCCGAAGGTTAAATATCTTAAGTGGCAAACTTTGGCACCCAAAGGTGCGGCTTGCTTTGAAGGCAGGTATAACCAAGCATTCGAGAGTTGATTCAAAGCAAGATTTTGTGCCTGGAATTTGGCATATTGGAGTATCAAACACAACTCTTAAGTGTTATAGAGGAGATCTCTTTTCTTTTATGATGAGGCACTCACATTATATGCACTTAAAATATATCTACCAGATTGAAATAACCAATACAAACCATCAACTAGTTATGTCTCACATCCCATGAAGGTGCCATGATGTTTGATGCCAACATTTAAACTAAACACCAAACTGTAACCATTGATTGCTAGAATTAGTCGGGCAAGAGAAAGATTGTAGTATCATGAGGTTACGTCTCACGGGTGATAATCAACCTTTTTTTTTCAATAAATCGGATGATTTAAGTTAATTGAGCATAAATACATCCATGGGAATGAAAAATAAAATATTACAAAATTAAATAGGAAGATCTGTTGAAAAAACCTATAATGTAGATCTCATATAATTTGCCGCATAAAATGTCATCCGATCAGTTGCACTATTAGCTTCTCTATAAATATGTGAAATCTCAATTTATAGTAGTGAATGCATCATCGCCAACAATCCAATGGAAAAAGTCTTCTGTCAGTAGGAGGTGAATTAGAAAGATATCTAATAATTGTTATAGAGTCTTCGTCTAAATAAACCTGTGAAACCCTTAATGTATATATAACATAATTTAGATCTTTCCAAGCTGCACATAACTCCACCATTGGAATTGTAGTATCAAAAATTCTAACACCGTCTGCAACTGGCGGTGCACTTAGCACTTCATATAATAAAGTCTGCTCCACAAATGCACCCTTTTTTTTTCATGACAGTCCCATTAAAATTGAACTTGAGGAAATAGAAGGGTGATGGTGTTGCTGAATTGATATATAATTGCTCGAGTTTAAAGATAATAGAAAACAAAAAAAGGGTAAAATAAAACTGGTACTATTCAACCAAGGAATAACAAGGATGGTAGCACTCCCAAAGCTGTGGCTTCTTCTCTCTCTCGCTCCCAGTAATGTGGAAGATGTACGCAGAGAACGCGCGTTTAAGCCAAGTCAGGTTCTACTTTAATCTTTTCTAGGTGACCCATTTTCTACTCGTTTTAGGTCCCAATTATTGTGGACGAAGAGTAGCAGGGACCACTAACAAATGCAGAAGAATAATGTGGGAGATCCGTGGGCATGTGTTTAGTTCTATATCAGTTATTTGCCCAAGAGATCTTGGGTATTTATACAGGTCTAAAAAATCTAAAAAATACCTTCGAGCTAACTATTTTGGATGAAATCATAGATTGTTACAAATAGTATCAGAGTAAATCCAGCCTATAACTCATGTGGACTAGGGAACATTGCAGCAAAGGCTCATTGAGGCTGACCACGGGCCGATCGTAATGCTTGTAATTAGATTTGAATGGATTTAAACTCTTAACCTGACGCTATTTTGGGTGAGGTCTTAAGCTGTTACATAATGCCATGGTAACTCAGAAAAACCACCAAAAAAATTCACTCAACTGTCTCTCCCACCATTCACATTCTTCTTTGCTTCCATTATTTTGCCACAATTCACGGCGCAAATACAAAAACAGCACACCAGCTGAATGATTTTGCTAGTTACATTTTTTAGTTATGAAAGCATGTGTCAATGGCTCAGCTGTTTTCTCTTATGAGACGAACCACATGGAAATTCTATGATACAGAAGGAAAGATGAGAAAGTCCTCCTCCTTAATTTAACATATTGCTTGGCTAATCAAATATAAAAAAAAATACAGAATTCTATAACTTTTGGGTAATTAACTTCAGCAATTTGAATGATCTAGTAGATTTTTGCATTAGCCATACCTAGCAAGAGCCATAACTCAGGAGAGAGTCGTATCTTGGAGCACTTTGGATTTGTATGGTTGATAGGGCTGTAATCACTTCCTTTCCTTCTTAAAAAAAATTATAAAGACTATTTTGTAAGCAAAAAATTATCAAGTTTTATTTAGAGCATAATTTCATGATATTTTGAAAACTTAAAAAATATAGTATGCTGGACATATGTGTTGGATTTTTAAAGTTTCAAACTACTTTGTTCCGACAAGGAAATCGTTATTATGATTTTTGTTTTGATAAGATGAATGATAAACATTCCTATTGGATGCCATCAATTCTGAGACATCAAGCCTAGTATTCAATATTGACCTATTATTGGGTCCAAAAACTGAAATGAGGAACATGTCAGATGATGACCTCTAAAGGAACTCACAAATGATGGTAAATTCACTACTAACTCTTGTTACAATTTCATCAACAGCTGCAGGATTTTCTTCCCCTACTACAATGTGAATATACATTGTCAGGTCCGGAGTGAATATATTTTTTGAATTTTTGTCAGAAAATCTTCTTCATTGGCTTCGGTCTTATACAAAAACTCTTCAGTGTTTTTAGCTCTGGGGAAATCTGTGCACCGAGGTTACTTGACAGCTATAGATTGCTATTGAACCACTTGTTACCCTTGATGCAGACTGAAAGGAGCAGGCTACCCTCTGCCCTCCTATTCTTCTCATGCCTTAACTCTGTATATATCTACAAGCTTTGTCTTCTTTTATTACCATCTCAATAAATCTGGGGAAAGCAATTCACTTCCTCCATTACCCTTCAGAAAAAAGACAAACCTTTAAACCATTTTACTATGGAAGGACTCCGATTCTTGCTCCATACTTATATTCGTTGGGCAACCAAGTCATGTCGATCGACTTTCTCAGGAAAGCTAGCTTTGTCTAGAATTTAAGCTTTCGAAAGGTAGCTGAGTGGGCCATGTACGAAATGCTGATATGCCTAAAGGATCTAATTTAGGCTTGATTTAAGTATAAGAATTCATACCATCAGAAAATCTTCCAAGTTAATGGCAAAATGCTGTCTCCATTGTCTTCCTAAGAAGTCATGTATTATTGGTGCAAAATAGGCCTATACTTGATCCTCCAGAGCTCCAAAGACTATGGCTCTCAATCAGATTAATTGGTTTCATACAAGGAAAGATTAACTTAAAAGTTCAGACTTGATTTATGACCAGATTACCAATTTGAGACCCATCTTACCTAATACCAAGTCAAAAGTATACTTCTTGACATTTTTTTTAAAAAAAATTCAGTGTTTTTTTATTCTTATTTTAGCCGGTAGTTAATAGAAGTGAGCCTTCTATGCCAACCACTCCAAAAATGTCCTGTGGGTAAAAAAAAAAAAAAAGCTGCCTAGAGTACTCTACTATTTTTTATTTTATTTTATTTTATTTTTGGATATGGCCGTATTTGAAGGGTACGAAATATTTATTTTAGAGAAAAAAACAATCGAAGTGTTACTTGCATTCCCAACTCCCAAGCCATGCCCTTCCTCAGTTAAAGATCATGGGGAAAGTTTCACCCCCACCAACCCAGGCGCTTTTAAATAGACAAAATAACGGGAAGCAGACCCATTAAATAAAATTTTCCTCCACCAGTCCCCACCCCCACCTGACGGTCCCCATAAATAACCACCAAGGGCTCAGACACATACACTCATCACACCAAAACCCAAACTCCCATCCCATTCTCACCATTCTCTCTCTCTCTCTCTCTCTCTCTCTCTCTCTCTCTCTCTCTCTCTCTCTCTCTCTGTGTGTGTGTGTGTGTGAAGGTTCTCATGGGCAAACTCTTTTCGATCGCCATTCTTCTTCTCTTATTCATCAGCACCATCACTCCCTCCTCAGCCAAGGATGGAGAACGCTACAGTTTCCTCCAGAGTCAAAAGCCGGCGACGCCGCCGGTGCGCCAGAAGCTGAGCCACCTGCGGCTATTCTTGCACGACGTCGTGAGCGGGCCGGATCCGAGCACCGTCAGGGTGGCCCAGGCGGCCTCGGCCAACAAGTCGGCGACCTCGTTCGGCACGTTGGTCATGATCGACGACGCGCTGACCGTCGGCCCTGAGGCCACTTCAAAGCTAGTGGGCCGGGCCCAGGGTTTCTATTGTTTCGCGTCCAAGGAGGAGGCGGGCCTGCTGATGTCCATGAACTTTGCCTTCACCGACGGCAAGTACAATGGTAGCACGGTTACCATATTGGGCCGGTATACGGCATTGTCGAAGGTGAGGGAGATGCCGGTGATCGGGGGAAGTGGGCTTTTTCGGTTGGCCCAGGGTTATGCCCAGGCCCGGACGCACACCTTCAATCTTAAGACTGGTGATGCTGTGGTGGAGTACAATGTTTTCGTCATGCACTACTGATTTAGAGGTTGGTTTTCTGATTTAGTTTGTGTCCTCTCAATGGCGTTGGTTGCAAGGTGATCTTCATGATGTGGTTTTGGTTTTGGCTCTTTTCTTTTTCATTCAATGGATGTCATTGTCGGTGTCCCCTGGCTCTACTCAATGCTACAGGCCATGGAGAGTGGAATCATTGCTCAGAAAAATAAAAAGTTGGAACGAGAGCAAAGTAATCGTAAAATTCTTTACATGTGGACAGCTTTTTCAAACCTACTACTTTTTTTTTGGGGTCAAATCCTGCTACTTTTTTCCCCAAACCTACTTTAGGTAGCAACCGCTATATCATTATTAGGGCTGTTATCACAGGAGGGTTCGCATAAAAGTAGTAGTACTTGCGGTAGGCTCCTGTTCTGCTTCTTTTTTTTTTTTTTTTTCGTGAGGGTGAAATCTAGTTTGCCAATGTTTCGATTCAAGGGGGTGCGTGCCTGAAAGGCTAGAACATATGTTCGGTCCTCTCTATTTTGGGAAATATAATTTTAGATCATTGGTTGTCCTTTGGGTAGATGATTAGTACCATTTTTTCTACGAACTAGATAGATTTTGGATACTTATATATTGTTAAGAAATTCAAATAACATATCCTAGCTAAATTTATTAGATGAAACCTTATGTTGCTGCAAACGGGCTATCAGAACCTACAAATAATGTTGCTTTCGGTAGCAACATATGTGATTGGAGAGAGGCCAATGCATCTCTTGTGGGACGGGCTCATTAAGGGTAGGTGAGAGCAAGAGGGACCAGTGATACCTCCAGATTTCGGTCATGGCAGTCTCCAAGAGCACCCACAACAAAGCTACAAAAGCTGATTACCTCTTACAACTCCATAATCCCAGAGTAGGTGGTCCGAGTGGTCTCCTGGAACGTCGTGGCCTTTCCAAATTGGTTCATATGTTTGCAGTTAAAACGAATCTCTTAAAAATCTATTCATGCGTCGGTGCGAAAATCCGTACCTTAACAAAACCTCCAAGTATTAACCACATTTTAAGAAAGAGAATCTAGACAAAAAATGTTTCATATAGACTTGAATAAGACTACCAATAATGAAGCAAGAGGAAACAAATTTTTATGATACAACGGCAAACCATACCATACTCATATGAGTGCACTTGTAAGAGTCAAAAACCAAAAGACGATGAAGGGGTGAGGGAGCAGCGTCCGTGCCCTCCCAACAAAATTCTTCTGAGTGGTGCGCCGCATAGGAGGCAACACTGTTTGCCTTCCGATAGATATGGGTAGCTCGGAATGCCATCAGCCCACTCACAATCTTACATATATCCAACAAAGCAGATGCCTATCCGAACGTCTGTGCCTATCAACACTCTTCTGAATCCAATCAATCACCATGGCCGCATCGCCCTCAAGCTGAATACAAGTCGCCCCTAGGATCCATTTGGCAAAGACAATGTCCTCCCATGCAGCTCTCAGCTCTGCACCATTGACTGATTCATCGAAGACATGCCGGCCGCAATGAGCTTAGACTCATGATCCCTGATCACAAAGCCCACTCTACCTCTATCCCACTCATGATCCCAGTCTTTTGCTTCAGCATTCGTAGTCCTCTCGCGGAGGTTTGGGCTTACACAGTCTGTAAGAATCAAGCCAACTGGGCCTGACTTAGACCAGTCGGCAGGCCCAACCGCCGCGGCCGCTAGACGGTTGTAACTGACGAACGGCCGATCGTTACCCTCCCTCTCTGCGGCTTAAAAAACCCTCGATTCCACTCCACCTCCATCCATCTTCTCATTCCTCCTCCATCTTCCTCCCTTCTCCTGCTTGAGCTGACTGTGCCCTCGCTTGTGCCGCCGGGGACGAGGTGCAACGCCTCATCGGAGCAAGGTAAGGCCTTCCATACCCTTCGCATTTCCTTCTCTTGTCTCCCCCTCCTTCCGATCGATCGACAATGGCTGGAATCCGGCAAAGGGCCGCCGGAATAAGGAAAAAGAAGAAGAAGAAGAAAAAGAAGAAGAAGAAGAGAAGGGGGGAGAGCATATCCGGTGGTTCCACCCTACCGCCCGCAGGCCCTCGGCCGCGCCACCGTCGGGCTAGAGGCCACCTTCCCCTTCTCTGTCTTAGGTGGGGTGGGCTCTCGCCCTTCCCCCTCCAGTTTCACGGGGAAGAAAAGAGGGGAGGGCGATGAAGGAGAAGAAAAGAAGAACAAAAAGAAGAAGAAAAGAGGAAGAAGAAAAGAGAAAAGGAGAAAAAAAAAAGGGAGGGAGAGAGAGAAATGTCCATCCATGGTGCAAGCATTCTCTCTTTACTAGATTTGTATATCCAAATCCGACTTACCCAATCAGAACTTGAAGCCTGCTCAAACCCATTTCGAATTATTTTTAAAAAAAAAGGTAAATAGCAAGTAATTTATTTTAAACAGTTTTGTGCAGCGGAGTTATCCAACTGAACCTAGAGATCTTTGGAAGAACAGAGGTAAATAACTTTGGCATAAATTTTATAATTTTAAATTATTGATTAATTTTTAGTAAGAAAAATTATAAATTATATTTGACATGATTGATCTTGCATTTTTTTAAAAATTTAAACCCAAGCATACGGTTGAAAATAATCCATATTTTTGGTCAAATAGCATCTTTTACTGAATACTTTGTTGTAAATGATCTACATATGATTTATAAAAAATTGCATGAAAATGATATATGTGACATAATTAGAATACTTAATGATAAATGACTTATGATTATGTAAAATTTCATATATGGCATGATTAGTTAAAGTTTTGCGATGTCATTTAACATTTTCAACCTACTTATTAAGGTATGATTTATGAAATATTTTATAAGCTCTCAGATAGCTATGACTGCCTCTAGAAATGGAGGCCAATCAACACCCTAGAGCTAGCATCTAAAGAAGATGGCCCTCAGCCAATAGGTTAAAGTTAGTAATGAATGTGAACTATAATCTTGTCGATTATGAAAACGGCCATATCATGGGTTATAGTAACCGTAGCACGAATATCTGTGAGCAAGGTTTTGAACTATAATATGGCTAAATGGTATAAGAATAATTTATGCATTTATTTGTAAAATGAACTTGAAGCTTGCTTGTGGAAAATAAATGATTTATGCATGCATGAGTTCCTTTATGACTTGTTTTAATATATGTGTTATGAATGCTTATTTTGGATTGTCTGTTATTTTCTTTAAATGATACATTGACATGGAAAAACCCATGCTTGATCTGGTAAGATGGTGCATGGTTACTTACTGAACTCCAAAGCTCATCTGTCTCTTTATATTTTTTTTAAGATAAATAAAGTTGCTAGGAGTGGAAAAGAATAAATGAATGAAGGTTGAAAAAATAAAGCTTGAAGCATAGTTACAAGCTGTCATAGAAGTAGCGATGACTATAAAGTTTGGGTTTTAGTCTTCAATATTCAAATATTTGATTTAGATGCAAGTTGGACAAATTTTATCATGTTATATGAAAGAATATTGTTATTATGGGCTTTGTGTTATTGTGGGCAACACCCTACAGTCGGTGAGCGGCCAATGGCTGGAAGTCAAGGAGAGTCTGATTCCCCTATTTTTGGGTCTTTTTTTTGGATTTCCTCACCGATCAGCCACCACCGCTGGCTGCCACTACCGCCGAACTGTTGCAGTCACCGTCATCAGCCACCCCTCTTTTCTTTGTTGCTGCTATGGGAGAAGAAAGAAGAAAAGAACAAGGGAAGAAAAAGAAGAGAAGATGATGAGAGAGAGAAAGAGAGCTATCCTCTCTCATTTTCTCTCTCTTCTCTACTTTCTCTTTCCACTTTCTCTCTCTACCTTCCCTCTCCTCTCTCCACTTTCTCTCTACCTTCTCTTTCCTCTCTCCACTTTCTCTCTCCACCTTCTCTCTTCTCTCTACTTTCTCTCTCTAGAATGTCCAAGGAACCCAGTATCGGATCCTGTTGACTTGATCTACGAACCCGAGTTAACCTTGTAAAGGGCATAGTTCTGCTCTGGTGCCCGGGCTACCTACTGGACTGATCATCCTAGCCCTGTTGAATGTCCTTAAAACCTTCATTGATAAACCATGTTGGCTAATTTAAGCCTTGATCGAGTTTATACCCTATGATTTGTTGATCGAGTCGCTCGGGCCTAAACCATCCGGAACCATCGAACACTGTCACTCGACCAACTCTCTCTCTCCTTTCTTATTTATTTCAAATAGAAATTAATCTCGCTTTTAATGTTGTTAATTGGGTTGACTGAATCACCTAGTGAAGTTTGACGGCTTAAGGCGAAACAGGTAAGTAAATCTTATACTTCTTATTAGTTTTTAAACTGTAAGTAGATCTTGTACTTTTTATAATCATGTGTTTCATGCATAAAATCTGCTTGTGAAAATATCACATTTTTCTTAAAATTTTGGATCAGCATTTGTATCATGAAAATTATGCTTTATTAGGAAATAAAGTTTCATTAATATTTTAATAAAAATAGCTCTGTTATGAATCTGATCATGTCATTTAGTATTTTTCACTTTTTTATGTGTATGTTTTAAGAAAAAAATAAGTATTTTATCATATAATCTGATCATGAATTTCAATCGACGCCTTGGAGCTAACATCCAACGAAAATGGCCTTCTGCTAAGGGATTAAAGTTGGTGACAAATATGAACTATAAAATATTGTCGATTACGAAGACAACCCTGTTACAGGTTATAGTGACCATAGCACAAATATCTGTGAGCAATATTTTGAATTTTGTGATAGGGTTACATGACATGAAAAACGATTTACGAAATTATTGATGAAAGATGGATGATTTGTTCATGCATGAGATTTGCTATATAACCTATTTTTAATATACTATGTTATAAAATGATTATTTTGGAATACCTGTTATTTTTCTTTAATGATGCATTGGCATGAAAAACTTATGCTTGATCTAGTAAGGTAGTGAAAGGTTTACTCATTGAGCTGTCGCTCGTATACCTTTATTTTTATTTTTCTCTCGCTAGGTGAATAGGATCAGTAGGGACAGAAGATGGTCTAGACGTGGAGTTGGTGCTAGCACGCTTGACAATTTTGTAGAAAAATTTTAGTATTTTAAATTGACTACAAATTTATAGTTAATGATTTTCTGAATATTAAGGATTATAGGCTTAGTATTTATGTTTGGATTTAGAAGCTTTGAATTAATGTTGGTTTTTATTTAATAAATAATGAAATTGGATTCATATTTATTCTATTATATTTGAGATAGATTTGAAAACTAAATGAAACATTTGGCTTCATGTTATCGTGGGCCGTACTCTTCGATAGTATGGCCATATCATGCGCGGAATCTGGCCGGGGCGTGACAAATCTTTCTATGAATTCCTCATCATCTGGATCATTTGGCCACGGGGTGTAATTCAGTAGCATCCGGACTCGGTGGAGACGCCCTTGTGAACCAGGTAGGTCTCACACGGCCACCAATACTTCGTCTTTTGTTTCACTGCTCAGCGACAACTGACAAGCCGTCCATGCAAACAAAAAGGCGGTACCGTCCGAGGGATAAAACAAACTGTTATGTTATGAATCTAATCCAACTGAAGGTAACTCCCACAAAGACACAGTGAAAAGGAGCCTCAGCATCTACCGAGGAAGAAAAGTATCAAATAAAGACACCGGTCTGCTTAAAGATCAACACTCAAAAATGAAAAGAAGAAGACCTACAGCTAATTATTTCTTCAAGCGGCACTTCAACTATTAAGTTCAGTTCAGTAGTGCAGCAGTAAGCATTGTACTCAACAATGGCATCCCCCGTGTTGGGATCCAACCAGTGGGTTTGGGCCTGAGCATAGCCCCGGGCGAATCGGAACAGCCCGCTCCCTCCGACCACCGGCATCTCCCGTACCCGGTGAAGCACCGGGTTCCGTCCGAGCACGGTGAGCACGCTGCCGTTGTACTTCCCCTCTGTGAACACCAAGTTCATGACCATGAGCAGGCCCAGCTCCTGCTGGGCCGCAAATGCATACATCCCCTAAGCCCGGCCCACGGGTTTCGAAGTCGGCTCCGGCCCCTCCGTCGGCAAATCATCCATCATGACGATCTTGCCGAAGCTCGATGGCAAAGGCATGACTGGATCGGTGGCCGGCACCGCCGTCGCCTTGCGGCCGCTCACTACGTCATGGAAGAAGAAGTGGAGGTGGCTTACCTTCTGCCTTAGCTTCATGTGGGCTGGTTTGGAGAAATGGGCCTGGGTTTTTGCATCAGTTAGGCCGCAAGTGGGGAGGAAGAGGGATGGGAGGAGCATGCCAAAAAGAAGAGATGAAATGGTTGTGGTGATGGTAGCCATTTTTCTGCCAATGCGTGGAGGGCATGGAATTAAGCTAAGATGGAAGCTATATTTATAGAGGAAAACGATGGTGGCAAAGACAAATGAAGTGCAATAATGAGTGTAGTAAAATTCGTGACACAAACTAATTGGCTCACCTTGTGTAGGCTTATGTGACAGGATTGGATTCACTGGAACTTGCTGTTTTCTTTTAAATATAGCTCCTGGTCTAATGCTCTCAATCAATGCTGGAGTTAGCTCTTGGAAACACCGTTGCCTTTATTTATTCCATTCAGAGGTCAAGTCTGCTAAACGGGGACAGCGGGATACAATTAATTCACCGGGAGTAAAGAAACCTACATCGTGGACTCTCGTCAATGCTAGTATTCTACTAATTATCAGAATCATGCACAAATTCATATATTATAATATGTATGATATTAAATATTATAATGTGGCCATCCTCTATCGCCACGATCTTCTCGTTGGTTTAATAGAGTGACTAGAATTTATATATAACTTTGCTTAACTACCCCGCTTTGAAGATCTCTCGTGCAGGGAATTCTTTTCTTGACTTTTGCTTACATGAGGAAGAGCCAGGAGAGAACTTTGAAAAGCAACATGATGGCAGGAGGAGGTGGAGCACTCGCTTCTGTGCGACATGCGACGGATATTACGGGAGTATCAGGCTATCTAGGTCAGGCATGTCCTTCGAGAGGCGAACCAAGCTGCTGACTGGGTCGCCTCGTTTGCTGCTCACCACTCGGGAGAGTTTTTTTGGACTTAGCAGTCCTCATTTTCTTTTACTTTGTGTAGACTTTTTGCTTCTGAAGTAGCAGGTTGTGCTCATGTTAGAGCAGTATGAGCTGCCGATGCAAAAAAAAAAAAAAAAAGCAGCACGATGAAAAAGAAATCAGAGAGAGAGAGAGAATTAGACGGTTGAGAATGTTTGGGAGCAACCTCCCCACCCTCCCTTACAGCATTTTTATTACTTTAGGATCATACACATGATAGAACGTTCTAATGATCATGTTTGGTGCATCACATTGATGTTACCACCTTATAAACTTATCCAAGTGGTAGAACAAAATTAATGTTCTGTGGGTACATATACGCGCATGGAAATAGATGCATAAGTTGAAAATTTATAGTCCTACCTTGTCTTTTTTTTTTATTTTCTTGGGTGAAATCCTTACATGGTGGAGTAAGGCCGTTTCGGAATTCAAAGGAGTCATCATACGTGTAATAGTTCATGTTAATTATTATGTCCAAAGGTTAATTATCTTGAGTAGCAAACTTTGGCACCCGTAGGTGGGGCTTGCTTTGAAGGCAAGTATAACCAAGCATTCTAGAGTTAATTCAAACACAACTCTAAGGGATATAGAGGAGACCTCTTTTCTTTTATGATGTGGTACTGTGAGAATCCATGCGGACATGTGTTTACTTTCACGTCGGTTATTCGCCGAAGAGATCTTCGATATTTATGCACACCATAGAACCAAAATTTAGTCTCACAGGTGATAGTCAACCACTTTTTTTTGGTAAATCTAATGATTTAAATTAATTGAGCATAAAAATATTCATGGAAATTAGAAAATAAAATATTACAAAACTGAATAGGAAGATTTACTGAAGAAATCTATAATGTAGATCCCATTTAATTTGCCACATAAGATGCCATCCGATCAACTGCACTACTAGCTTTTCTATAAATATGTGAAATCTTGATTGATAGCAGTGGATGCATCATCGCCAACAATCCAGTGGATAAAGTCTTCTGTCGGTAGGAAGTGGATCAGAAAGATATCTAATAATTGTTATAGAGTCTTTCTCTAAATAAATTTGTGAAACTCTTCATGTATAAATAGCATAATTTAGATCTGTTCAGGTGGCACGTAACTCCACCATTGGAATTGTAGGTAGTGCACTTAGCACTTCATATAATAATGTCTGCTCCAAAATGGCACCTTCTTCTCATCACGGTCCTGTTAAAATTGATCTCGAGAAAATAGGAGGGTGATGGTGTTGCTGAATTGATGTATAATTGCTTGAGTTTAAAGATAATAGAAAACAAAAACAAAAGGTAAAATAAAAACTGGTACTATTCAACCAAAGAATAACAAGGATGGTAGCACTCACAAAGCTGTGGCTTCTCCTCTCTCGCTCCCAGTAATGTGGAAGGGGTGGTTCTATATACACCCCCCCTATTGCTCAGGACACCCCTCAAAAATTAAAAAAAAATTAAATACTCTCTACACCCCCCCATTTGCTAAGGACACCCCTAAAAAATTAAAAATTCCTAAATTACCCCCCACCCTCCCCACCCCCTCACCTAAATTGCTCTCTACACCCCCCAAACCCCCCCCCCCCACCCTGCTCTTCCCCTCCAAAACACCTGCCGGCTTCTCCCTTCCGCCCAAAAAACCTCGCCTCAAGCACCTCACCGGCGGCCAAACCCCCTCCGTCTCCCCCTTCTCCCTCTCGTCGCCGGTCGGTGCAGTGCACCTCGCCAACGCCCAAAACCCCCCCGTTCCCCCTTCTCCCTCTCGTCGCCGGCATTCTCCCGATCTCCGACCACCTCGCCGGCTTCTCCCGGAACCACCTCCCCGGCCATCTCCCGAGCAACGAGCACCTCGCCGGCGCCTCCACGACCACCTCGAGGTAGCTCCCCCCCCGCCTCCCCTTTTGTTCGGCACTGGATCGCCGAACAAAAGGCTTCTGTTCGGCTGAACAGTGCCGAACAGAAGCCTTCTGTTCGGCAACCCTCAACCGAACAGAAGCCTTCTGTTCGGCTGCACAGTGCCGAACAGAAGGCTTCTGTCCGGCACTGTACAGCCGAACAGAAGGGGAGGCGGGAGGGGGGGTGTACTGAGAAAATTTCAAGGGCAATATGGTAATTACACTAAAGGTTAGTTTGGGTATTTTTTTTTTTGGTTTTTGGGGGGTGTCCTTAGCAATAGGGGGGGTGTATATAGAACCACCCATGTGGAAGCTGTGCGCGTGTCAATGGCTCGACTGTTTTCTCTTATGAGACAAATGGAAATTTTTTGATAGAGAAGGAAAGATGAGAAAGTCCTCCTCCTTAATTTAACATATTGCTTGGCTTATCAAATGTAAAAAAATTACAGAATTGTGTATAACTTTGGGTAATTAGCTTCAGCAATTTGAATGATCTAGTAGATTTTTGCATTAGCCATACCTAGCAAGAGGCTAACTGGCTGCACCAAAACTCAGGAGAGAGTTCTTGGAGCACTCTGGATTTGTATTGTTGATAGGGCTGTAATCACTTCCTTTCCTTCTTTAAAAAAATTATAAAAACTAATTTTAAGCAAAAAATTATTAAGTTTTATTGAGAGCATAATTTCATGACATTTTGAAAGCTTAAAATATAAAGTATGCTGGACATATGTATTGGATTTTTAAATTTTCAAACTACTTTCTTCCCGACAAGGAAATTGTTTTGTACTTTTTACTTTTTTTGACTTTAAATTTGAGATAGACACCACTCTATTCCATCTTTTTTGTACTTTTTGCTTTTTCTGACTTTATGGACTACACTCACACCCATTGTATGTGACTCTTGTTAGAAAATCTTCTTCATTGGCTGTAGGTCTTATACAAAAACTCTTCACTGTTTTAGCTCTGGGGAAATCTGTGCACCGAGGTTCCTTGACAGCTATAGATTGCTATTGAACCACTTGTTACCCTTGATGCGGACTGAAAGGAGCAGGCTCCCCTCTGCACTCCTATTCTTCTCATGCCTTACTCTGTATATATCTACAAGCGTTGTCTTTTTTTATTACCATCTCAATAAATCTGGGGAAAGTGATTCACTTCCTCCATTACCCTTCAGAAAAAAGACAACCTTTAAACCATTTTACTATGGAAGGACTCTGGCACTTGCTACATACTTATATTCGATGGGCAACCAAGTCATGTCTATCGACTTTCTCAGGAAAGCTAGCTTTGTCAAGAATCTAAGCTTTCGAAAGGTACGTACGTACCTGAGTGGGCCATGTACGAGAATGCTGATATGCCTAAAGGATCTCATTTAGGCTTGATTTAAGTATAAGAATTCATACCATGCATCAGAAAATCTTCCAAGTTAATGGCAACATGCTGTCTCCATTGTCTTCCTAAGAAGTCATGTATTAGTGGTGCAAAATAGCCCTATACTTGATCCTCCAGAGCTCCAAATACTATGGCTCTCAATCAGATTGGTTTCATACAAGGAAAGATCTGAACTTAAAAGTTCAGACTTGATTTATGACCAGATTACCAATTTGAGACCCTACCTTACCAAGTCAAAAGTATATTTTCTAATATTTTTTTAAAAAAATTCAGTGTTTCTTTATTCTTATTTCAGTCAGCAGCTAATAGAAGTGTTATTTGCATTTCCAAGTTATGCCCTTCCTCGGGTAAAGGTCATGAGGAAAGTTTCACCCCACCAACCCACTCGCTTTTAAAAGGACCAAAGACCGGAAAGCAGACCCATTAAATAAAATTTGCCTCCACCCACAGTTGACGGTCCCCATAAATAGCCACCAAGGGCTCAGGCACATCCACAGATCCACTCATCCCCCCATAACCCAAACTCCCATCCCATTCTCACCACTCTCTCTCTCTCTCTCTCTCTCTCTGTGTGAAGGTTCTCATGGGCAAACTATTTTCGATCTCCATTCTTGTTCTCTTATTCATCAGCACCATCACTCCCTCCTTAGCCAAGGATGGAGAACGCCACAGTTTCCTCCAGAGTCAAAAGCCGGCGACGCCGCTGGTGCGCCAGAAGCTGAGCCACCTGCGGCTATTCTGGCACGACGTCGTGAGCGGGCCGGATCCGAGCGCCGTCAGGGTGGCCCAGGCGGCCTCGGCCAACCAGTCGGCGACCGGGTTCGGCACGTTGGTCATGATCGACGACGCGCTGACCCTTGGCCCTGAGCTCACTTCAAAGCTAGTGGGCCGGGCCCAGGGTTTCTACGCGCTGGCATCCAAGGAGGAGTCAGGCCTGCTGATGTCCATGAACTTTGCCTTCACCGAAGGCAAGTACAATGGAAGCACGGTGACCATATTGGGCCGGAATACGGTGTTCTCGGAGGTGAGGGAGATGCCGGTGATCGGGGGAAGTGGGCTTTTCCGGATGGCCCAGGGTTATGCCCAGGCCCGGACGCACAGCTTCAATCCTAAGACTGGCGATGCTGTGGTGGAGTACAATGTTTTCGTCCTGCACTACTGATGTAGAGTTTGGTTTTCTGATTTAGTTTGTGTCCTCTATTTGGCGTTGGTTGCAAGCTGGTCTTCATGATGTGGTTTTGGTTTTGGCTCTTTTTCTTTTTCGTTCAAAGGATGTCATTGTCCGTGTCTCCCCGGCTCCACTCAATGCTACAAGCCATGGAAAGTGGAATCATTTCTCACAAAAAGAAAAAGTTGGAACGAGAGCAAAGTAGTCGTAAGAAATAAAATTCTTTACATGTGGGCAGCTTTTTCAAAGCCACTACTTTTTATACCAAACCTACTTTAAGTAACAACCGTTATATCATTATTAGAGCTGTTATAGCTTGTACGGAAGAGTTCGTACGTATAATATTAATAGTACTTATAGTAGTACTTGCGAAAGATTTGCAACATTTATTTTTTTAGTATATAAAATTTATAATACTTATCATTAGAGCTTAAAAAATTGTGACAGGATTGATTCTATATACTAAATTTTTTTTCTTCTAAAAAATTGAAGCTCCAAAAAAAACTAGCTTAAGGTACACGATGTAAGGAATGGCCTTCTAGCATATGGCTGCGGAAGTTGTTAATAAATCTGAAGGGTTCTAAAGTCCTTTAATAATTTTGCTTGGGGATGATTGATGTTGTTTTTTTATCCATAAATATAGCAGTAGTAAGGAAGCTTGATCATTGCAATCTATCGTATGCTTTTAAGAGAGTCTGTTCATTTTCTATATTCTAATACATGCTATTATATATGCATCTATAACAATAAATATTACAAACTATGTTTCGATGAAATAAAATATAGTAATTGTTATAAATGAAGAAGAATAAAATAGAATAATTTTCTGATTAGTGAAAAAAAATTTATAACTCTTTTTGGTATCTAATTGTCGAATCAGTCATTTTCTTGAGCAATATTTTTATAGAAAAAATTAAAGAGCAGGCACTAGACAAATCCGAGTGTTCAAACAAATTGAAATAAAAAACAATAAAGTTAGATTTTTTTTGCATATAAACCCTCCTAGATATATAAAATTGCATAAATACCCTTGTAAAATTGTTATTTGTATATATACCCTTATAAATATTTCTTTTTGCATGTCTACCCATTAAGGGTATTTCAAGCATTTTAAATTTTAAATCACTAATTTTTTAACGGCGTTAGATGGTGTAAGTACATATGTAAGAAAAAAAAGAAAAAATATACACACAAAATAAATATTTTATAAGAATATACATGCAAATATCAATTTTAGAAGGATATTTGTGTAAATTTTAATAATTAGGAGGATATGAATGCAAAAAAATGTGTTTTTTTGTGCATGCTCCCATATATGGCCAAGCTTTATTCCCTTATATTTTCTTAATTGTTCTTCATAAAATGTAGTTGGTTTTTGAAGAAATAGGGGAGCTTTAGCCTCATAACATGTAGCTGTAAATTGCCAATTCTCACGAGTACAGCCCCTTCGATCGGTTGAAGAGGTCAATATTGTCCGACAACCCCTTTTTCATGAAAGTTTGATGATATTTTCATACTCCAAGGTTTCCTTGGTTTACCATTGGTCTTCTCAATAGCATATCTAATACTTTGAAGACAAGACTTCAGCTATCACAAGCTGATAACTGCATCCAACCATACGACTTTCACAACCATCCGCTTCAGGATGCCAGTGATGGATGGAGAATGACAGAAAAATAACTGAAACTTGATTATTAGAAAAATCAAAACATACCTTTTACAAACTCAATGATGCTGCCTAATTCGTCCCTTTGATTTGCGCAAATAATATGGAACAGTTCCCCTGTATATAATACTAATCAACCATGATCACTATCGCTCTGGTTACATACAAAGACATATGCCCATTCCTCTGCCACTCTAGTTTATCTTACACTGCTGCCTCTACCCAATATGAGAGTATCCCCTACCAATAATCCCATTGTACCCTAAATGCTAAGTCTCAATGCACAAGCTTGTGGTGCAGACAGCTACATATACAATTCATAGTTTCTAAAGATTTTCCACTCTATCAATTACATCCAAAACTTTAATCCTATCAATGTCAAAATCATGGATGGGGCCCACTGATGACTTCCTCAATGAAGAGAGTTCCTGTGTATTCTCACATGTTGGAGAATGATTACTGCTCTTACTCAACCTGTCATGCTTGCTCAATCTTGAATTGGCAGTGTGGAATTCTTGGCTTTTGCTTATCCCCGGTATAAGTTTTCTGAAGTCGACATACCCTAGCATTTCTTGATCTTCTTGGGTAAGCATGGATGTGGGTGCGACAGCTTGGTTCTGTGCCAGAGGAATAACCAGTCGCTTCTTTGTGGGGGAACGAACTGGGGATTTAGTGGGAGATTTGATGCCTCCGTTGCCAGACCTAATCTGGCTAATTAGATGGTGAAGCCACACCACCAACTCAAGTATGCATGCCTCAGTTTTATTCTTGTCTGCATGGTGGAGTGTCCCTATCTTGATCAAGTTGGTCTGCCCCGCTTGTTCACAATTCAACTCAGCCCTGAAAGATCAAATGATGATGATGATGATGATAAATCTGAAACAACTTGCTCCTGGATGTGGCAGACATCAAAGTTCCCGCAAAAGAAGGCAAAAGAGAAATGAATTAGATGCTGACCCTGTGTTCGCCCACTCCCCAACCCAACCGAAGCCATGGTGTGCTCTGAGGATTGTTATGCAGCCATAGACAGGAAGTGAAAAAAAAAATATCATTGGACAAATTCAAGATTCTAGGGAGTCAAAAAGATACACTGCATCAGTGCATCATATAATTATGTGTAAACAATGACATTACCTGATCGTATTGTTGGCAACCGGAACAAGCCATTGCAATGTTTTCTCCATTTCAGTTTTGATTTCATAAACAGTGAGCTAACAGTCAAAAAGGAAACAGTAAACAAATAAAGATCTTATATAATGTGGAATCATCATATAGCATGGTCGAAATTTTCTTAAGCAGCAGAGGGTGAAAGCTATGATCATGTACCTCTTCCTTGACCATAAATGATTGTAACTTGGCACGTAAAGCGGATTTTATGCCGGGAGGCAATGCTTTGTACAATGCATCCCTTGTGTTTGGAGGCACAGAACTTGATCGTGATACCTGTTATGACCGCATGTTTGTCAGACAGATTTTCCGCAACAATAATCAAAATATCATATTAGCAGAAGACAGCACATCAAAGAGAAAAGATAGTAAAAAGGTTATTTCAACAAAAGTGACAAAAATAGCATCGCAGAGGTGGTGACAAAAATTGCATCGCAGAGGTGGTTCAGAAAAAGTGCTTCAGCGAAAAGAATAGGAGAAAATATTCAAATTGCAAGCATGATCCAAAGTATTGCGTGCATTTGGTTCAATGGATCCAATTTTTGAGTAAGTGACAGAAGTTGCAAGAGTTTCTAAGTATCAATAATCTAATAAAAATTGTCATGAATTAGTTTTCCACAAAGTGAAAAAAAAAACAGTTTTCTGAAACAAGCAAATAAAAGGGAAAGAACAAAGTATTTCGTGATCAGCATGCGTGCACTGACAGTAGATGTCAGAATATAGGAACTCACAAGAGTGTCAATTTGAGTGATGATATTTGCATAATGCAATGCAAGGCCAGCTGACCCTAAACTTTGATGACCGTTGGTGGAACCCCACACAGGTTTATCTCCATCTGAAATTTGATACAAAAATAATTTTCCATTTACTGAGTAATATACCATGAGAATGAAATGTGGCCAAAATTTTCAATGAAAAACAATTAAACACTATTGCAATTGGCAAATTGACATCACAGAGGAAGGCACTAACATGAAGAAATTTTTTAACATCCACAATGAAACAGCAAAATTCGTGCCAATATCTCCATGCCACCATCAAACAAAAACATGTAGATATAACCAATGAATGAATGAATTCGCATAAAGTTTTAAAAATGTAACCAATGAAGCTCCCTTGTTGCATCAAACGGATCAGCAAGTACAAGCCGCCCTCTTAGATTTTAATCAAATAAAACATCTATTTGCAAGAACCTCTCCGTCTTTAAAATTGCTAGCGAAAAACCTTCTGTAACCACCAATATAAAGGTCCAAGTTGAAGACGGGCAAAGTAATGCAATTCGGTCCTCAATTATATCCACTAATCAATTTTTAATCTAGTTTATATCAGATTTCAAGTTGAAAGACACTAAATCCACAAAAAAAATGGTGGACACGTTATGCACACGTTAAAAAGAGTACAGCTGATGTTTTCTTAATCTGATATAACAGATGTGATATGCTATGTAGTCTAGAAGTAGCACATTAAATCTAGATGTGGAGCTTTCCTCAGTCAATATACCAATTTTTAGCATGGTGAAGATCATATCTGTTCTGCTGGCCCACAGATGGCATAAACAAACTACGCGTTCATGCTTTAGCCTGCACAAACAAATGATACCTGAAACCTTGATAAGTTTATAACAATCCACCAACTAGAGAATCGCACAGATGGTAACACATTCAGAAGTAACTTGTAATAACCAACAAAAAACTTGTGATGGCTCATTTAGGGTGTGTCTCCTTGATTTTCTTCCTTGATCCAATCTGTTGGCTTGTCCTTCTACATGAAGAAATTTTTTTAATGCTGATACTCGTATGCTTAAGCATCATGAATCTGAATCCTTCACCACCAAATCTAAAGACTATTCACCAAAGATAAATGATAAATATCTAGTTTAAAAATTAAAAGTAAACAAAATTAAAGAGCTACAAAGAAGGTATACACAATCCACTTATAGGCAATCATTCTTTAGAACAGAAGCACTGAATAGGATCATGCCATTCGTATTGCAGGTTCTGGCTTTGCATCAAAGAAGGTAAGCATAAAGGGATTGATAATAATTCTCATATTTACAGCACTGAATATGAATATGGTTGCATATAAGTGATTAGAAGTAATTTTTAAAAAAAACATACCAGCAATCCCAAAGGCATCATGAATCTGCAGATGTAAGAAGTGAACAATGTCTACCAGCTTCTCCACGACCTACAACAAAGGTAAAATCTGTTTGCTATTCCAGTCAAAAAGTTTACTTTTTAAAACTAGTCATACACTTGATACCCATAGTTAGGGCCCTTCAGTAGCCCAGGCATAAAAATTAGATGCTTCTGAAAGGAACACCATACCGAATATTTACATGCAGGAAGAGTTTGCAACAACATGTACAGGGCATACGGTGAAGAAAGATAACTATAATCATAAATGTCCACCCTTTGCCCAACTATTTGGGGTTGGCAGTGAAGAAAAATAACAATATTTAAAATAATAATATAAATGCAGAGAAAATTACATGCTAATGGAAATGTTGACATGTAAGTGAATACTAACTACCTACCTCTTCCAAAATTCTGGACCAAAGTGATTTTTTCTTTAAGCTTTTTACATGCTTCCGTTGGCTCTTCAACTCCTGCCTTAGAATTTGAAGATTGTCCCCTACAGGTCAATGACAGACATAACATGGTCCAAAATTAATTAAATAAGTTACATAAGCAACATGAATTATCTCATCCGTTGGGGAAAGATTAAATCTAGTTATTGAATATCACACTCATGACAACAATGTTGATGATTGAAAATCAAGGCAACACCCAATGAAGTTAAATAATATCATAAAGAGCAAACATTTTTGTATTTTCTTCATAAATAAATAATAATTTGTTGTCTTGTTGAAAGCTGAGATTGTCTAAAACAAACATTTAAATGAGACTGGAAGAGTACAACAATAGTGAAGTGAGATAAACGTCTCATCTATAGTTCGCCATACTGGCCCGAATAGGGCGGTACAAGACGTACCGTACCGGTTCGGTACCTGCACCGAGTACAAGTAGCGTACAGACACTCGGTATGCAGAAAAGATTCCGTACCGTACCAACACAGTACTAGTGTGGTACCGGTATGGGATCCGGTACTGAGACAGCGAACCTTGATCTCATCAATTTTCTGTGATCTATGGATCCCAGTGTACTAAGCTTCATTGATAAGCTAGCTTATACAGTAATTTGAGCACAAATTTGAAGTGATGCCAACCTGTTAGCGGTAATTTTCTGCAGATATCATTTTTAATTTCTAAAAGTACAACATTATAATATCCATCTCATACACATGCATAGCTGAATCTACACCACCCTATCAGTGATGTTGTCCTCACTCTGACTCCCAATAGCGGGCTCTAAATTTTCTCTAGAACATTGTGCACTAAAGACAAGGTGCTATTTATACAGCATGGAGTGCATACTACCCAACAAACTACAAGAATTCAGCATAATTGGAGACAAAGAGTGTTGGCAATTTATCATAATATATTTATGCTTAGGTATATTCTGATGAAGTTGATACAGGCTCAATTATCTAGAATGATTCAGCTTTCAGCACTCATCAAGACAATCTTATTTTGATAAATAGCCAATCTTTCCCAAAAACAACAACTAATCTCCTATATGAAGAAAGCTTAAAACAAGTTGTTGGATAATGGACTTTTGCTGATATGAATAAATGGGAGGTTCACGTACGAAAAGAAGTGTACCTCTTTGAACTGCAGTTAAGTTCTCCTCTTCTTGGTGTTTCCGCCGATAATCTTGTTCAAATCTGTCCAATGCATGCAACTCATGGTACAGTTCCTGAGGGAAAAAAAGTTAGCAACCAACCCCAAAACAAATATGGAAATAGGTAAAAAATTATAGGCACTTCTAGAAAGACAGGGCCCTGAAAGGGTAATTGGTGAATTCCTATGACAATTATTATAAAGTTAACAAATTTATAAAATCAATAAAGACAGTGATGTCATTTCCCTATCTATATGATAGGTCACTTTCTATGTACTTGATCGTTGCCACGTTAGAGTGCTAAGTATACAAGCAAACCTATCTTCAGCAAGCTTCAGGTCAAACGACTAGCTTGTTACACCTTATACTGCAATGCCCGATATTTTAAAGACAGATTTCTTTGAAGGAAGGAAAATATCAATGGAAACAAGGCATTCGTGAGAGTCATGTCTTACAAGTTGAAATTTTTGCATTACAACTTCAACAGCACAAGACAATTCTTCTTGTGCCATAACAACAATCATCATATAAAAATAGATACAGACATAACAAACATGTAGCTAGATATAATTGGGTTGCTTCAAAAGCATAAGCATAGATAAGGAAAAGCCTAAGCAGTGTTAAGGGTATAGGTTGAACTCTTAAATATCTAGAATCATATTTTATATAATTAAAGTATTATTTTATAGTTAATCCACAAAAATAAATATCACGCATGCGACAATAACTTAAGTTTCCATTCCAGCCTATTTGAACAAACCTATCCTGAATTATCTAACCCCATCAGGAATCTGTGTTGGCAGTTCAAGCATTATGTTCATCAACTAATTCCTAGTTTAAAGGGGTTCTAGATACAACATCAGATTGCAATGATTTGTTAATGACCTCAATTTAATTAAATTGCATATTTTAGTCATTCATGAACGAAATCAGCATGCACATTTATAATAGAACAGATGCTTTATTCTTATTCCACCAAGAAATAAAAATACTCACAGCTGTATGACGAACCAATGTCATCAAATTATGCATTGCACCTGCTGTCGTTTCTTTCAGCTGCTTCTGAGGTGTAAGTTCTGACTCCTGTCTAGAAGATGATGAAGTAAACAAAAAAATATAAGTTATGCATTAATGTCGCAAAATGCATCAAAAATAATATACTGCAGAATAAATGAGATATTTACTTGGCAAAATAGCGGTCCAGGTTGTGCCACTGAGGATCTTTACAACGATTACCAAATCGAACAATCTCTCCTGAAAATACTCTCAACTCTTCCCTGTTTAAATGGTCATCAAAACAGACTAGTTATTTCTTGAGGGGGGCAGGCATATAGTCCATTTAAAGAAGGCAAACAAAATTTAACATGGATTCTTCTCCAAACAGATTATGACTCAGATTGAAACGAAAATATTTTCAGGCCAATTGCACACCTTTTGTCAGCTGCAGCAATCCTCAGCAACTCATCCATATCTTTCGAAATTAAATTGTGCACACCTTCTGAGCGAAGCACCACATTTTTCAAATACTCTATGTTTTCGTTTGAAAGTGATTGCATGAGATTGGCACCCTTGACTATTGTATTTGCAACCTCGAAAGCCAAAATTGATATTTTATTGCCTTTCGTTGCGACTGCTGAAACAAACCCACCATTGGGGTTCAAACTAGTCATGCTGCTACCAAGGGTGTCCAAAACCTCCACTGCTTTTCCAAGTCCAGCAGTACCGGCCCTGCCCCAAAGTGAGCTGACTTCTGAGACCTGTAACAACATGAATAGCTACATTGGTTGCTCTACTGAAGAATCTCAAAGAAGGAACAGTGTAAGTAATTATACTAGGCTTGCTTATCAAGGTAATAGTTATAAAAAACAATTAAACAGAGACAAACCTTTTCAAAAAGGTACATGAGGAAAGTGTGCAATACAATGAATAAGATGCATATAAAATCAGCAACCCACCAAAATTAATCAGCCATGGTAGATGAAATTCATAAGAAAAACAAGCTAGGGTGCATCACGATGCATCAGAAACTGGAAAAAAAAACAGCAAAGCTAACTCATTTACAGCTGTGCTAATCATTCATCACCATATATTTCTACTAAGGATTGCATCTGCTGCCAATGTGGGCTTTTCAGACCTTGGAACTTCCATAATGTTCAATTAGAACCTCTTCTTATCAGAGATGTATTTGACATCATTGCACATGATGATACATTCTCAAAGTTTGACCAGCTCTCATCACTATATATACTACTGATGCAACTCCTAAGCTTCCTTCAAATGTACTCATGTCAATCCATAAGACATTAGAGTAAGAGGAACAAGGGGCAGTTATATTTGGTTGATGGAATAGCATCCAAATTCCACAATGAAGAACAAAATAAAACCACCATGTAGGTCACGCTGATAAATAATACTATCTGAAAAATGCAACTTCAGAAACAAATTGCTATAGGGAAGTGAGAATTTCAATTTCTAGTTGCATGTCATTTGGCTCAACTCATATTGGCAATGTCAGGTATATCATTAGCCACCTAATAACAACTTCATTGCCATCATTATGAGAATTTGCAAGTTAAAATGAGCCAGGAGTTTCATGGACTGACCAGATGCAATCTCTCATGCTCTTTGTTAGAAATATAACAAGTGAGTTATATACATCCAATTCTACATTGTCAGAAGCTTAATTTGATGGAAGGACTATCGACAAAACCTTTTGAATACATATGAAAACAAGTGATAAAAGCATGCATTATCGAGTAGCTAAAAAAATTCCAAAATTGGTGAGTTTCTGAGCTCCAAATTAAATTTGAAAAGCACCGAGACATAAACATGATTGAAGCCAAGATTGTCCAATAAACTTGTTTGGTATAACATGCCCTTGGAACTTGATATGTTTCCTATCGCAATAAACCAAGAGTACTATACTATGCATAAGAATGCTGTTCTATCTTTCTTAAAGTATCATAAGAATAGGAGGAATTTTTGGAACAATGAGTTTTCGGAACAAGGAAATTTACTTTAAACACACAGGGAAGAAAGGAAAGATATTATTGAAAATTTTTGGGGAACCATTTCAACGATGTGTTGGCTTCCTAATTTGCTAATAGTATGTTTAAAAGTCACGTTTAATTTATAGTTTAGGTTGTGGTTGTTCTAGAGTCATTAAGATTGTATTTGAATGATTTAGCTGTTTCGCTAAACAAAGTTCCATAGGAAGCTGAATTTTGTGAGCTTAATACTGATTGTTTCCCAAATTACTGATGGCTAGCCAGCAAGCAATCTCCATAATTAGAAGAAACCTCCTGTATGAAGATTTGATTCAGCTATTGAAGTTCAAAAAATTCAACGTGATTTTGTAGCATTATCTAATATTTTGATCATCTTTTATTCTTCTGTTTGTTCCTTCTCTACCAACTGCATCAACTATGCTAGTGGTTTGCATCACTTGATGGGTTGATGTAATATATGATGCCAAGATATGTTCTGAGACATGCCACAAGAGACAATTAAAACAACGTAAGGAATGAAGGACAGTAAATATACATGCCAGACATAGTACTTTCGTCGTGACTACTACCTCTGGTTGTTTTACAACAACAACAAAAAAAAACACATATGTTGAAAATATAAACTAGAAATTTATACACCTCTGGTTGTCGTGACTACTACCTTAATGTTATTTATGCATCCTTGTGTTTTTAGATTGACAACTTAATCATATACTGCAAATTGTAAGCAAATTTAAACAATCAACCAACTTCTCTGATCATTTTGGTTAGTAGCTGTTCTATATATATTATGGTCTGGTTTGCTTAACTACAGGTTCTATTTCCTCCTCACATTAAGTTCATGTCACAACTCTGCCATGTCCATCTTCTTTCCTCCCTTCTCCAAATCATTTGTACCCATCACTGTTGTAAACGATGCATTCTAAGGGTTTGCGTTGCTAAAGTCTTAGGAACAACCAAGCAAGATCAACTCCAGGTCCATATTTTAAAAGAGTCATGCATACTACTAGTAATAGATGTAAGCAGCTAAGATCAGTTACCAATGGATGCCAATGATTTTGGTATATGCTTTTTGCCTGATATTTATGTATTGAACCTCAAGACAAGAAACTTAATTTTATTCTAGGGCATCATTGAGATCGAGTTTATGATATGGATTCTATAGCTTCTTTGACCCAACACATTTAAGAATGATTAAACAGAAGCAAAAATTCACTTAAACAGCAAAAATTCAGGACACCGTATGGTTAGCTTGAACTGTTGATTAATGTCATTCTCATGAATTTTCATAATAGACTTCATGTTGTATTTGCAGTGGAACTATATCCATTTAACCCAATTTTTTAGTTCAATTTTTAAAGGTGAAAAAATACTGATCCCCTAATCATCCATACATAATCATAGAAAATAATTCCTGACTGAAACATCGTACAAAACACAGTCCGTTATTTATATCATGCCATTCAAAACAATATGGTTCCCTTGATAATCAGAACAGAAGGAAGCTATCCAAGAAAGGGCTTGCCTTGGCCGTCGCGATCTTCCCAGAGGAAGCTGGCTTTGACTTTGTTGACTTGGCTTTCTGGGAAAGAACTCTGGACAACTGTGGTTCTTTGGGATCTTGGGGCTCTTTGGGTACCGAGTAGGGTTGTTCATGCAATCCCTTCTCCATAGTTTCAGCCGCCGGTGCAGTCTTCAAATTGCTCTTCTCCTTCCCATGAGACTCGTAACCAATCATGTCAGCATCTCTGAGGCCAATAGCATTAAGAGTGATTTCGCTTGGCGATTTATCGACAGCAGCTCCCTTCGAGCAAATCCCTCCCATGGTGTCGAACCTTCTTCTATTCCCTCAATTCTTTCTCACTCTTTCCATATGAAAAGAAGTAAACTGCCTGAGAAACGAAGTCAATGGCGAATTATACCAGGTTGAACAAAGTTGGATCCGATTTAAATTTCAATAAGAACTTCAATCCATCAACAGACCTCTGGAAACAAGAAGCGCAACAAAGAAGAAGTCCAAAAATAGCAAAAAGAAATGATCTTTAATATCGAAGCAAGCGAACGAAAGCCGCCCAATCCGCCAAGAACCAGAATCCGAAAGATTGGAGCAAACGAAACCCAAATCCAAAATCAGAGCAAAATGGTTCGATCCTTGAGCGATCCAAGGCGAGGAAAACTAAGGAGAAAAGAGAACAAACCTCTGGGGACCGACTGCCGGGGGGCGGAGGAGGGCCAAACAGAGGGTAATTGGTGGACTGCTAGATCGATCCGTCGCTCAAGAAGAGATCTTTCTCTCGGAGGCGGCGTCAAGGAGAGAGGCAGAAGAAGGAAGAAGAGGGGACGGAGGCAGAGAGCCAGAGACAGGAGGGTGGTTGGCTGGCTTCCGCGACAACGAATCACCGAGTCCAAGCACAAAATAATTCGGAAGCCAAACCCCACCCGCTGACCGAGATGGATCTGGTCAAACCCAACTCTCCTGCTATTAGATAAATTATAATTAATTAGCTTCTAAAATTTCCCATCCCCACCCAATAAACCTTAGCTATTTTTGCCAATAAGCTATCTTTGCGCTCTTGGAGACCGGTCATTGCTCCACAATATTCTTAAATTGCTGAAAGAGTATGGCTCTCATCATATCTATAAAAAAGCAAACAGTGCCACACATTGGGTTGCCTCATTTGTGACTCACCACTTTAAAGATTTTATTTAGGCGGACTGTGGGTCAGTGCCAAAGCCCCTGTATAGTCTTTTATTTTCTAATTTTATTAGCCACATCCACACTCGTCGTATATGAGCCGCCATTATACAAAAAAAAAAAAAAGACTTAGATAATCATATGAAAATTTTTCTCCAAAATGTTTCGGCTGAAACCAATACCAGCATATGCTGGTGAGCTTGGTTTCAACTATAAAATGAATTAACATTCTACTGGAATTTTGCAAAATGCAAAGCTAACCGGACCTTTCGGCGATATTGACTATGTTTAATAAGTGTCAATAATCCATCAAGAACTTATATATTGATGTATAGTATATTAGACAATTATTTATTGTATGGCAGTTGATCATGTTTTCAGCATGTTTGTTTTTCGTAATAATAGAAAAATTTTGTAACAGATCAAAATGTGATTGGCCAATAGCATAAGCAAAGGATCACGCATGTATGCTGTTTGGAGGTGCACTAAGACATCCAGAATAGTACAGAGGGCAAGCAAGAAAAACAAAGCAACAGCGTGGCATACTTGTTCTAATCCAAATTTGCTACCGGATAATCCTACCAAACCACATCACCAATTTGCTTGGAGTCATCTCTTCATGATCATATCCTAATTTGCCATTAATTTCCATCAAAAACCAGGTCCACCACTTCCCCATCAAGTGCATTTGCTCCATTTTGACTTTTTTCCTCTTTTTTCCTCCATTTCAACATCCCTCGTTCCAAACGCGCCGCCTCTAGTCCACATTTGACATGACCATACAATCTAATATTTAGTTCTAAAGAAAACTTCTTTGGAAGAGCCCTTCTCCATTTCTGGACAACAACAGTTTGAATCATCTCACCATACAATCTATATTTAGTTTCAAAGAAAACTTCTCTCGAAGACTGGATCAAACATGTTGCAAAACTGAAAATTAGAAATTCGCACAACTAATATTCTCTTCACATAAGCACGGTATTAGTGTTCTTGGCTCTAGAAAAGCCAGCTCTACATGGTTGATAATTTTGTGTTTGGTATGTGAGGGAGAGGACTGGAATTAGGCCCGAAGCAGCAATGCAAATTGCAATTTTAAAGGACAGATGCATCCCAAAACCCGGTCAGGCCGTCGCACTCGATTCACAACACTGCCCTTTCGGAAGGAAACGTCTTTGGACTTCCTTCTCCTTGGCGCTTGGGACCGGTTGACCTGGAGAGTATCAGATGAAGCTGTCGTCTAGGTTAGGTTAATGCTGCCAGAAACTTGAATTAAGGTTCATTTGGTAACAATCAGATTCATTTCCTGTGGGGGGGGAGGGAGGTGTCTTACAAAGTGACGAAATCATGGCGTTGTGCAGGGAAAGTCCATTGATTGACCTTCAGAAGATTTACCCGGGTGAAAACAGAGGTAACAAGCCCTTTTTTATTTTATTTTATTTTTATTTTCTAAAACGAATGTTTCATAGTACAAATATATCCAATAAAATTAGAAAATAATAGATTTTGGAGTACTCTATACAGCTCTCCCTTCCAGCCCACAGAGTGTCTGTAAAGTGACAGACCATATAAGCAGCTACTAAGTTCGCGGCCTGTTTGGTCTCTCTGAATACATGTTTAGCTTGAAAGACCATCCTGTTTCTTTACTTTCGGATCAGTCATTTTACTTTCTCTCTCTCTCTTCTTAAATTGGAGCGTCCCGAAATGGCAAGATCGCCCACAAATGGAATTTAGAGTAGCACTCCTCAAGTTAAAATCCAGAAAGAATTAAATAAGCCGTTCGCCATTCAATCACCGGTTGACCCAAGTAATCACTAAACCTGGCGTATCCACAGAGATCCGGCAGTTAGAGGTTGTGGTCCTTAAGTTCAAAGGCTCTGGTTTTCTATTATCAGAATTCAGAAGATATATATATATATATAACCTGATGAATTACTAAAATGAACATTTCACCCGGGCATGGAAATGTGGATTAACTTGATTCTGCAACACTGATTTCATCATGCTCTATATATTAAGTAATACAACTACATAGTATGGGATCAGCCCAAAGGAACACTGCATCCGCCAAAGCATAAAAGGAAATGCAGTAGGTTCTGGTCACAAATAAAAAATCTGAAGAAACCATAAAAGACAATTCCGTCAATGTTCATCAATTACTGCATAAATTCACGAGTTTCTCATCACAGGACTGAGATACCTGCTGCATTTCCAGGTAAAGCTCTTTTTTTTTTTTAATTGCTAGCAAACAAAAACCTAATATGTAAGCAAGCAAAAGAATTCTTTGGAGAAAAGCCATCTACTCAAGCTAAATTATCCGACTGCTCTATTATCTCATAAAAATGGGAAGAAACACATGTTTAGGAATCTTTGATACATGTTGATGAAACCATATGCAATGTTGTCAAGTGATAACTACGGCTTTGTACTTGCTTGATTTCTTGGAAAGGAGATGCCACTTACAGAGAATCAACTGGCTTTAGGAATGAGGGTGTGACAACCAAATGCAATCGACCTATATGAAGGTTAAAGCTTCATGTACCAGTTAAATTTAGGAAATTGTTTGGTGCACCTTCCCTATAGTTCATTTTTACTGGCTTACTATGTCAGAACAACAGCACTGTAAAGGCCACCAAGAGTGCATATTCAAATTGTGAGGCAGGAATATTGGTGCAGCAACAGCCCTTCTTTCTGCTGAGGTAACAGATTGCCAGACTTCATAATCTCTGCATCAATCCAAAGTTTGTTACAAAAATAGTCATGATACAACTTACTTTTGTTAAGAAGACTGCAACATTCTAAACTACCTTCATATGGAGCAGATGACTGGTATTATACAAGAGCTGGCCCTCATTTTCTTTTACTAGTCTCGATTTATTTATACCATGCTTTCATCCATGCAGGCAGGTTCTTGTGTATGTCTAGATGCATGTCAAAAATGTGTACACAATACTCCTTGTGCAATATGAAATTATTTGTAAGAATGTAACCTACCTTTAAGTGCACTTTATTGTTGATTGGATTTTAACACAAGGCCTTCCAGTTCATCAACAATTGCAGCATAGCAAAAGAAAAATTGCTCCTGAAAATTACCAAACAAGACAAAAAAATTCAGCTATTCTATAAGTCAAATAAAAAGTGTTTTCACAATGTACTATATTTTAGTTTTAGATTTTGATGCAACAATTTTCTGATAAGTATTGGACAATTTAACAGTTTGTAAAATCATGGGTAAAATATTTTTCTGTTATTCAGAATCAGTACTCAAATCTTTCATATTTGCATAAATTATCCATGGCTAATGATCTTAGCAATCTTCAGTTTCATGTAATAAAATTGGGACCTTCAAAAAAATTTTATTTTAATATCACATTAGAATCATTGATTTCCTACTCGAAAGTTTCAAACTTCAGTTGCTGATCCAGTTACTTTATATGATATCTTTTCCTTTTTGCATAATATATTTGTTTCTTATGAACTATCCTTAATTTTCTTATGTAAACAGCAAAATCATATAATTATTTTTTAAAAAACAGTCTGAACTAAAATCTATATAAAAATACAAGAAAGAAGAAATACCATTGTCTGAACCATCCCAATCCGCTGAGATCCAAATTGGGTAATAGTTTTAACAAGATCTAAAGAAGACATATCGCCAATAAGGATCCTTTGGATGGTATTATGAATTGTACAGTATGTACCAGTCGTTCCAATACCTGCACTAAGCCAAAAGAACATGACCCTATCAGATGGAGTATATTATATGTTGGAAAAACCGGTTCGGTCCACCCATGATGGTTCAACCAAACCGGTTAACCAAGAGACATGTTTTTTGTTCATGTCCAAAGACATGATCTTCCATGTCCAAAAGAGATGTCTTTCCAAAGACATCTCTCCAGCCCTTAAACTGTCTATAGACAGTTATGCATTAAAGCTATATATATATGTGTGTGTGTGTGTGTGTGTGTGTGTGTGTGTGTGTGTGTGTGTGTGTGTGTGTAAGGCTTCATTTTGTAAAGGGTGTCGGTTAAGAGAAAGGAAAGAAAACCATAAGAAAATAAGAGAAAAGAATGAAAAAAAAGAAAAAAAAATTCTAGAAATTCTCTGCAAGTGTCTTGGGCATTTAGGTTGCGGAAAACAGTAGATTTTCATTGGTGAAATCCGTTCCTTGACCAGTGAATCGAACCAAAGGAAGAAATCTGTAAGTGATCCAGAATTCTTGCTTCTGTAAATGTGTTTATCTTTCATTATAAAATATGCATATTGAAATGAAGTAGGCTATCAATCTAAAGTTTAAACCTGCAATGCACAACTACGGGGCCAAGATCAGCGGGACATGGTACATCCTCTTCAGAATTTCCCCAACAGAGACAGTATCACAAGGCACCCCATGATCAGGCCATTCAGGATACTGAATGTGGAGAACAGGCAGGGCAAACTCCTCCAACTACAAGAAACAGAACAAGCAAATGAACTTTATTTAAAAGGACACAAATTTCGCGAGCAAGGAAAAGGCTTCTGATAAAATAGTATGAAAGTAAAACCAGATCTGGAGATGTGAATGCATATGTGTGCATGTATATGTTACTTTCTTAAAATAAAGAAGAGTATATATGTGATTTTATCACAAGACTACATTATTATGAGCAAGCAGATGGAGATTTTATTAAGTAAAGAAAGTTTGCATATTGCTGATGAATGAAATGAAACTGAAAATAAGATTCACTTTTAACTTCAATGTGTCAGCTAAGACACACATGCCCCTGTGAATCTACCCTCCAATGCTTGATTCTGAACATCTCAAGCTGATGAACTCAGAAAACGAAGAATGATCTCTGAACACTCTGGGTAGCTTCAATGAACTCATTGGCCAAATCTACCAGTCCAAAGGGCAAGCCTCAATAAAGAAGACATTTGGCATTACAAATAGCAACAGCATAGCATATCTTCCTTCTATGCAACTAGGAAAAAAAACAATTTAGGCATTTCTCTATACTATTAGAATACCCCTCATGACTAGTACCAAGCCCTCCTCCCCACTTGGCTGCACCTCACACCCCTCTCCAACAAAAAAAACACAGAGAGAGACAGAAAAAGGATAAGGACACATGATAATGAGGATACCTACATGGATGAACTCGTACTATAAAATTAAAATTTCTAGACATATACACTATCTCATATGCACGCATTTATTGTAACCACCATTCATTTTATTCAGAACAAATTATCTCTCCATGGCTTGTAGAAAAGCAACAACTGATGAATAATGCTGTTTTAACAAAAATGTAAATTTATTTATACAAAAATTTGCAACTGCAGTTTAAAGGTGAAAAACCATAGCATCTAATTTTTCCTATTGAATTCATTTTATCTCTTTGCACTTCGCCTCCAAGCAACGCAGCACTGACGAAGACTTACTGATTCTTGTATTCTTAGTGAAAACATTTGTTCTTCCAAATTCTCTCAGCCCATTCTCTGTTTGAAAATAATCAGCACATTTTTTCATCATCTGCCATTATTTGGAAATGAGATGACTGTTTGATTTCTAGAACCTAATAACGACAATCAGTGGAAGCAAAGAGAAACTGCGGGATGCAGTTACAATATGAAGCATAAAAAGAATATCGATGCCATACATAAAGCACTAACACAACCGAAAGGGATGATGCAGGGCATTTAGATTTATACAAGGCAATCATGAAACTACACTATAATAATGACATTAATTCCAACTGAAGAAGGGAACTGAAATGAAAGTAGCAGCAGCACACAATAGAGTCACTCAAAGTTAGCAGATGAAAGCTCTCTAATACTCAAACACCATATAAATAAATAGGAGATCGGTTCACTTCATCTATTTTCTTTCTTTCTAGCAGCAGGAGGTTTAGCAAGAGACGACAAAAGGGGATATATGCGCTCTCTCAAGCAGTTAAGAACAAGACCATACTCGAAGTCGAGCTCTTTTGCATCTTCCAAGGTATGAAAATAGCAGCTGTCAAACCGCTTCAAATTAAATAATGTGGCAAGAATCTTATTATATGCACACCTGATGGTCGTACATGCATATATGGACTGTCAGCTTAGAGTATCAATACCCACAGATATTAAGTTTTCAAGAACTCCAAACATAACTTGAATGGAGTCTAACAGCATGAAGCAGAAGCATGAGCAAGAGCAGATAACATATGAAAGCAGGAAAGTAGCAACCCTAGAGACAAGGACTCAAAGGAGTCTCTGACAAAATCCTACTGTTCCAACATAAGGTGTTTACCTAGTATTATCATATAAGATACTATTGTCCAAACAGTTTGCCGACTTTACTTAAAAAATATCAACAAAAAAAAAGGGGCGGCCCCCTGTTTTGTTTCAAAAAAGGGGCAGCCCCTATAGCCGGTTGCTTGTGGAGAAGATGAGGGCTTTCAAGCCCTCTCTCCCCCTCATGGCCTCTCCTTCCTTTTTTTCTTTGGGGGGAAGTTGTTTAGCGGTCCAAAGTTAGACCCGTTTATAACGAATAGTCCCTGTTGACTGTTCTTACTCATTTTTTTTCCACCTTTCCTCTCTCTCTTTTCCTCTCTTTCTCCATCTCTTGCTGGATTTCTTGAACCGGGGGGCAGAACCAGGCCTGTCCACCCTCCATTCGGTCCAGTATGCAAAACTAGGCAATTCAGAGTAGTACGGCATTCCTTACCTATCAGTATGCAGCAATTGCCATATCTTTGACATATGGTCTCGAATCGGAGACGTGACAATTAAAATAAAATCAGAGCGAGAGTGTTCAGAGATAGTAACTTGTACCGTGACAAAGCTTGCATTGATATAACCACTCCCTAGAGATTTGATGTTACTAGAACCGAGAATGACTCGGGTGTTGTCAACTGAAAAGAGAGAAGAAAACAAAAATCAAGCAGATTTGTATATTAAATAACTTTGAAGATGGTCACTGCAGAGAAATGTGATGTTTGATTTTCTGAAATGACTTCAACTTATGAATCAAGAACGATGCAAACAGAATGGAAATTACATGGCATGACATCTATATAACGATTTTTGTTCAAATTGGCATCTTGAAGAGCCACTCTGCACCTTCTCACCATCTCAGCCTTTGTTAACCTCATTTCCTGGAAATATAAAAGCACTTATAATGAATTGTAAACTTTGAGGAGCATGCCATCAGACAGACGCTTGAAAACTGAACGAATCAATACTGCTTGTCATTCATTTGACTTACAAAGGAAAAAAAATGCAGTTTTCTTTACTCAACCATTACTAAGAATATGATAATGATGAGCAATAACATAGCAGCAATTTCTTAGGGAGTTCCACACCAAAATGTCAAGGAGACTTTCGGCAATGCCAGTCCCAGCCCACTGGGAGGTAGCATTTCATGCAACATGGCTCGGAATCCGGGATCGGGGCAGTGAGCACGAGTTTCCCCGGTCTCAGTTCCCTTTGTTTCCTTCTGTTGGAAAGGACTCACAAGTGAAGGAGAAACTCAATCACAAAAATTCATAGCTGCCATAACAACTGTAAATTTGAATTTCAAATTCATCCGAATTTAAAATGCACCGGTTTCCATCAGAACTCTCCAATTAAGCGTGCTTGGGCGAGGGTAGTACTAGGATGGGTGATTCCTTGGAAGGTCCTCGTGTTGCACTCATTTTATTTTGCCCCTTTTTTTATTTTTTGATAATATTTATTTTTAATTTTTAGGCTTTTTGCTTTTCCGCTCTGCATCATTTTTTCGCTCCGAAAACAATCCGAGTCTAGAACTAGAGGTGCCATGCAGCATAGCGGGACCCGCACGTTCAAATTTATAGCTGTTATGGCAGCTATGAATTTCTGGGATTAAGCTTCTCCTTCACTTGCGTAGAAGATTCGGACTCTTCTGGCGAGTCCGTTCCAACAGCTTCTCATCCAGAACATCATGGTACAAATATAAGTTGTGTAAAGCCTCGAAACCATCTCCATGCTATACTCGAGCAATGCAAAATTCCCCTCTCCTCCGACACAAATGATCAACGACTATGATCCTTTTATCTGCTTGAAGATCCAGGAATGAGTAAGAGTAGATTCATATGCCCAAATTCTTAAAAATTAAAGATTATTTCTTGAGATTTTTTTAATCTCAAGCAGGAAAGTTTTTGTTTCAAAATTTCTTTTCTAGATGGCAGAGTTGAACATCTACATTAGGCTATAGACTTTGTCTTGTAGCTGTATGGATATCCATATCTTGGTTCTTGAGAGAGATAGGCGAGAGAAATGTATCAAAGAAAAAAAGTGGGTGTGGGTCATCAATCTTTTTGGGAGAAAGGAATTTAATCAGAAATTTTGGAAATACGGACGCATGGAGCTTCATCAATGCAGTTCTCTGTAAGGTGATACAACAAAATGGAAAAACAATAAGAAAGATGTGTAAGTTCTTGTTATTCATACTTTTCTTGTATGGAAGTATCGTTGGTGGTTAATGTATGCTAGGAGAGGGAAGCAAAGGATCCCGCATATCAAAATATTTGTAGCCCTAAAAAATTTAGCCTATCTCATGGCAATAGATGTAAAACGATTATTGTGGTAGGAGAGCTGATTATTTATATTCGTTACAAGTATCCACATTCTTTTGATTATTTGTTCTTTGTACAAAAATTATTGAGCATGGCTAATGTCGATCTATCAAGACAAGGACAAACAGAGATCATGTTATGGTGTATAGTGCATATTGCGATACCAATATGTAACGACCTACACAAGGATCCATGCAAGTATGTATTTAGTCCAACATTAGTTATTCGCCAGAAAGATCTTAAGTGCTTGTATAGGACTAAAAAAATCAAAAAATATCTTTTGTTTTTAGTTATTTTGGATGAGGTCTTAGATTGTGACAAATGCCATCAAAACGGTCCTTGCTCATGGCTTGTGTGGACTAGCATGGGCTCATTGAGGCTGACCACGATCCAATCATGATGTTTATGATTATATATGAATATATTTAGATCCTTAGCTTGAAAAGAACATCATGCCTTAAACACACACACACATACATAGAGAGAGAGAGAGAGAGAGAGAGAGAGAGAGAGTATATAAGGACTTATGCGAGCATGGTTATTTATGCAAAATTATGGAACTCAAAAAAAAAAAAACATTCTATCTAGCCATTTAGGATGTAGTCATGGACTCTAATAATACTAAAATATATATGATATTGTATCAAGATATCTAACAGTATATAATAGCTTCACTACACTGCAACGAACAAATAGATAAAAAAACTTAAGATTTCAGGCATGTCGTCATTAAAAAAAGTACTGGTCATTTTTTTTTTTTTGCTAGAACGGATGATTCATATCTTACGAATACGAATATTTTCAATAAAATCAGAAAACAAAATATTTCGGAGTGTTCGAAATAATTCTCCATCCTTAGTCCACATGGTACTATCTGTATGGCTGGTCACATAGGTGGCCATCCAATTTATTGCCCTATTAGCTTCATGAAAAATATGCTTGTCCTAAAAAAGAGGAGAAGAAGAGAGGAGGAGGAGGGGGAGGGTACTGGTCACCTCTTAAGGCACAAGCTTCTAACTCAACTTTTCTGTAAGATATGATGAACTTGATCGAATGGTGCTGGCATGTTGACAAATCCTTAAAAAGTCACATCAATGTACCTTTAGATTGTCCAATAGAAGAGTAGCATTTAGAGGAAGAATCGGTTTTAACCCTACCAAAGTTTTGACCTCCCTTGCACTGAGAAATATAAAAAATGTGTAGCAATCCTAATAGGTTAATGATATAAAGTTCATTATCTTATGCAGGTAAAATTTTTTTAAATAAAACATTAAAAAAATACATATTTTTTTATTATTTAGTGCATAAGTTACGAATTCTCAAATTATATAAATTTTGGTATAGAAATATTTTAAAAATCGTAGGTCACATCTTACTTCCCCAATCATCAAAATTGGATTCCATGTTATCCCATCAGGATATGACTTCATCTCACTTAAAATCCAGTCATCAACATATAAAAATAACAAACACCACACACGTGCTTGTGCTGCATGCCTGTTGCCAGGTCAAATTTCCATGGCCTTTATCCGATCTGGGCTTGTCAACCGGATCCCAGGGTATTATTTAATAAGATCTAGGAAAAGGTGAGTCCAAGGGGAGGTGAGACGCTAGAAGCCAGGGGGATCAATTCATGGCGGCCTTTCCTCCCCTATCAGGGCTTCCTGCTACTCTTATTAGTCGATTCCACCGGTCACGTGGACTCCCCCACCCAAGCTCCTCCTCTGTGCCTCCTCTTCCTCCACTCGCGATTCGAACTCGTTCTTCCCCTTCTTCTTCCTAACCCTAACCTTAGATCTCCTTCGATCGCCCGTCCGCCATTAATCTTCTCGGCAAGAGAGGGGAGAAAAGAGAAGCAGAAGAGGGGGTGGGGGTGGTGGGGGGGTGGGGAGGAGATAGAGATGGATCTTCAGACGAACCACTCCATGTTCGAGAGGCGGCCGCCCGCCAAAGATCGGGCCCCCGCCGTCCGGTGGTTCAAGGAATGGTGCGTTCGCGCCTCTTGTGATTTTGGTTTAGGGACTAGGGTTTTCTTGTGATGATCGCTTGGCGTGGCGTAGGGTTTGCGGGAAGTTTGGGGATGTAGCTTGTATCGTGTAAGAAAAAAGAAAGAAGAAAAACCGATTCGTTGGCAAATGTTTTGATAAGTCTGATTGATTTCCTTTGGGGTTCTTTGATCTAGGGTTCCGCAGGAAGTGGTGGCGACTGGTGGAAAGTGCTCTCTTTTGAAGTGGGTTACAGGTATCTTTGACCCTGCGATTATGAGGATTAGGGTTCTCTTTTCGATTGATGAAAGGTTAATTTTCTCGTTGTGAACTGATGGGATCTGAAAGAGTGCTATTTCTTCTCTTTTTATGCGCATTTCACAAGGTGATGGAACTTGTTCAGGGCAGGGTTGGGTATGTTAATCAAAATAGCCCGATTTCTAGGTTATTTGGGATAACTCGGATAGTTAATATTAAGGTCCGTCGTACCATTTCCGGTCGGTGTACCGATGGCGGCCCGGACCGGTATGTACCGATTCCGTATCAGTACGTACCGGTGCCGAATCGATCCCATAGCGGTACGGCAGTTCTACCGGTTTGTTTTTCGATGAAAAGCTTTCGGTACCGAATCCCACGCTGATCCAGTACCGGCCCTAGCCCGGACCGGATTGTACAGGCCGGTATGGCATACTCTGGTTAATATAATATTGTAAACATTCAAAAACCAACATTCTGAGTTGATCATTGAGAAAGCAGTTTGGGTATAAGAATAATCGTTAACCAAAGAACATGGGAATTGAGCACCTTTTATCTTGTCGTAGCTAGTTTACTGAATGGTTCTTGGCACAAAGTTTTTATAGAAACTTGGGTAAATCTGCACACCCAAAAGGATTTTTTCAATTTGAAAGCAATAAGACTTATTAGTATTTATGCTTGTGAGCAAATTAAAGTCTTAAAAGTTGCTTATGTGAAGCATTGGGGAAAAATGGGGAGGCTATCTTTATGCTTGTGAGCATTTTGATGAAGCATGGAGTGATAATATTCAAATTCCTGGCTTAGGAGGTCTTTCTGCTGGTTGGTTTGGCAATGATTTCTATGTGGCTATTAATTATTTCTCGCTTGTCCTTATATATTTTACATCTGTACGCAAGTTTTTAAATGCTGGAACAGCTATATGTGGCCAGCCAAATGTTTGATGGCATGTTTTTCTAGATATTTATTGATGTCTCTTGCAAAGTTAGCACTTAGCTTCTCCCATCGTGTATCCAGGTTTGTTGTTTCCTTAATAATTGATATGTAACCAAGGAACGGAACAATAGTGGACATGTTTAAGCATCTGCATTAGCTTGTCTTGCCTGATTGATATCTAATTAGTTCCCCTTTTTTAATACATGTTCTAGAGGATATGCTAAAGACTCTGAGAGAGAAATCTAAGGAACCACAAGCAGAAGAGCCAAAAACTGAACCAACCACTGAAGTTCTTTTCCTCTGCAGCTATGAAGGTTGTGGAAAAACATTCGTTGATGTAGGGGTTTTAAGGAAACATGCTCACATTCATGGAGAGAGGCAATATGTTTGCCATTATGAAGGCTGTGGAAAGGTAATGCTCATCATTATTGTTCAATGTTACTTTTGAAATGTAAGTATTTTGCATTACTCAACACCATTCTCCATATCAAATGAGTAAAAGAGTTCAACTAACTGCAGACTCAACTGCTCATCCTTAACATATACAATTTAATGTGTGCTGAATTGTTTTATATACATAACATATATGGATATTTACGTTTCCCCCCGTTTGTTCACTTTTTTTTTTAGTTCGTATATGTTATGTTGTTACTTTAATGTCTTCAACCTAAGATGATAAAATGCACTTGATCTAGATGTTAAGTTTTCAATAAGATGTATACCCGCTCTCCTCTTGAAATTTAAAAAGTTCTGTTCTTCGTTAGATGATCTTGTTTCATCCACATATTGTTTGATTATGTTCCTTTTCACTGTGATTGTGGCCCAATTGATTGCTAGGGACGTAACATTATATTTAACTTCCAGATTGTAGAATGCTTTTTTTTTGTTTTTTTGCTTTCTTGCATTTTTCTTCTTTGATATCGGCCATTCACTGCATCTTATATCTTGCTGGTGTAGTTTCCCATTTTACCCATCAATACTAATATTTATCATGCAAGAGTTACTGTGAAATATCCTAATAAAATATTGATCAATCAAGTCAATTCTCAAGTTACTTCTAAGATTCATGTTTATGCTTTGCAGAAATTCTTAGATAGTTCCAAGTTGAAAAGACATTTTCTTACTCATACGGGAGAAAGGGATTTTATATGTCCTTATGAAGGCTGTGGTAAGGTAGTTATCTTGTCCATTTTTCCATACACTTCTCACATTCTTTTGTTGTGGTGAAAAACCATCCTGATTATTTTTTCCATTCTTGTTGCTTGGGTACTTCTTGTTTTGGATAATGGGATGATTATCTATATGTTGGTGTTTGATTTTTTTTCTAAATATTTAACCATCATAATACGGTTTGGTGCCCAATTAGTTTTTTAGAACGATAAGAAATATATCAAAATTAAATAAGAAAGAGAAAATAACAAGGAGAATAAATGCAGAACAATTTGGAACTTTTTGTCATTCTATCAAGAAAATGATCGACTAAAAGCCAGATGAAGTAGATTTAACAAATTAAAGTCTTCCCTTCCGATTTAATTTAAAGTGATATCAAAATAAGAGGAGAAAAGCTCTTTAAAATTTTGTTTTATAAAGATGTTCCAAGTCAACCTCAGGTTGAGTCTTTTCAATTCATATTTTGCATCAGTTCTAATAAAAAAATATGGGATTAGAAAATTATTTTTATTTGAAGATAAGACATCTGGATTTAAAACTTAAAAAAATGTCTTAGAGAGAACATTTGAATTTGAAAGATTGTCCTATAATGGGATTGTTGTGCTTGAGGCTTGCAGTCATGCAATCTGTGATGTATCAAAAAAGAAAAAAAAAGAAAAATTCACATACAGTCTCCTAAATCATATTGGATAAAGTAATTGTTTGTGAAACTTACTGCAACTACGAATGTTCATAACTCTGTAAAAATCTTCTGAATATGTTTTATTTATGGTTTTCTCAATGGGAAATTACTTATGAGGAAGTTAGTTTATAATGTGATTCCTTGGGGGCAAATGTATCATATGGAAGGAGAGAGTTATGGCTAAAAAAGGAGTAACGAGAAGCCAATGAAACTATTATTGAAGCTTTCAAGAATTAGAGCATTTTGTAGGTGCTATGCTTTTCCAATAGGGGAGGTTTCAATTATTTTATCTGTGGTTGTGAGTGGAGCTCCATTTGGAACTGACAAGAAGTTTAGAACATTCTTAACTTTGTTTATCATCTCCTGTCATGCAAATGCTAAAGTTGCTCTATGATATTAGCTTGTTAAAAAATTTTGATTCACTCCTGTAAGTGGCTTTCATAATCATGCCATGGATTCACTGTCTGCGGTTTTTTTGTCGGAACCATGGGCAGCAGGTACTTCAAAAATGAGATGCTGAGGAGGATATAATTGGTTGAGCTAATGACAAAGGGGAGAGTTTGTGCATTATTCATTCATTTATAGATGTTGCTAGAGTTGGCATCAATTTGTCATCTTGTTGATGAAAATTAAATAGCAGAAAAATTACAAGGGTGTTTTGGGAATGTATTGTTTGGACATCATTTCTCGTAGATGCTGTCGTCATGTGTTACTTCTAAATTCATCCATACATAAAGAGTTATGATGTTGTTCTGAAAATCTTAATGCTTAAACATATATATTTTCTTGCCGACCAGCCATAGCTGGTTGTTGTCCCTCTCTGAAAGAGAGAGAGAGAGAGAGAGAGAGAGAGATCTAGGGTTTGAATCCTAGGGGTGGCATCCCCACCATGTTTCTCAAAAATGATACGCATATATTTTTTCAAATTCGGTAAGAAGCTTGTCTTCAGGAAAGTTTTATAGGGATGGGAATTTATTTTAGTGATGCATTTCATAATTGATTTTTTACCTCCATTTCATCCTCATCCCTGGTAATTCTATTCAGAGTCTGATTTTATATTTTCAGTTATTGTCACCCTCATTAATTGAGGAACCATATAAGGCTAATCTAATGACTGCTTTTATAGCTAACATCTTTGGTCTGTCATTCGATTTATGAATAGGTGCAATAGATATTCAAATTTGCTGGAATTCTTACTAAAATCACCCCATTTTGGAACTTTCTCATAGTTTAGGCATTGAACATTCTTCTGGCATTTTATTTATTTGCAAATTCTTCAATATACTTTCGACTTCATTTTGCCTGAGATCGATTCAGTTTACATATTGATAATCGCCATGAGTTTCATTCTACGCTGTGATGATTCTATTTGACTTATAAAGCTGTGAATTGCAGGCTTTCTCGTTGGATTTCAATTTAAGGGCGCATATGCGAACACATTCGCTGGAGAACTATCACATTTGTCCTTATCCAGAATGTGGGAAAAAATACACACATGAATGCAAGTTAAGAAGTCATATCAAGGCCCACCATGAAAAGGTAAGACTGCCTATTCACTCAGAGCTCTGGGTTGGTTATTTTCAGCCTCATGCTACATCACTCGCTGTTTTGGTCATTCGATGTTCTGCAGAAATACTTGTATGCTGCTAAAGCCTTCTAACTTCGTCAAGCATCAGTTTTTTGGTTCTTCAGACTAAAATAACATTGTCCTTAGACAAATAAGATTGACCTTCTTTTCTGTTTTAATTCTCTCTTCTAATTGATGTGTTGCATTTCATTGATTGTGTACACTGAAAATGAAAAAAGAAGTGAATAATGTCAACATAATAAAGCTCTTGATAGAATTAAAGTTTGCTTATATTAGAATATATCGACATGTTCGTGTGCTCTTCCATTGTATCAACTAGGCAGTGCTAGATGCCGTTCAACCTTTGATATTCTCTGGATCCTTCACCTCCAGATGGCCAATGTGCTGTGTTACTATGTTGAGGTGCCTTGCAGGATGATGCAGACCTCAGCCTCCTTGGAGTGACAAATCCTAGCATGCCAGGAGTAATAGCTCAAAAATTATGGAAGGCTACCAGATGACTTTCCAAACCATTGTTGCCAATGTCCCTTGATGGGTTTAGTCTAAGTTCAACTAGTCTCCGTCTGATGTAGCCTTGTAAACCATTAAAGGCTGCACATTGATTAAATAATAGAGTCAACTAAGATCAGATTAGATCTGAATCAAGATGCGGAAGGGAAGAATATAATGGATCAAGAGAAAGAATAAGAAGATAAAGGGAATTTTTTTTGGGAGGGGGGAGGGAAAATTGCCAGCTGCCAACTTCACTCCAATTTTAAGTCCCCAGACTACCCCTAGAAGCATGCAATTACTGTATATGGATACTGTAGGGTGAATAAAACTGTGAACAGTGTTGCTACAGCAACATAACCTCCTTAGTCATCTATTAAGGCTTCAGGCCAAAAGATCTCCGCTATAAATAAACACGTACCAACTAAAGATTAAACATAAACAGAAATAACAGCAAAAAAAAAAAATTGAAAACTAAATAGATATGTTCACGATTTTGATGACCCACAAACCTTAGATGTGTCCTTCGCTTCCATTGTGTACATCTCATCCTCAGTATCTTCTTAATGGCATAACTTGCACAGTCTTCATTGCTGGATCTCCAAAACTTGGTGATGCAAACTAGCATATGGCTTCCTTGCAATTGGATCATTGGACGATTGGCTCTAGTTCATATTGATTGACAATTGCACAGTATTTGATCATCTGTCATATGATGTGCAATGATGGTTCTGGTAAATCAACAGAGGATGGATCTTCAAAATACCGGATCTTGGCCAAGATCATTGAACGCCGGTGGATCCTCTCTTAAATGATCGGACACTCTGGACGCTCACATGATTGGTCAATAATTATTGAATATGAACTCTGTTGCTCCTATTCTAGATTTTCAGCTGATTGGCCTTCCTTTATCATGTTTGAGGATGATTCTTTCACCATAGGCTCCTTCTTGTGCAGATCTTTAATCATAGGTTCTTCAACTTGTTCTTCATGTGTCATAATCACATCGAAACTACAGAGATCCTTGCAAATATTACATATTATATTCTAGTCAAACTCTTCTTACAGAGTTTTGTTGGATGATGAAACTTCAATGGAAGGATATCATTCAAACAAAAGCCAACTAATTTGCAATGTCATCTAAATTTGCCTCAGGATGATTCTACCCTATCAAGGAAAAATCACCTCTTACATTGTGCCCTAATACTCTCTTGCTGTCATTATTGGATCCATAATTCTTTTTTGGCTTTCAATTTTTGAAGGACGTACATATGAAGGTTGCTATATGTGTAGCCACTTAGTATCAATGTAAAGCATTGACAGCATTAAAAATTTTCTCGTGATATTATACAAGACTCTTAGTAAAAGTTATTCTGAAAAATGCATCAGGATCCTGTCAAGTTATACTGACATATCAATGTTCTCTTACCAAGAACTAAACAAGATCATATAAGTTCCGTTCGTTGGTTCACAAATTTGAATCGTTGTCTAAAAATTAATCTTCGTATCTGGAGCTGATTGTACAAGGGACACATCTCTAGTTCTTTGTCCTCAATGATAAAAAGAAAGATTTCTACTTCATGAAGCAATTGAAAACAAGAGAGAGCATTCTGTTTGAGTGCAGTTCAAGTGTAAGACAGATATGATGCTCATTGATGTCATGCTTTTCCAGCAGCTTTTGTTGGAATAATAATATATGTGACATGCGAGTAACTTTTCTGTTGCTTGAGAATGAGGTATCTCATGCTGCTCTTGTTGGACCAATGATGTATGTGACACATCAGATGAATAACATTTCTAAGTCAGTCGAGGATAAGATATCATATGCCAGCCTGGCAGTGGCATGGTATGTACTCTGCCATGCCCAGTCTGAGTCATGCATCTTAGAAAGGCACTGGCATAGTATTACATATAGCGAACGCCATGCCATGCTGACCACCATATAATTTCATGAATTTACTAAATACCATTTCTTTTCTTTTCTTTCAATGATAAGTCAAACCTCAACCAAGGGGAAAACTGCTGGTGCGGTGTGCTGCATACATTTATCTGTTTACTTGTTGTCCTACGTACAGAACATCTTGGTATTGACTTGTGTGCCCAATTTACTTCACAGAACTCGGTGATCGATGGAATGAAGCACGCACCAGCAGCAGAAAAGCTCCATAGTACCCCAAAGACTCCTGCAGCGGCTTATGGTTCTGCTTCCTCTGAGCGCCCTTATGCCTGTCCATATGAAGGCTGTGGTAAAGCATATATTCATGAGTACAAACTGAACCTCCATTTGAGAAGGGAACATCCTGGCCACAATTCAGAAGAAAATGGCAAGCCCGCGCCTGCTGCTGACCATGCGATGGATGAAGCCAGCGATCAGGATGCTTATATTGTGAAGGGTGGTGTTGGCAAGAACAATAAAAGAAGCAGCAAGGCCAATCAGGAGCAGAAGATGCCGCCTGCAAAGATGCAGAATCGGAAGGGCTCAAACTCGGCTTCTATAAATGTTAGCACTGTCAAGAAGCAGTGGCCACGCAAAGAGGTTTATGAAGAGGATAGTGAGGAAACGGAGGAAGATCGAGACAATGTTGAAGAGGATGGGTGGAGGTATCAAGGTACAAATGGCGATGATGAGGAGACAGAGGATGAAGACTAGGTCTTGGCTTACAGTCTGGTACGAACATTTTCACAGATGTAGTTGATGTCCATAACTGGTTTCATGTTCGACCAGAAATAAGTTAGTTGGCAGTATTGTGTTTTTTCCCCGCTATTATTGAATTTTGGTTAGATTCTGTTGAATGTGGATACCAAGTTGAGAGGACAAAATAGCAGACACAATAAACCTTGGTAAGTCTTATCCAGTCAGAGACTGGGTCTACTTGCATGTATATGATTGCACCCCTGTGCTTGGGTGAGATGTTGGCCCGTCTGCTAAGATTTCCAGCAACAGTTGTTAGGCTTGCTGTTCTTTAATTTCACCAAACTGAAGCTTGTTCACGTTTACCCTGTGAAGTAAAATGGTAGTGCCCATGCTCGTAAGAGCTTAATTCTTGCAATCCAGGGAATTCAGGGGCCCAATCAGGAATATAAAAACAAGGGGCCAAGCTTGAGGTCTTGCAGTGGACTAGAAACTCATTGATTGGGAGCGGAGACAGCAACTTATTAATGAAGTTAGGTAGGCCAGAGTTATTGACTATATTGTGCACCACGAAGCAAGATTTTTCGAAGTGCTTCAAGAAAGAAAAGCCTTCCTGCTTAACCCTGTGGAGGAAAGGAAGCTCTTATGAATGTGTCACAGATTGTTGCGAAGTTATCCGAGAAACTTGAAGCCCATGATCTTATAAATGAGCTCACCATAACATGTAACGTTTTCCTAACACATATCCTAAAATCCCTAGAGCTAACATGTAACCAGATACTAGGCTCATGAAAAAGAATTGCATGATGGGTTTTGCTGTATTTCCGAATCATGAAGGGAAGGATCTGATATGCTTGGTTTCTGACAAAAATTAGAATTGAAATTGAAATAAATTAGAATAGAAACCGGAATGGCCATATATTTGACTCATATTTGGAATTAGAATTGAAATGAGCGATTTCCATTGTTGTTTGATTTATTTAAAAATAAAAATTGGAATCAATTCAAATTTTCAATTTTACCTTTAAACTAAAAATCTTTAAAAATTAATTATTTTTATTTATTTTTATATATTTATTTTATTTTATATTCAAAATACATATCAAGAAATTTTGAAATTGAATATAATTTATTAATTTGGATTATCACGGGGCAAGTGCAGGTGATTTTCTCCTAACTTAGGTCCAAAACTCTCAGCAATAAGCAATCATTTATCAAAGATATCTTTCAAAAAATATTGTGCACGACAAAATATGATAACTAGTCAGATTTTTCAGTGAAGATATATTAGTTAGAAAGATTGTATAGTTGCTAATTTCAAAGCACATTCTATCATGGCTTTATGCACAATTGATTATAGCAAAATAATCGCACATATAAAAATTTTCATGCAGCCATGTAGTGCTGAATTTTACCCACTGGTCCTCTTCCTTGTGTTATCAGTTCCTTGATTTTTTTTCCCTCCCAAAAAGGCTCACTGCTGCATGATACCCCAAATGCAACCACGGTTCGCGGTTTCAAAATTAATGAAATATTTAATCAAATTGTGTGCGAGCCGCACGATGGGGCAACCGAGCCTCTCATGGCAAGCCTCATCCATCCATCAATTCCCAAAAAAAGCCAAGCACGTAGCTCATTGTCCAGAAGCCACAATAACCACTGCCTCAGTAATTAAGATTAAGGCTTCATTTGGCATAGCTTTTGGTAGGCCAGAAAGCACTTTCTAACAGCAGTTGCTAGATAAGACTTTGCCCGTAGGTCGATTTTTTTTCTCTCCTTTGGGAATTGATCTAGTCTTTCAATCTCTAAGTGATTCTAGGTTTTTAATTATTTCCAGTAAATGACAAGCTTGCCTTACTTGTAACCACTACAGTGGTGAAATACATGAGGACTGGACACGGGGTGGCATATTGTTTGATCAGTTAAAGATCAACTTTTAGACAAATACATGGTGCTTAACAATCTACTTTTATCGAAGTTAGATGCAACAGCAGAAGTGCTCAATTCTTCTACCCCCACCCTGCCAAAAAATAAGAAGCTAAATTCTTCTCAAAAAATATATGTAATGTATCCTATTCTATCTTTCTAAATAATAGTCTTGTAACGCCGGCGCATACAAACAACAACCAATCTCTCACTTCAATTGTGATGGACCAGTTGATGGTGATAATAAGAAGCTGAAATATCCAGTCACTGTGCCATAATAGTTAGATGCATCAGTGGTAAGCAGGCGAAAACAAGGAACATGTGTTGACCCTTTGATGCCTCCTAGGTTGAATACAAGAGCAATCTAGAAGTACTTCATCAAACTAGCCAGCACGAAAACCTTTATTTTCCTTCAAACCACCTCTCTTTTTTTTTTTTTTTTTGCTAAGGTGCGTAGATCATACCTGACGAGTATGAATACACATAATAAAATCAAAAAACAAAATATCTTGAAGTGTTAGTGGCAACTCCCCATCTCCAGCCCACAAAATACTAACGGAGTGACTGGCTACATAAGCAGCCACCCAGTCCGCATCCCTATTAGCTTCACGGAACTCGTGCTTGGCCTGGAAGTTCCCTCCAGTCAAACTACCTCTTCAGTTATCTAAAATACCACAAAAACTTTTTTTTTTTCCATTTTCCAAATTTTTTTTTTCCTTATCTATCCTTACAAATTTATAGCTCATTATATATTTACCTCCAAAAATTATTATTTATATGTCTCTTAACAAGTTATCCTTTTTTTTTTGGCATGGATGCCTCTTTCATTGGATTTTTGACTATGCTTAGTATCATTTGACACTATTGCCATTTTATGTTCATACCCATATTCAATTTACATTGGGAAGATCTATATCTTTATATGAATTCTTTAAAAATATTAATGCAGAAGAATAATCAAGTCATTTTATACTTAAAATGGTTATTTATTAACACAATCAGTTAGAAAGCTAATACGAAGAGCATCCATACAAAAACAGAATAATATTAGAATTATATATGTAAATATAAATTTTTAAAAAATAAATATATAACTTTTTTCCCGTAACCATCTTTTCCATTTATTAGGAATACTTAGTTGGTGAATATCTTTCAGGCAAGGCCCGGACTGTCGGAATTTTGTCTAGCTTCACGGCCAGGACCGACGGTCCTTTACAGAAATAAATAAATAAATAAGCTATAACCAAGCGGCGGTTGGTGGTTCTCATGAAACCATATCAATGTGATTGGTTGGCGAGCTACGAGGGTTTCGTTAGGGAGCTTTCTGTTTGGTTTGCCTAATTGGATGTCCTTTGCTTGGGGTCCATGCCACTGCTCGTTATTAAAAAATAAAAAAAAAAAGTTGGTGAAAGCCCTTCTAGAACTCACGTGACTATTGGCATTAGAATATAAAACCATAAACAACAAACCTAAATCCTAATGATATAACTTTGCATTTGGTAACCTATCAACATTAGCATCCAATTGTCTTTGCCAATCAATTTCTATTTCGTTAGGATTTGGCAGTTGATAGCGCAAATTTTATTTTATTTTTTTTTAAATTAGAGAAAATTTCTATTCATGAAGAAATTCTATATTTTTATTATGACATGTTACTGGTTCATAGGTTGTTTCATATGTCTTTGGAACATTTATGCGAATCGTGGGATCCATAGATGGAGTGAATATGGTTTAAGTGAATCTTAAGTTGTCTGCCACTCGCCAATGCATGATATTTTGCACATAATTTGATATAGGAACATTCCTTTTAGTAGGATATCATAGGGGACCTTGTATATTGCTAGCTTGCATTGTATATGATATCCTATTCTTTCTAATCAAGATAATTATTTTTTTAAAAAAAGCATAACCAAGAGAAATGAAACGTGTATTACAGGGTTCTAAGTCATAACCGCAGTTAGGGATGTTAGATCATCAAAAAAAGGACCATGAGTAATGATTCTAGAAGCTAGAGACCTTATATCTGAGATAATGATAGCATTATATATGTTACTATTTTCATTCTATTTCATAATTAATTTTCTTTAAATTTAAACTAAGTTATTAAAAAAATATTTATATCAAAACAATTTCAAAGTACTTCTGTGCTCTTTTCTTTCTTCATGCATGGAAATCCTCATGTTTTTACCTTGCCAAGTATTTGTCATTTTTAACTGCACCTTGCTAGTTTTTGTCCTGTACGTATAATATGTCTGCAATAGAAGGAAAACAAATAATCAAATGAATCCCATGTGTCATAAAGAAAGAAAAAAAAAGAAAAAAAATAATCTTCTGCATGCAGGAGCCTCAATTTAGGCTGTCTATGTGCAACATTACCATAGTCCTTTTTTTTTCTTTGATTTCTTTGTTTTGGGATGTTTAAGTACATTTCGATATCAATGATAAGCTAATGAGGAACTAAATGAGGTGGCGTCCGGAAACCTGCATGCATATCGAAGTCTCAAGACCTATTTGAATTGAAACAATGTGCAATAAATATCCACCAACTTAGCCACTGACCAGCCATAACTATCGAACCCAGATGATTAGATAACCCCAAAAGCACATCAACGGCCCCTCCCTCCCTCTGGAAGCACCTCAGCCAGATCCCAAGCTTTACCGTACGTTGAGCTGAGGCCATGAGGGGATGGTGGGTAGGTAGCCCTTGCCATCTCTGTTTCTTTCTTGGCAGTCCCACATCCCACCAAGAAGCAGCGAAAAGGGTGGTGTAAAAAGAGTTTAAAAAAAAAAAAAAAAAAAAGAGAGGCAGGCGTGAGCTCAGATAGAGGAACTCAGGAGACATTCGGTGGTCTCCCACGAAGGCCATATTAAATGCCCCACTTGACCCGGGAATAAAGCTGCCGCTTCCTTCCACCTTGTATTTGTAGGGCCTTCAGGCCCTTCCCCCTGGTCTCCATGGTTCCTCCTCACACGTACCACCTCTCTCCTTCCTTCCACAGGGAGGGGGGTCACGGGCCACTTGCTTGACCTGGTCAAGAGGGCACCAAGATATAGGAATGGATGGATGCCAGTTTGGTGAGAGTGGTACTGGTTGCAGATGAGCATTTATTGAATCAAGTACACACTCCTGCTTGCTGGAGTTAGCTTGTGAGGTTAGCTCGGCATCTCATTACTCCACAGCTGATTGTTCTTTTCCTCCCCTCTCCTTTTACCTCCCCCTTCTTGAAGGTTTGGGAGTTGTTGGGGGTGGTGGTGTGGTCCATATGTAGCAGGGACTGGCAGGTGCCCGGAATCATAAATAACTTGACCTTGACACCAAAGTTACGTACCTGAGATATTTATTTCAGGGGATAACTAGCTTTAGCAATTGACTCCAATCAATCATTCTCATCTTTAGTTTTTTTCATGAATATGTGGAGAGTCGCTTCGAATATTCAACATTTATCTCAGATAAGTGGCAGTTACTTTAATCTTCTGCACCCTGAGTAAGAAACTTGATTCTAGTTGGAAAGATAACCATGAAATCTAGATTTTTAAGGTAATTTTGGCTGTCATTTAATCACAAAGATGAGCATACATTTCGTTGCGTCTAAATGTTTTAAGTCCTAATTCTCAATGCAGATCAACCGTGATTGCTGATCCACGACGATCTCTCACGTGTCACTTCCCTATAATCTATATTAATTTAATGTTGTATACTCCCACATCACTGCACCAACCAATTGTGTATGCAATTTATAATATTGCAACTGTCCTAATATACGGCTGATGTTTGGACATTGATTTGACCTAAAGGTGGCCATGGCTTTTGTTGTCATCAAACTTCAATCATTGTAGACATCCAAGACTAGAGTTGTTATCCAACGCTAATCCATATCTTTCATCACAATTATATCACCTAACAGCAGCAATAAAAACAACATAACATCCATGCAGGAATGTTCGTGTTATCTCTAGTCATGTCAGCCAAGTAAAACAATTCACAACTATAAACAAACAAAAAGCCATCATTCCCAACAAAATAATTAATGAGCATGGAAAGAATGTTAATTAGGAAAGGCAAAGAGGCTAACAATCGACTGAATCGAGCATATGTAGACTAAAGATCATAATTCACACCCCATATCAACAATATTGGATTGCCTCCTTGGTCGAGAGAATTCCATGCATCAACAAGGAATAAAGAAGTCATTAGTAAATAAAGCCCAACTTGTTCCACAACAAGAGGAGGGGTTGATGGAAGAGAAGGGTTGGTCGCCAAACAAGGTAGATTCTCTCCTCCTTTCTCTTACTCCCACACCACGCACCAAACACTGGCTAGGCTTTCTAGAATCCTTAAAAGGTGGAGTGAGTGCGAGGTGTTAAAAAAGAGAGGCGGTGGGAATGAGCTGTAGATAGAGAGAAAGGGACAGCGATGGAGATAGATAGATAGATAGAGAGAGAGAGAGAGAGAGAGGATTATAAACTAATATAGAAGCTAATATATTAAGTCATAAACTAATAAGTGAATAGAGAAATTTATAAAATGGAACAGGAAATACTCACGTAGCAGTAGACCTACCAACCAAATCCGGCTCCCAAGGTTTGCAACCACTAGCGCCCTCAGCACCAACTCGGTCAAATGGACCAAGGGGATCGAGTCAATGGGCGCTCCCCGCAACCTCCCCTCCTCTCACATAAATCCATCCCCCTCTCGCTTCCCTTCTTTCACTCCTCCATCCCACCCACAAGAAACGAGAGACGAACCAACGCCAAAACCGGAACTCCTCCCCTCTCTCCTCCTCCCTTCTTTCGGCTTCTCTTCTCTTGGATCTCTCCTCTCTCTTCTCGCTAGTTACTAGCACTGCACTATTACACTATGGGTAGGTCTCCATGTTGTGAGAAGGCTCACACCAACAAGGGAGCTTGGACAAAAGAGGAGGACCAACGGCTCATCGCCTACATCAAAGCCCATGGAGAAGGCTGTTGGAGATCCCTCCCCAAGGCTGCAGGTCTCTTCTTCTTTTCTAACTACAAAAAAAAAAACGAAAGAGAAACCCATTTACAGGTCTATCAAACAAATTTTTACTAGTGAAAAATGTGTTCTTGAATTGTTTTTGAGATTATAGGTTTGCTTCGATGTGGCAAGAGCTGCCGTCTCCGGTGGATAAACTACCTCCGGCCCGATCTTAAGCGTGGTAATTTCACCGAGGAAGAAGACGAGCTCATCATCAAGCTCCATGCCTTGCTTGGTAACAAGTATGCATCATGTTCTCTTAGCCCATACACTTCACATAGTTCTCGAAGCTATAGGTGTCTTTTTGTTTAAAGACTTGGATGTATAATATCTTATCATTAAAGGCTTGGATGGAAGTTATAAGAAAATTTTTAACGGTATTGTTTATCTCAAAATAATTTTATAAAGACATTAATTCTTACGATGTAGTTGCTAATTGTGATCACAGATGGTCTCTGATAGCCGGGAGGCTACCAGGACGGACCGACAACGAGATCAAGAACTACTGGAACACCCACATCAAGCGGAAGCTCCTTTCCCAAGGCCTCGACCCCCAGACTCACCGGCCGGTCCGCTGCGCCGCCCCCTTCGCCATCCCTCAGCAACAAGAGGCCCCCACCGCCGTCGCCAAGCCCGTGAACTCCGCCGACGAGGGCCAAAGCTGCGGCACCAGCCTCGACGAGGACCGCATCCCGGACCTCAATTTAGCCCTCTCTATCAGCCTCCCTTACCACTCTCCCAGAAGGTCCTCCTCACCTTCAGAGGCCTCAGCAACAACACCAGCCGCAGCAACGTCCAGAAGTAGTTACCCTCAACCCATCTGCTTATGTTGCCATCTCGGATTTCAAAGCAGCGAAGCTTGCGGTTGCCAAACTTTTCCAAACTCACACTCGCATGTCTATAGGTACATTAGACCATTGGAAGAAGGGCAGCACATAAATTACTCTAGTAATTAAGCTTGTGTTGCACTCTTCTTTCTTGATCATATTAGCCCACAGAGATGAGAAAATATGTTTTGGCTCTGACATGCTCTAGACCAAGACTCCCCTCTGTTCATATCATACACTATTATTGTATGCAGTCTTCAGTAGTTTGGGTGCACAAAAACCGAAGCTAAGCATGATAAGGTTTGTGTGAAACCAAGGGCCGGTGGCTGGTGGTTTTTATGGGTGCTTGGTTCTTCTTGCGTTGGAGGCATCTGATGATCTGAAGTAAGAGAGGGTGTGAGAGTACATGTGAAGTGTCTTTGATAAATAAAGAGGAGAAGGGATGTGGTGGTTAAGGGTTGGCAAGGGGGTGGCCGGAGTTTGTCATTTGCGGTGGAGTGTGGCGGTTGGTAGCCTAATAATAGTTTAATCATGGATGTCGCGGCTTCACAAGGCCGGATGGGGTCGGCCCCAGTGGGAATGAGGGGCTTTTAGTATGAGGCTCTCTGCTCACCAACTTGTTGCTTAGGTTCCATACTAACTTTTATCATAGCTCAGAATGTGATTTGTCCCGTAGCAATATATAAAGGAAAAAGTCTGCAATAGGTTGTGATATGCTGATATAAACATTAACACTACGATGCCGTAGAGATGGGAATTAATAACTGCAGAAATATAATAAATGAGCAATATTTCAGCATGACAGGCACCAACCCAGGTCTAGTTGTTAGTGAGTATAATCACCACAGGAAATAATGATGATGAAACCTTATAGTCAGTGTAGTTCTCATCCATTTCATGTCCTTAATAAAATGAATACAATGAGGGTCTGCCCATCTTTTTCAAAAAAAAAAGAGAAAAAAATCATTGAACCGTACGTAGTCAATAAATATTATACATAACATTGGTTCTTTTCCCCTTTTCAAGTGTAGCTTTTTACTTCGGTTTTGAAGTTACAACAATAATTGATACCTCTGGCCATTATTTTATGCTCAAAAACTAACCGAAGAGGATCCCAACTCTTACCAATTCAATTAACCATCCACGTTAATAAGCAATTTGAAGTAATTCTAGGCATTGAAACTTCTCATGTTGTGTATGTTTGAAGATATGAATGTCACCAATAGGAATAAGATGGTACAGAAAGGAACCCACAATTTTATAAACACCATGGCCTCTAGAATTCTAGGCAAATGGGGAACAACTTGCTGCAAAAGAACCGATGGTGCAACATCGGCCACAATTGATAGGAAATCTGTGGAGTGTCAAATGCCACCTGACCATCAAACATGTGGATGGAGATTTCTCATATATCAATCCTACAGCATCTACCATTGTCAAAAAAAAATAAATAAGGACAAAACTATTCCACCCAAGTATTCCTTCTTTCCCTCATGCTCATCAATGATGCAAGGGCATGGGTCCACCACAATCCCTTCTCTACCAACCTAGTTGTCTGTTGTTGGGATTGGAAAGCAAAGGCCTGGGAAAGGATCCATGAGCGGCAGTAGGTGGTGGTTGGTAGCTCCATGGCATCATCCATTGCAACTACCAATGTCTTTCTGTGCTCTCCATGAATTCCGGCTTATGCTTCTCATCTCTTTTACCTTTTCCTTGCCTGTGAATGTCCTTTTCTCTAGGCTTTGGGGTGAACGAATGGCTCCTAGAAGAAGATGTGGGGTTGTCTTCTAGAAGGCCAAATCCCCCACTCAAACTCAAGCCTTTTTGAAACATATGGGGATAACTTTATTAGGCCGGAAACCATCCCCATCAACCATTGGAAAATTTTTACAGGTAACCAGGGATGTGATAAGATATATGGTTCCCATATTGGCACAGGTTAGCACGTGGACAATTTGAGGTTGTGCAACTCCGCACGCTTTGGGGACAAACTTGCGTCAGCTCACTTTGGCTCATTCATGATTCACACAATTTAATTAAGTTTGGACAGATGGTGCAAGCAACACAATTTGTCATGGAAATCTTGTAGCAGGTTCATGACACCCATAACAAAAACTTTCTTTTTGAGCTCTCAGGGTTTTGGCCAACATGTCTGTTCTCTATAGTTATTGTTAAAGCTCTGATTGATTCTCTCAAGAATTTCTTATCCTTGGTTGATAAAATTCCCAGTTTGGATAGAGTCTTGGATCCTCTGCTTACCTACCAACTTGTTCTGCACATCATATGCTGGTGAGCTGTAGAGATAAATGAGGGGTGTCGCCTTGCTTCTCCATGACACCATCAACATGGGAATCTTCTGAGTTCTGAGCACTTGCCTGCTCTTGTTTTTCTCGTATTCACTACGGAGAAGTTAGGTGCATTTGGGGTGAGACAAGCATAGAGTCTTGTTATGTTACTCTGCCAAACATTGGGGACCTGAGTCCTGAGGAGACATGGATTAGGTCAGTTTGTGTTTGCAATCAGTTTTAATGAAAAAAATTACCCAAGCTGGAGTACTTGCCATAAAATCTGGGCCATCAGTCCTGAGAATTAGTTGCGCAAAATGTTTAATGCCTCCACTTAGGAGAACATGCATGCTTTCATCTTTTGAATGATATGGATGCAAAATTTTGTGCAAATGCAACAACTCAGGACCTTTTCTAAAAAGCTACATGAAATATGTTATTTTAGTTCATTGGCTTTACATTAACATCCAAGAACTATGTTCTTACATGCTCTCTTATTTAAGTGCGAGCATCATTGTCAGACTAAGGATCTAAAATTCATTTAAATTCGATCACGATTACGAAAAATCTAATCACAAACACCACGATTAGCTCGTGGTCAATCCAAATAGCCCAAATGCTGCAGCATCCCTCAGTCTGTATAGGCTATGGGTCGGATTCGCTTAGATGCTATTTGTAATAATCCAACATCTCATCTAAAAAAAATTAGTTGGAAAGTGTTATGTTGATTTCTTAGCCTTGTATAAGTATCCAAGTGCATAGTTGATGTAAGACTAAATACAGACTGCAGGGTACTTGCAGCAAAATTGACATGCAAGCCAACTTGGAGGCTGCGCTTTGGGTGTTGCCAAAAGTGGGAGCAAATTTGACACAAGCCTTGGCTCAATCTGCACTACAAAGCAATCATATGGATCGGCCACTTGTGCTGCAAGGTCTAATGGAAACAATTGATCAATAAACATCACACATATTGGGTGAGGTTGAGTCCATGGTTGGTGAGCCAAACTGCCATTTGATTTCCTTCTCAACAAGCATGGAGATAAATATAATCTCCATCTGCTATATATTTGCGACAAACCGTCACACTAAAGACTCCATTATATTGGAGCTTTCCCTACCTACAAAAGCAGGATGCTGTCAACTAGATCCCTTATGGTTTGACAGGCCACCCAGATTAGTGTTTCCAAGGCTGTCTTCGGCTCGGAATACTGTGTGCTTGTGTTCGTCTGACAGGTTATTTATATTCTCATGGATGGCCACAGTAGAACTTTTCATTGATATCGACAATGCAGTAGCCTAGTTAGGTATCATAAAGTTCCAAAGGTTGGGAAGGATTCTACTGTTCCTGATCCAATCCAGCAAGTAGGTGGGATTTGATGAAGGCAGCGTAGAGGAAGACGCAAACCTCCTTACCTAATACCTAAGATTGGTGACATGGTTTGAGTGCTTTAATCTTGCAATTACGTCAGTGTTGCAGTGACGAAGTAACCAACCCAGCAAAGTTAGGTTAATGGAACCTTCCGAGATTCTTATCATTGACATCACGAGGAACACCTAACATAAGGAGGAGGAGGAAAGATGAGTTTGCCAAATACCTATCTCCTTTATCATTCTCAAATAATGCTTATCTATTCCATCCGTGTAGCTTTTACTTTACCTATCAGAAAACCAACATTTTAAATGCTCGAACTGAACCTTTTGATATGTAGACTGCTACTTCTCTATGTGCAATAGAGAGTCAAATCGCATTCTATGGAGAATCCAAGTGGAACCCATAGGATAGAAATTTGGAGAGGCTTATTTTCCTTGATCTTCTTCTTTCCCAGAGATGATCCAAAGGGAATGTCAGAAAAGATTAAATGTCCCTTAAACTTTCTCCTTTTCTTGGCAGACTCTTGTGTCCGCTAATGACTTTGGTGAAAGTTAGGTTAGTTTGCACTTTCTGGACGCGGGTCAGCTGTGTCAGCTCAAACATGGTTTGGCCTCGGAGCTGATGTGTCAGATATTCATTGGCTGGGGACTGCAGGACCTAAATCCCACACAGGTTAGACCCATGCAATTGCAACTCTTGACCACTGTGGATGGCCGCCTATGGATCCTACCAAACTGGCCAATATTTGACTAACATCTCGGGAGGCAAGAATTTCTCCGAGCTGCTCTAGAATATTGGAAATTAGAGCTCCTGGTCTCAACCATCAACCTATGAACAGCCTCACTTAAATGACTCGCGGAAAAAAAAATTTGGGTTCTTTAGTCCTGTACAAATTCCCAAGATCTTCTCGGCGAATAACCGATGTAGGACTAAACACATGCCCGCATGGGCTCTCACACTTTAAGGCCTTAATGTACTATGCTTATAAAATAATAGAAATGGTAATGTCATCGATAGTATTATAATCTCTGAACAATGTTTTTATGAAATAACACCTGAGGAAATGGTCCTCTGATAGAAGATATAAAGCAAATAGTAATCCTAAGGTCCATTTGTTTCTCAGATACATGGACATCGCTACCATCATAACATACTGCAAGCGCAGAGCATTCCCTTTAAAATGGTGAAACATTGTCCTCATAAGTTGTATACGGTTTCCTCCTCACCCTCTACCATCTTCATTTGCTTTGTCCTCCTTTGCAGGTTACCTGTTTGGAGATAAACAAGGAGCCTGCACTTGCCAGCAAGCTAAAAATGGATCAGGTTTTGCCCTGAAACCAACCTGAACTGCAGTTAAATGAACTATCTAATAAGTGAAAGCAGCTCAAGTTGGTAACCAGCAATAGAAACATTTCCCTCCATCAGCTGCAAGACTTATATGATCAGTTACCAGTTCACAATTTTCAGTTGCCCGGCCAATCGGAGAGCTTGTAATAGCAGTCTGGATGATATTGATGAAACAACAAAAGCATACTCCCACCTATCGCAAGCATCGGAGAACAATTAAGCATCCAGATAGCTCATAATAATGGAGATTGACTGATCTAAGAGATCACAAATTCTATAGTCTTTTAACTGCATGAATGCAACAAGAAACCAGAATGTAATATGGAAGGGAGGAGTACAGCATGATGAATAATGTATGCAGCTGACAAATCCAATGCGAAGGAATTTACTAACCAGATCATAAAAACAAAAAGGCCGGGCCCAAGTGCATGAGGCTCTGGCCATTGCGGAGTCTAAAAAGGATCGGATTGATATATAAAATAAAATAACTTAACATTTCCGTACTTCAAAACTTTTGTTACAATGATACCCATCTTGTTTACTGTACTTTTTGTTTAAATGAGACGTTAAGGCTTCTAACTTTCAAAAAAAAAAATGCATCAAACCAAAGTTTTGAGTTAAAATTTCAAAGGTATCCATCAATTATATGAGAAATGTTTGTTAGTGAAAATTAGAAGTCAGCATGGTGCAAACATGAACGGACGATAGGAGCCACTAACGACCCTTTCTCTTACTCTTTTCTTTCCTTTTCTCTTACTCTTTTCTTTCCTTTCCCTTTCTTCTTTCCCTTGCCAATCTTCTTGAGGCAAGCATCATTGGTTTAATTGGAGCTGGCAACGACAGATGCTTCACAGTCAGCACACCTTAAAATGACCTTCGCTTGTCTTCAACACAGTGTCTTCTAATTTAGCTTTCGCAGTTGATCATTATTCTTTCCAGCATTCTTGGCAAACAGCCCAAGAATCAACCCCTGACATCATGAATGCCAGGATATTTGAGACATGGTTTGTTCAAATGGTATGTAAGAACAAAAGGATTATGGTGAAAGATGACCTCTTCTATTTTCGTTTGCGCTATTTGCTTCTGATTTTTTTCTTGCTACTTTTGCCGCACCAAGTGGTATTCTGTGCTTTTTAGGAGGCTGTTGAGAAGAAAATGCAAGAAGTTACAGATGGCCTGATGATTGCTGCTGATTTCAAGGATCTCCAAATGTCTCAAAGAATCCTTACCTTTCCACCCAAAGCAACCACATTCCAGTTTTCCATCTGCTTTCTCTCCTTCAGGACACATTGGAGGCACCTTCACAAATTAGAAAGAGTAAGATGATTATTACTGCAACACAAACCAAACGTAATTCTCGCTACTTTAGAACATGATAAGTCAAAATATGGCAAACTTACAACTAAAGGAACCGGAATACAAAATCATGTACGGTGTTGTCAGATTTTCAAGAGCGAAGTGTCTCCATATTTTGAAATAAAATTAAGTCAGATTTGGCACAATTCAACAACTAACAAACCAAGCCTGCAACAATAAATTCTTTGCAAGTCAGAAGAACTTGACAAAGTCCGAAGCTCAAGAAACTAAGTGTGGTGAGACTGCTATATCAACTCTCGTTTGGTCAAATGATAGAATGATGAGGTGCCAGTGAGCAAGTGGTTAACATCCAAGATTCAGCACGTATCTGAAATGGATGCTGAAAGTTATGGTCGCCAGACTCCCATTTTCTGATACGTGGCTGCAGGGCTCCACTTCATCTTCATATGCTCACTTGAAGACCTGCTTGCTACTTCTTACGCTAGTAACCCAATTTCCTTTTCTTTATATCTACATTCTGGTACTGTTAGATGCCATAGTTCTTGCATTCAGTGCCATACTTGTGGCCAATTCTCAAAATATGCAATTTGGTGGATAACTTTGGCTTTTTTACCTGCACATAATGAACAAATTCTAAAGATTCCACTGTTGTACCACTGCATTCCACTATTGTATGCCTAATTTGAAATTATACTAGTTGTTTTGAAGGGCAAGTGGCCACCAAGCATAAAAAATCGATGCAACAATATTTACTAGAAGGCATGTTTTAATCAAAGGTGTATTAGTCAAAAATCCAATTGTACTAATCATAATGATGATATTGATATTGATATACTCCTACTTATGCATATGGGACCTATTGAGCTACTCTGTTTTCCTTATAAGAAAGTTCAGCTCAAAGTTTTTAACCTTATACTTTCCAAATAAATTGATGCAATATGAATATAAAATAATAAATAACTCAACATGTTTGGTCAAATAACATTCCTGTCCATGTTGGATACATCCCTCATATATTTTAACTAGAATTTCTTGATACACTGCTACACATAGAGAGAGAGAGAGAGGAATGATAATTCAACACAAAACAAATTGGCTGACTTCTACAATTCACCTAAAATTCATGTCTGATAAAAATGTAACAAGAGGATTTAGTAATATCTATGTAAGTTAATTTTAGCAATTGCACAATAGTTGAAGTAATAATATGCATAGAACTCTGCACTCCATAAGCTTTTGTGTAGGAATCAGCAACAATGCATGACTTCTTTTTCTGGCAGTTAGGAGATGGCCTTCCCCCCATCAAATGCTTGAAATCTTAACATCAGCCAATTATTAAGCATTTGTGCATGATTCCCATAATCTAATATGCATATACATATACATATACATATACATATACATACATGCATACATATATATAATACACACAAAAGCTACATACATACATACATACATACATATATAAAAGGAAGAAAAAAATAAGTAGGCTTTTATATCTATCAAATTTTCTTTTGTTTCTATTACCTATTCCATTATATTTCTTCTATATTGTATCTCAAAAATAGTGGAAGAAAAAAGAAAAAACTTTATCGCGCATATCTCGCGATTTATATGCTAGTTTGGGACTCCAAAAGAAGAGTAATGTCGAGTAAGCTCTTGCAATTCGGCAAACTCTGTTTGGCTATTTTGTTCGGCCATTTGGGAGTTGGGACGATCCGAACTGGGGCCATGACTGATCCTCTATTACTTGCAAACACATACCCAACCTGGCCCATATTTAGACTAATAGGCCTGTGGGTCGGGCCTGGGTGCAAAGATATACCTCTAAATTTTTGGATGGTCTGCAAAAAGTATATCCAACCTTGATATGACCAAGAGTTTTACCTTTATATTCCTTTTTTTTTATCATAGAATTTATTAATCATATCTTGATGCTAAGTCATCAGAGGATGATAGATAAACGATTGAGATTTTGGAATAGTACCTACTTGAGACTTGCATGGGGTCCTTATCCAACTTGGTTATACATAATCCAATTTACCTTATCTAAATCTAATCTCTATCCCTCCCTCTCCCCCCACCCGCCTGAGACCTAAATAAAATGTTTATTTTGGCTCATGCAAAAGCTTGGCAGGTTAAGTCGAAAACTAACTAATGTTAAGTTTTTCAAATTATACACTTTCATTTGTTTGTATTGGCTTGAGTTGTAAGTTACTATAGTTGCATGTTTATTTTATGTTATAATTTAGTTGGCCTAGGTTTAGAGCCCCGTTATTAATTTGGATTAGATCAAATTGTTGGAGCCTCGACTTGAAGTTTTGACCTAGATTAGAGATATACAAATATTTCTCCCAAACCTCTTCAAGTGAGGTGTACATTAGCCTCTAAGTTTAACTTTATCCATGTTACAACTCTATTCTCATTCACAATCATCTAAGCAAAATCACCCAAATCTCTAGAGCATGAGTGGATTAGAAGTGGTCCGTATCAATCTAATGCACAAAAGGAAAAAAAAAAGTTTATGTCATGATATGAAAGATAATTAGGTCGGGAAATTCATAAACGATTTTTTATGGTGTTGCTAGGATTCGCCAAGTTAGAAAAATCTTTTAGCTCCGACAACAATCCCATATACACTTCATGGGCTCTTCAAGGTTTCAATAACCCCCCAAATCTTGCGTCTCTTAGAGTCTACAATGAATCATGCCAAAACTTGTGTCCTCTCTATGTAATTTCTCCTTCTCATTCTCTTCCATAGTTTTTATTTCTTTATATAACTCTATCCTCTATATGTCCACAAATGTTGGATCCACAAGAATGTACATGCAAAACAAGCCTACACATGGCACAAGCTGGATTTAGCTCATCAACCTCAATCTAGTTCCAATGAAGTGCATCATGTCCTGAACCAACGACCTTAATATTAGCAAAGGACCAGGGAAAGTTCATTTTGTACCGAAATCATAAATACAAATAAAGCAATCAAGGTGCAGGTTAAATCTGACTCACAACCATACTGCAAACCAAAACACTTAGTTCCTAATTTTTTTTGCATGAATATCCTTCTAAATATCTGATTTTGCATGAATATCCTATCAAAACTAATATTTGCATGTATACCTCTGTAAAACACTTATTTTGCCATTCTGCTCTTTTTTTATTCTTATTTTTTTTTTATATGTACCCATGCTATCTAACGGCATTAAAAAAATTAAAGGTTTCAAATTAAAATGACTAATACACTATTAATGGGAAGCAGTGTAAATAGATCGCGATCCAATAGTAAGAAAAGAAGATAGAGATAATAGCATAATTTTAAAATTTTATTTTATTTTTAATTAATATAAATATGTATTTTTTAGCACGGTTAGAACAATTATTATATTAGAAGTATTTTATACAGAGGATATATATATATATATATATATATATATATATATATATATATATATATATATATATATATATATATATATATATATATATATATATATATATATATTAATTTTGAAAAAATATTTATATAAAATTTGATACGTAAAAAGGTACCTACGTAAAAAACCCTTTTCCTTAATAACACTAGTGCGAAAGGGGAAGGCCGAGTCTGTGCCAATACTGAAGGCAAAAGGCTCGCTCCGTGTTTGCCCCTCCTCTTTCTCTCTCTCTTCGAGACTCGATCGAGGGAGCGACCGAAAGGATTGAGGAAAAAGCCCGGCAAGAAAGGGACCTCCAAGCTCCGGGCTCTCAGATCCGGCCGAGGCGATGCCCTCCGACGCCCGATCTCCACCTCCCCTCCTCCCCCTCCTCCTTCTTCCCCTCCTCCTCCTCCACCTCGTCGCCGGCGCTGCCGCCTCCGAGTCCGATCACAAGGTACGCTCCCTCCTCCCTTCTGCCCATTGATCGCCGCATCCACTCGATCGCCAGCCCTAGTTCTCCTATTAGGAACCGGTTTCTAGCGAGATCTTGTAGGGGGACCGATGGATCCTTTTCTGCTGGTGGTCTTTCTTTCTCTTTGCTTGCTCGGATCGTTGGATTATTGTTCAGATCGGCAGTGTTTTGAAGGTGGTTCGGGGAACAAGTTTGATTCTTGGGTCCGACGGGATGCGAGTTCTCGGTTAGGGCATCTTATTTATTTCCGTGGGGGTTAGATCTGAACCGAACTCTCTAATTTCTTGCTGCGCTGAGAAAGTTTCGCCGGTTGTTCTATTCATCCATCACTGGCAATCAAAATTCCATCTTTTTGATCACCGTGGATTGTGAAGGTCCATTTTGGTGGGTGTTGGTAGGGGTAAGGAGTAATTGCTGGCGTATAGCAATATGCTACAGTTTCGATAATTGTCTCTATTTGTACATTTTATTTAATTGAGATATTGAAGTGTGACACGATCATGGAATCATAACCTAACAGTGGCAGTGTGTTTGTTTCTGAATCAGACATTCTGGGACTGGTAGATTATTTGTTTATTTCTATCATAAGTTAGTTAACATGCAGTTTCATGAAGGAATATAATAGGACGTAATGCCTTGGACTGGGTGGCTATGGCTCTCCTACCATGTGTTTATCATGACATAAATCCCCACATGACACCTCATAGAAGGTTTTGCGGTCGTAAGAAGGGAAAACGAGCAGATAAGGGAAGGAGAGTATATAAGTTGCAGCAGTACCAGAACAAGGAGAAAGAACAAGGAGAGAGAGAGAGATAACAGAAAAGGGAAGCATATAGAAAGCTATTTGGATTATGATCTTATGAGCAACTCGAGCTAGCTTGACTAATTAACACACAATTGAGCTCTAGAAGAGGGGGCATTAGTAGAAGAGAATGGGAGATATCTGGATTAGGAAAGATGTAGTTAACCAGAGAGGGGCAAAATAGCCTTCTGTTAATTAACCAATGTCTAGCTATTTTGTTGCAAAGAGTAATAGAAAGTATGTCGTATTTGCACACTTAAATTAACAGCATGGTTCGATATGCAAATAGCTAGTTGGCAGGAGTTTATATTTCTATATTTGTGGAAATTCCTTATGTAAGATACTTTATGTGTGTTCTTTGGAAGGATTATTTCCTTTAGCTTGGCCTTCTCTTTCTATTGTGGAGATTATTCTATGGGTATCACGTTCATGACCTAATTTTGGGATCAAAATTGTCTTTATCTGTTCTTATTATTTCTGCATTCTCTAATAGCATGACTTGCCAACGCGTTTTCAATTGACAAAATTGTGTTATGCAACTTCATTTGTAAGAGAAAACTTTCTGGAAAAGGTTTTTTATTTTTCAGTTGGATTTTCACTAAGGATTTTATCATGGTCTTATATGCAGTACAAAGTTGATGACCCTGTCACACTCTGGGCAAACAAGGTTGGCCCCTATAATAATCCTCAGGAGACATACAATTATCACAGCCTTCCATTTTGCCAGCCATCTGAAAACCCTGCACACAAGTGGGGTGGGCTTGGGGAAGTTTTGGGTGGAAATGAACTGATAGACAGCCAAATAGAGATAAAGTTTCAAAGTATGCACTCTTTCCTTATATATTCTTCCTTGTCTTTCCTGGATTACTGAACGGGAATGGAGTCTGGACCATGGTTGTTGGAATGCATCATTTTTTATTGCCTGGTAAAATTGTCTTTTTCAGGAAATGTTGACAAGGTCTCTATTTGTACACTTGAGCTTGATGCTGCAAGGGTGAAGCAATTCACGGATGCAATAGTTAACTCGTATTGGTTTGAATTCTTCATCGGTATGTTTTTCACTGTATACAAATTTCTTCTTTCTCCTTTTTTTAAATCTGCAGAATTGGCATATATGTCCATTTGCTCTTGGATGCCTTTTAATATTCTTGTGGTGGGAATGCTGACCCTTTCTTTTTCCTTTTTCCCTTATCCTTGGTGGGGCACAAGGACAGATGATTTGCCTTTATGGGGTATGCATATGTCACTTCTTCATGCCTTTTTTTAGATTTTTCATATTTTGTGAGATTTGTCATCTTTATAATTATACTAATTTACATGTACTTGTTAACAGGCTTTGTCGGAGAGACTGACAAAAACAATGAAAATAATCATTTTCTTTTCACACACAAGAGTATTGTTATTAGATACAACAACAATCAGGTCGATGGTTTATGAAAGCTTTATGAATCTGTACAATTACTCATTTCTGGACCACTTAGGATACTGACCTGGTCTAATTCTTTTTCCTACAGATAATTCATGTCAATCTCACTCAGGAGAGTCCTAAACTCTTGGAAGTTGGGAAGACATTAGACATGACGTATTCAGTAAAATGGTTACCAACAAATGTGACATTTGCACGTCGTTTTGATGTTTACTTGGATTACCCTTTTTTTGAGCACCAGGTAAGGCTTTTTAAAATCAGGCTGTCGAGTTCCATCTCAATTTACCTCAAGGGCACACTTCAAGCTCTGATTTCTAGCAAAATTTTAAAAGCTATACCTGTGAACTTTATGGCATTGTTGATTTGTCCCACTGATAGTTTTTAATAGAAATTATTGAAAATCTCTGCCCTGTAAAAGGATTCTTTCTGACTTCGAAATACCTTCTGCAGATTCATTGGTTCTCCATTTTCAACTCTTTTATGATGGTTATTTTCCTCACTGGCCTGGTGTCCATGATATTGATGCGAACTCTCAGAAATGATTATGCAAAATATGCTCGTGAAGATGATGATCTGGAGACTCTGGTGATTACTTGCAGCCCTTTTAGTGTCTATATATATGTATAATATATGTAGAGCTTACCATATGATTTGAGATATTTTTAATTGCCAGTTTTACCAATGTGGCAGAATGTAAATGAGTTGCTATCTTGCCAGCCAACTTGTGTGTTCATGTAGTTGCATTTTTGTCAGGAAAGAGATGTGAGTGAAGAATCTGGATGGAAGCTTGTTCATGGAGATGTCTTTCGGCCTCCTCGCAATTTGGTTCTTCTTTCTGCGCTTGTTGGTACTGGTGCCCAGCTGGCAATGCTTGTTCTTCTGGTGATTGTGTTGGCAATCATTGGAATGCTGTACATTGGGTACGTATGAGATCAGCTTGATGACCACCAGATGGAATTAGTTATTTCAATTTTTTATTTGAGGAGATAATGCTGGAAATGAAGGAAACAGTGCATTGTTACAACCAAACAGGCATGACAGAAAGCATGCTTATATACTATACAAGCATAAAATTCTCTTACGTGTTCATTCAATTTTTCCATTATTACAAACTAAAAAGCTCATTTTGTTTTCTCAGAAAAAGCTCATTGTCCTCTGATTACCTGTTGTCTGATTGTGATAATCTGCTATCAGTGGCTGTATTCTGTCTATTTAATCTTTTCTAACGGACAATAATTGCCTTTTCTACTTATTCTTCACAATTCCATCATGGGCCAGGCGAGGAGCTATTGTCACAACTTTCATTGTGTGTTATGCTCTCACATCATTCATTTCGGGCTATGTTACTGGTGGGATTTACTCGCGGAATGGTGGTATGTTTTTTCTCAGATTGGTTCTGTTTCTTTTTCTGACTCTGCTGCATGGTTCTTAAAACTTCAAGATGCTAATTTTTCACATTTTAAGACAGCTCGTAACTGAATGCATGTTTCATACATTGACAGGTAAAAACTGGATAAAGTCAATGATCCTTGCAGCATCACTATTTCCATTTATGTGCTTTGGGATTGGCTTCCTACTGAACACGATTGCTATATTCTATGGATCACTAGCAGCTATACCATTTGGGACAATGGTGGTTGTGTTCATCCTCTGGGCTTTCATCTCCTTCCCTCTGGCACTTTTAGGTACTGTTGTGGGTAGGAACTGGAGTGGCTCCCCAAATAATCCATGCCGTGTGAAGACCATTCCTCGTCCTATTCCGGAGAAGAAATGGTATCTTACACCTTCCGTTGTCTCGCTCATGGGAGGCCTGCTTCCTTTTGGCAGCATTTTCATTGAGATGTATTTCGTCTTCACATCCTTCTGGAACTACAAGGTAGACTATCAAAGTTATCAGGATTGCTCTTTAGTCTTTGTCCTTCCTTATAATAAATACTAGTCATGATATACTATTTTGGGGTTTTTAGGACGTGATGTTTTTTTTCTGTCATTTTCACTATTCATTTTCATTTGTGAAGTAAGTTTGAGTAGCCCTTATCCTCTGAAATTCCGAGCCTTTTCTTATTTTAGTCAATCATATCGACGTTGATGATTATTCTGGAAGTTTTCCTCAGCTTTTGATTTGGCCATTTAAATTCTGTGCTTTGTTGTAGTGCATTTGCAGAAAAGGATACAACGAGTCTGATCAACTTAATATTTGCTTATTTTACTTTGCAGGTGTACTATGTTTATGGCTTTATGTTGCTAGTATTCCTGATCCTCATAATTGTCACAGTGTGCGTGACCATTGTGGGAACATATTTCTTGCTAAATGCTGAGAACTATCACTGGCAGTGGACTTCTTTCTTTTCTGCAGCTTCTACTGCTGTCTATGTGTACCTTTATTCTATATATTACTACAATGTGAAGACCAAGATGTCGGGCTTTTTTCAGACTAGCTTCTATTTTGGCTACACTCTAATGTTCTGTCTTGGTCTAGGAATACTTTGTGGTGAGCATTTACTTCCACGATCTTTGCAAGAAGTGGTTCCTCATTTTTTTCCCTTTTTGACCATTGAACTAATGACATCCCTTTGCAAAATTTAGGTGCTGTGGGCTATCTGGGTTCCACGTTTTTCGTTAGAAGAATTTACAGAAACATCAAGTGTGATTAGCCACTGCAAAATCCCAAAGGTCGGCTGTATGCCAGCTATGTTTTGTGGAGACAGCAGCATCTGGGGGTAAAAGGTGGATCGCTTACAGAATCTAATGATGCTTCGTGAAACTGCAAGGGCCGGCTCTGCTTTCTTTATTCACTTTTTCTCTAGTCTTTTCTTTTTCTCTGGACTTGGATGGCTTTGCTTTTTTTTTTTTTTTTCCCACGCTGTAGGCAATAGCCTCCATATACTTATTTAGTAAAGGAGTAGTTTTAATTTACGGGAAAGCACCTCTTTTTTATATCTTGTTTGGTGTTAACTTTGGACCCAAAGCAGGGTCATCCTCAGCCAACGGAAAGACAAGTACCAGTGTCTTTCCCATCTTTATCCCTATCATCTCTTATGTCATCAAATTAATGTTTCTGTTGCTGCTTGTCAAAAATGTTTAGAACTGTTCGGTTCATTTGTAGTATGGAAGTTATTTTGTCACCTTGTCATGTATGGTTTTATTGATTTCTGTTGGCATCTGTACTCAATTCGAATGAGATTGGTACCTAGAGTTTCTTGGATGTTCCATAAATAAAAGTTGTTTGGATAATTTAATGGAACAAATATCAGTTGCTTAGGGGCAGATGTACCTTGGCTCTTCAGGGAATACCTAGTATTTGTCTGCCCATATTTAACTATTGTGGCAAAAAAAATCTGCCGTCTTGACATGCTTGTGTACTGATCATCATGAAGCATGAATTTGAAGGTTTTGTTTTGGAGTTTTAATGTGAAACAGCTCAGTATTGGCTTACTGCATTCTTATATGATTTATCAGTCTGTAGTTCTTTTAATACATCTTATCCATTGAAGGTAGCAACCAGCTGAACTAGCAGCTGTTGGTTGGAATCGAACCGTAGAGATGCAAAATCTTGTTGGATCTTTGTTGCCGAAAGGTTGGAAGGATGCACGCAGGCCAGTTACTGGCAAAAACCTTTGCCTGCACGAATTTTGTAATTTGAGGATGGAGTGATTTTTGTGGGCTTTCTGAATTGCGCTTGCTACCTTCTTCCTTCTGCACCAGAACTTCTCTCTTTTTCTTCTGCTATTACCTCTGTATCTTCCGCTTTCCATAATTTAATTTCCCAAGAGGTTTGGGCGAGAGGACTTCGATCTTCAAAATCTTGTTGGATCTTTGTTGCAGAAAGGTTGGAAGGATGCATACAGACCAGTAACTGGCCAAAACATTTGCCTGCACGAATCTTGCACTTTGAGGATAGAGTGATTTTTGTGAGCTTTCTGAATTACGCTTGCACTACCTTCTTCTGCACCAGAACATCTCTCTTTTTCTTCTGCCATTACCTCTGTATCTTGCGCTTTCCATAATTTAATTTCCCAAGAGGTTTGGGCGAGAGGACTTCGATCTTGCTGTGCGTAAAGAAAGCTTTGATGTGGCTCAGTTTAACAAGCAAAACTTAAGCAGTTTTGGAGACCAGTTTAGTACAAGACTACCAAACCCAAAACCATCACATCAAGAACGGGGTCCTGGAAACAACTAGAAAAAAGTTGCAAAAGTTGCAATAATCCATTATAAATTATTGCATCAGTGGAAGAATACAATAGCACAATTACAGTTCCTATATCAGGATGACAACATCCTAGATGAAAGCAAAATAAGCAGAGCTATGGTTGTTAGAAAGCTGACAATCATCCCACTCAGCAAAATCCAATCCATGGTAGCCAGTTTACCGCTCATTCTTCTTGTCTCCTGGTTTTCCAGGAATTTATTTGCATCCACATCATTCATCCTCATCGATCCTTGTTGCCTTCTCTTCCTCAGCAGCATAGACTGAAGTGAGCTTATAAAATTTCTCCCTATATGGTTTCTTGTAGTCGAGCTATTTATAACAATGGCAACAGGAGCTTCATCGTGACCACAACCGCTGATCTTCTGCCCCAAATTCTGCACTGCACATTGGCAGGGTTCTGGATCCTTGTCACTTGAACTGGGACAAGGAAAAGCTTCCAAGGTAATGTTCCCTTGGTATGTATTTTCTTTTACTTGAGCTGAAGGAGTCTCGATCACTTCACCAAAAATGGACCACCTTCCTACAGATGTAATCTTTACATCTGTTGAGGTACCTAGCATACTCTCTGAAGCAATTACAAGCACTTGGATATATCCCTTAGTATGGCCAACCTGCAGTAAGAGGAGATAATCCAGGTAAAAGACAAGTTAAAACTGCATCAAAGGTCTCAAATGACGAAAACTACACTTCAAGGTATGATGATTTTTAGACCCTCAAAAGTCGCCTTTTCTGTTAATGAGGAGGTGCTCTGGGTCTTGATTTTTGGTTTGCCTAACTTTACATTGAATAAACTCAAAAATAAAGGAATAGAAACACAATCTAGCATACATTAGAAAGAAGGAACGAGAAAACTTCCTTACCAAATGAATTCCATCAGTAGCAATTTCAGTAATCCAAATCCTCTCAACTCGACCTTCCATTCCTTTGTAGGGGGAAAAAGATTCAAATACATTAGTCAATTCACGACTACGCTTCTTCACCACAGTGCTTGGAACTTTCTTCATCCTTGCAGCAGGAGTCCCTTGAACAGCAAGATTAGACAGTTTTGTAATGCTTGTGAACACATAAACAAGATCCATATGCAGCCAACAGCAGTTTAGCAGGTTTACATGCCAGCGAGTGGCTACCAAGTGCCATTTGGGTTTAAAATTGAAAGTAAACAATAGCACATTAATTAGTTTAGTTGAGGGCTCTCTTAAGCTAGGCCTCTGTTACAACAACCTCATGAGCATAACCACAAACACTGTTGTCAGATAATAACATCGCACCATTTCTAGATTGCATAGTCTTCATTTGTTGCTCTGTAAATATCTTCTTCCTTTTCCAATAAAATCCGGCTAGTTAACACCTCCCACTTTCATCAACAAAAAAAAAGAACGAAGTCTTCATTTGTTGCATGAAACGAGGAAGCCTAACTTGGGAGTGACCGTAATTAGAGAAAACAGGTTGGCATGACAAAGAAACACCTGATAGTAAGGATCTTCAACTTCACAGTGTGGGGATGAGAGTGGATAAGCAATTCATTTTGGGAATGGAAGTGCACGAGTGGCATACTTGTGTTTAGTAATATGCTGTAACACATCCATTTATCCGGTGCCTAATTTTATGAGTTAGTATGCCAGAAAAAATAAATTTTAATAGATAATGATACATGGAGTTGGAAATGAAAAGCAGCAAAAAGTTTCGTTGTAATTGAATTGAGGTTGATCTTGCTAGAATATTGGAGGAATAGAAGATTTTCCATTTACAAGGAAATTTGCTCGGGTGCATGTAGCAATACAAGTTTAGGTGTTGCACGCTCAAGAAAGTGTTTCAGCTGCTAAAGTTGGAATAGTAAACACTGGTAAGTGATAATGATGCTTCTCTCCTATTAAACACTGATCAATGATCAAATAATGCTACAACACTGATCAATGATCAAATAGTATATGCTGATATAGACAAATAATGCTACAACACTGATCAATGAAAGAACTGCTATTTGAAGCATTAATAAAAACAAGAAAACATACCTGGTCTAGGATAAAACTGAGAAATATGAACTTGAGGGAATTGGTACTCCTTTATCAGACCAACAGTTTGCGCGAAATCTTCATCATTTTCACCTAGACAAATGGAGGGGATGAGCCTTTCTGTACCATTCTTTCATCATCTTCATATGTTCTTAACTATACAAGACCATCTAGATTTTGCTCAGAGCAGATAATCTCACAAACATTCATTTGAATGATTTTAAGGCACATCTTAATGTTTAAGAGAAAAAATTCAAGTTCAAAATAACAATGTATTTTCCAGTGAAGCAGAGAAAAATACATGCAACCAATCGTGAAAACTTAATGCAGTCTAAAAAATTCATTAGAAGCAGCAGGAGCATACATAAAGTATATTTTGCTCATTTACCAGGGAATCCACATATAATATCAGTTGCAATTTGCATCCCAGGTACAAGTTCGATTAGAGTGTCCACCACCATTCTAAACTCGCTCACTGTGTACTCACGATTCATTGCCTGACATAATGCCAGCACACACTTGTCAGGTCTATATTTGACTAAAATCAGACTCCTCAATAACTTGGTAGACTTTCATTACTGCACAGCAATTAAAATGCAGGAAACAAGGAGTACTTGTTTACATTCGTGTATTATGAAAAATTTATATATCAAAACTTACAGCCAGGACAGAGTCGCTTCCAGACTGCACAGGTACATGCAGAAATGAGTACACACATGGGTGGCACAATATGTTCGCTATCTCTTTCAAATGCTCCAGTATAAAAGGAGGATTAGTCATGCCAATGCGAAGCATGGTGCTTCCATCAGGAGGAAGTTCCGCAACAATGGAATTCAGTAAAACTGGAAGATTTGTTCCAATATCCCGCCCTGCAAATTTTTTTTGAAAGTTTCAGTCGTAATCAAGTTCTTCTTATTCTTATAACAACAACAACATACGGAAGAAGGTGAATTGTTATTATCAATATTTTAATTCACAAATGCATAAGCATGGTTACAAGGCAGAGAGAGAGAGAACTTATCAAGGACAATTAAAACCAAAGAGTACTTGGAGAATAAAACTTTGCCCTTTTTTTTTCAAAATCAACTTTGATTGGCCAAAAAGTTGCTATCTATAAGTTGAATAAATATTCAAAAACACGAACCTTATTCTTTAGATGATAGAAGCCTTCCTTTGGGTTACAATCTAGATAGCTGCTACAGGCCACTAAAGAAATGTGATACAATACTGATTTCAAGCACAGGTTCTTATCGCTAGCATTCCACAAATAAGAGATATGGCATACATGATACATCATGTTTCACATAGTAGCCGGAGATATATTTGACAGCATACTTTGAAGTTTTAGCTGAACCTGCAGAACTGGAACTAAAAGTTTTGGCTTTTGCAGGCACCAAATTCATGACAATGTGAATTGACTTTTATTAAATTGTCATCACACAACAACATGCAAATAATTTACTTTTTAAGATAATATAATTCCTTTATCATTTCAGCATGAAAACAATGAAACTATATGCCCAAGTCCCTGACTATGTGATAAGCTCAAAAACGCTCTTTGATTTATTTTCTCGACTTGTTTAATTTTAATTATTTTATTTTTTTGACTTTTTTATCACATTTTTTAGCTGAAACAGATTGGATTAAGATCCTTGGTACCTAGGCAGAAACACATAGTCAATAGAAAAGCATGTGATCAGCTTACCATAGGCACCGGTATCTTCACTGCTCAACCATATCTCTTTAACTCCTTCAGATACAACCATCTTTACACGCTCTACCTGCACCAATGATAGGTATGAAATGATATTCAAGATTTACTCAGAAAAAAGGTATTCCAGATTTCAAATGGATAATCATGGATCAGGGCAACAAAGGCAACAAACTTACAAGGCTATTCACTGTATAGCTCCCTAGATGACCACGGGCATGCTTTGTCTTGCAATAAGTGCAAGCACCTAGACAACCAACATTAATTGGAAGTATCTCAATAAATCTGTTCTTCCTCACCTGTTCAAACACAAAGTTAAAACAGAAAACCAGATGGTAGAAGATGGAATTATAGGAAAACAAAAATGCCCAAGAAAATCTTAGGACACGAAAGGGTGAAACCGCATTGCAGCAAAATTGGCAAAGCCAAGTTTATTTCCGCAAATGGTTTTGAATTAAAATTTTGGAGGCATAATTTGTAATGTGCACCTTAGGAAGGTCTAATGCAGGCAATGTTTTCCGACTTAATAGGCGGACTTCATGCCCTTTCAGTGTCTCCTCTACTACTTCAACAACACGACCTATTTGCTGCACCCCGATTACACTGACCCCTTCAAGCTCCTTCAGATCTCTACTTCCCTGAGGTACACATCCTGCCACCACAAGTGGCTTCTTTGCACTTTTACATTTTGATATGAGAGTTGTCATGGCAGATTGACTAGGAGACTTCACTGTGCATCTGTGCCAGAATATAATTGGAGCATTGGAAACATATAGAATTGTAAATTAAACCATGCATCTATGGGTGCATATCCAATCCCACAGGGAAAGCAGAAGGATAAAAAGAAAAGAAAAAAAGAAGAAAACCATGCAGTTGTATATTATAGTCCATGATGGGGATTGCAAGCATATAAGTGGCAGATGCAACATGGATCAGGTGTCAACCTAAAATTTCAAGCCGAATTTGCCTACTAGGGCAGTAAAACTTTGAAGAGTTTTCCACTTAGGCATCACCAAGTTTAGGAAATATATGACAACCTAATACTTGAACAGCAAATGTTGATACATGATATGGAAAAACCATTCAAATTTGCATATAGAGAAGTAAAATCCTGTGAACTATCTGGAAGAATAGTAGAAAGTAAAGCACTTGCTAGCGAAAGAAAAATGGATTAAAAAAAGAAAAAAGTGTAATGAAATGTAAAAACAAGAAGGGAGCAGTACGTATTTATTAGCCATAAGTCTGCCTCCTCAGGATCATCAGTCGTTGCATATCCAAATGCTGAGAGCTGACCAGCCATGTATTCACTGTCACTCTGTGGAGCAAATACGCAAGAAGATAAGCATTGTAAATCTCAAATCAAATTTTATTTTATATTTATTGCGCAAGTTATGTTGTTTTTATTCAGCTTGAGGTTTTTTTAATGAAAATAGATCATTGAAGTCCTTCCAATGCCCAGTCATAAGATCCAAAGAAAACAATCATGATGATTGAATCTCATGCACGACAGATTAAAACTTTTTTTATTGCCCCCAATCAGATTTGCATGAGTGAAAGGTAAATATGGGGAATGAACAGAAAAGACAGAATGGGTAGGAAAAAGAAGTAAGTTGAACATGAAAATCAGATTTGTCTTAGGGAAGAGAAGGAAAGCATACACGAAGGATAAGAAGCAGAATGCATCGAGCAATATATCAGATCTGTTGTGAAATCAAACTATTACAGTTCAAAAACAGGAAAGCAAGGAAGGTTAAGGACAGATAGATATGAAATTGAGGATTCACTCCAAAGACTTATGCACACTGTCAGGAAGTAAATTCATCAAAATACCATTTAAATTTGTCTGCTCTCGGCGACCAAAAAGATGCATGGCTTCTTCCAGACTGTCAGATATTAATTGTCTACAGGGCGTAGCACCAATGCCCATGAATCCTTCTTCAATAACTTAAATTTTCAGCAAGTAGGTAAAAGGTCATGCAAAGTATGAATGTGATAAAGAGTCCAACTGGCCGTTTAAGAATTCACACTTCCAATTTCATGCATTGTGTGCCTATTTTCGCCATTCAACATAAGACCACTATCTAAGTTATCTCAATCCATTCATTCTCTGTTCTTGTTGCCCAAACATATACAAAGAATTACTTCTACCACTGATAACTATGATCGGAAATTAACCAAAAACTTCAAAAACAATCAATCAGCATAGAACCAAATCCACATTTTACCTCCTAAATTATTCAGTTTCACAGTTATCCAACCCAATATCTAATATAAAAAAAACATAAAAGGAAAAAAAAAAGGAATCTTTATGGGTAGATTAGGAATGGCTTGCCTGGTTATGAGAGCATCCGAAGGTCTTCATATATATAGTCTGCATAAAGATCAAAGAGATGCATCAACAAAAAGGGGCGGCCAGACAGAGAGAGGAGGGGGTGGGGGAAGAGACCTGCGTGCCCGGGATCTGAGGGTTGGAGAGGGGGTCGCCGACGAGGCGAACCCTGGGCTTCTTTTTGGGCTTCATGCCGACTGCAGTGAGCGGGAGGCGGAGCCCCGGTAGAGCTCCGGCGGCCACCACGTCTTCGATGTCTTCCATGCCGGCGATGCCTTTTTCTTCCTTGCGGGCCTATGGCGGCGCTCCGACCGGAAAGGGAGCTATCGCAGCGCGGCGGCGGCGTTACGAGATCTAGTACTCGGATAAGGCATCCGGGCACGCACGCTGCTTAGTTTTTGAGATGGGCTAATTCATGGAAACAATTAAATGGGCCGTGACGTTTATAGGCATGGCCTCCATTATCCACTTGAAAGTTTCATTTGGCCCAAAGCAAGTTCCCAAGATTTCCAAACCAAGTTGCAACAACTTCTCCTAGTCCAACCATATAGGTTCGCTTGATTTGAGTTTGGGTTCACTCTTCCCAATCCTTCCTTGATGAATCATGAATCTAAGAAGAGGGGGGAAAAATATAAGTTAATGATAAAATAGTACAGATTCATCTTGATGGATGATAATACTTGAAAATAGTTTAAAAGAGTTAAGAGAAAAGTAAAGAGATTATAACATATCAAGGAATTATTGGAACAGTTCTTCATATAGAATTACCATTATATTCACTTTTGTTTTTCTTTTAGATTGAATCAATTTCAAACTATAATTTTGGAATTATCTGTCATTCACTTGAGTTTTAGCAATTCACTAACATATAATCCATGCCTGGAGTACCGTTTTTTTCTTTTCTGACTATTGCCGAAATACAATATAATAATAAAATATATATATATATATATATAATAAATAGAAGGTTTCAATGGTTAAATTTTTGTTTCTATTGAGAAATAAATTTTAATGATGGCTAAACAAAACTCCTGACATTAATAATGGTATCCACATATCGAACAAAAAACTCTATATAAGTTGAGACTTTATATAAAAACCTTTAGCATTGATACCAATCCCGTGTGGTGTGTAAAGCATAGTTTTTTTTTGCAAGTAGAAACTCTAATCATTAGTACCAGTATCCACGTGTACAATGGAGGATATAGAGGTTTATGTGGTGTGGCCTATGGAGAGATTATTAGAGAAAGTTTCGCTAATAGTAGAGAAAGAAAAAGCAAATAAAAACCCCAATTAAGAAAACCCTCAATCTCACGGGCTTCGAAAACTACTAAGACAAGGACATAGTTCTCCAGCCCTACAAAAATTTGGGTTGGAAATCCCCTAGGGCATGAATGGGCCTAGGGTTCCGAAACAAGGACCCGAGAAGAGGCCTTTTTATCAATGTATCCTCAAAATACAAAGCATATCATGACAAAAGATCATCACACTATGCCATCTCTAATTATTGGGGAAGACCCTATGCACTATTGATCATTTGTGCCTCCGACAGCTCTACAAACTTAAGAAAAAAAAAAAAAAAAAAAACTGTTGACAAGACTTCAACTACAGCTGATGAAGAGCAGAATCTCCAACAGCTAAAATTCTATCAGGTTGGTGGCATGAATAGACAAGTTTGCAGACAAGATAAAAAAGAAGTTGGAATGGCCCAATGAGGGACTTGATGGAGGCCACATCTCGCCCTTCTTATATTTGGAGATGCCATCTCATGTACGAGTATTGATAATATTTGATCAGGATGCAGAGAGGGATGTGTGTAGAGTTACAAGCTTTAGTGTTGGATTCCAATAAATCCAACATTGCAACAGCTGGGATTCCCTTTGTGCCCATTTCATCACCACCACCATCACCATCCACCCTAATTAAAGCCCACATATTAATCATTGTGCTTGATCTTTACAGCAATACATCATTCATATAATCTTTGCTTAATTTTTTGAAAAGGAATCATTTATATAATATCAAACATGTCCTACATGCTGCATGAAATCAAGGAGATGTTGCCCATAGGCAAGGCATGACAATTCCTTCGAAACACAGTCAGGCTTTGGCTTGTTAAGAATGGTATGATTCAGGCAATGCCTAATTGATTCTCAGATGTATTTTTTTTTTAGAGAACTGAAATGCGTATAAAGCTGGTTGAAACTTCGTGTGAGGGTGATATGGAAACAAGGTCTTT